>NC_141092.1:1267271-1684771 GCF_041138505.1 Cibotium barometz
ATCTCTCTCTCTCTTGTAGTTATCTAGATAATACTTTTGATTTTGAGGCCAATGGTAAATAAGTTCATTTGCAAGGTGAACATGATCTGCCCCCGTCTCCACTCATTTGTTCTACTGAAATGGACTGCCTTGTACATGGTCATGAAATAGAAAATCTCTTTTTGTGTTACATGTCTCCTTCAGTTTTGTCTCATGAGATGATGCTAGTGGTGGTGATTTTAATTCCAATTGGAATATTGAATCTCTCAATTCTATCATATGCAAACAACATGTTAGTGCTATGCATAATAATGAACAAACTAAAATTTTTCCTAAGCTTGCTTAACAAGTTTCTAATTCTTTGCAAAGTCTTTTGCATGAATTTCATGATGTGTTTCCAAGCGACTTGCCATCTAGTTTGCCCTCTGAGCGCAATGTCCAACATGCCATTGAAGTGCTCAAGGATGCAAAGCCAGTCTGCAAGCCTCCGTATAGACTTAGCGCTAGTAGTGAAGCTAGTGAGGTAGAGCACCAGCTTCTTGCTGACTACCTCACCAGGGGCTTCATTAGGCTTAGCAATTTGCCATGGGTGTCACTAATTTTATTGGTGAAGAAGAAAGATGGGTCTATGCGTTTATGCATGGACTATCATGATTTGAATGCAATCACGATAAAGAATAAGTATCCGTTAGTGCGAGTTGACGATCTTTTTGATCAACTGCAAGGTGCGCGATACTTTAGCAAGATTGACTGAAGGTCAGGCTATCATCAAGTTTGCATCTGCATCATGGAGGATGTGCCTAAGATAGCTTTTCGTACCAGATTTGGGCATTATGAGTTTTTAGTTATGCCGTTTGGTCTAACTAATGCTCCAGCTATGTTTATGATGCTTATGGATAGCGTCTTACGCCCATTATATCTTGGTCGATTTGTTGTAGTATTTCTTGATGATATTTTGATCTTTAGTCGTACAGAGGAAGAGATTTTGCAACACTTATGATTAGTGTTCAAATTGCTAAGGCAAAATGCACTTTATGCTAAAGAGAGCAAGTGCGAGTTTTTTACCTCAAAGATTTGTTATCTGGGTCACATAATTTTGGCAGATGGAATTCAGATGGATCTTGCAAAAGTCGAGGCAATCCTTAAGTGGCCTTATCCAACCAATTTGGAGGAATTATAGATATTCCTTGGGTTGGCAGGGTTCTATCATAGATTCATCTGAGATTATGCTAAGTTAGCGGTTCCCATGATAGACCAATTAAAGGCTAAGGGTCACAACTTTGTTTGGGGTGCTGTCCAACAACAAAGTTTCGACGATCGCCTTAAGGTTGCCATTGCTATTGCACCTATCTTAGCAATAGTAGATCCTAATCAATCGTTTGTAGTTGAAACGGATGCTAGTGACCATGCAGTTGGTGTTGTGCTTCTTCAAGGAGGAAGACTAGTAGCTTTTGAGAGCAAGAAGTTGGATAGAGCTCAACGGAATTATTTTGCGTATGAGTTTGAGCTTTATGCCATTATTCATGCTCTAGGAAAGTGGAGACATTATCTCTATACGGTGCTAAGTTTGAGATTGCCTTTGATCATGACAATATCAATTGGTTGACAACTCAAACTGATTTGAAAGGTCCTAAAGCTCGGTGGGCAGAAATCCTCCAAGAATTTGACGTTCAATTATGGTATCGCAATAAGGGCCGATACAAATGTCATTGGGGCTGATGCTTTAAGTCGCATGCCTCAAGTCAACTCGTTGAGTTTTACGGAGTTGAAAAGTGAATTTTTAGCTTCACTCAAAGGCAAGTGCAAACATGATCCGTCATATGGAAAGGTGTGGACAACAGCTATTACATGAAGAGATCCCTCACACTCCGTAGTAGTAGCGAGTGCAGATGATAGTTCCACACCTAGCTCTTCTCTTTCTAGGGATGATCTTAATCGTTGTTGGAAGCATTTTTCCATCGATGATGTACTTGTTACATAAAGGAAGAGAGTGTGTACCCTCGAACTCCGACACTAGGCGCCAAATACTTTATGAGTGTCATGATAGTCCAAGTGCAAGTCATCTTAGAATTAGCAAGACCTATGCCTTAGTGAGAAGACAATTTTATTGGCTTGAACTTCACAGGGACGTCTAAGAATATGTTTTGCATTGTCAAAAATGGAAAGTAAATAAGGCTGAGCGTCTTAAGATAGGCGGGCTATTACAACCTTTAGAGATCCTTGATGGTAAGTGGGAAAGCATCTCTATGGATTTTATTGTAGGTCTACCTACAACTAACAAAGGTTATGATGCCATCTGGTTGTATTGGACAGGTTGACCAAGATGTCTTGATTTATTCATCCGACTAAAAACACAGTGAAAATGCTAGAGTTAGCTTGGCTTTTCATTGAGAATATCTATCGACTTTATGGGCTGCCAGCAACAATAGCCAATATAGTCAGTAGTAGAGACTAGAAGTTTAATAGTCACTTCTGGTGAGAAGTGTTCCAAAAGGTTGGACACAATGCTTAATATGGGCACTGCTGACCACCCTCAGAAGTGATGGTTGGATAGAAAGGGTCAACCAAGTAGGACTAGGTGGGAGTCGGGTGGTTTAGGGGAGTTCGGACATGTGTGGATGACCACTGCTATTCCTATATGCCCTATTCTCTTCTAGCAGGTTCATGGAGGTCTCACACTAGCCCATGTTGGTGATAATTACATGCCTATGATGTGCCAAAATCCAAAGGAAGAGAGTAACACTTGAAGGGAAAAAGATCTCCTAGAGCAACATGTGCTAGAAGTCTAAAAGGAATGAAAAGATGGAGGGATGAAGAGAGCTTGAGCTCTTGCAAGCACACACACACACACTCACACAAACCCTAGAAGAGAACACACAAAATGAGAGGCTAAAAATCATTCTTCTCCTTCTTCACAACAAAAGGGTTCTAACAAAAGGTAAGGAATACAACATAAGTACTATGTACATGTAGTCCATAATGTGAACACGCTAAGTGAGTGAGCTGGCAAGATAAGTATGCCATAACTCAATGGTGGACTAGTAGCTAGTGTAGTCCAATTGTAGTATCATTAGTGAAGATCTATCATGTTAGCATCCTATCAAACATGCCAGTAATGTAAGTGGCGAAAATGGTTACCCATGCATATCATAACTATCAGATCATGTTGAGCTTGACATCTCAACACTCCCCCTCAAGCTCAACTCTATCTTTAGGACTCCAAGCAAAGTCTGGAATCTGTGAAGCTTCTTTGCTTCTAAGGATTTTGTGAAAATTTTAGCTACCTACTCCTTTGTGTTGACATATATGAGATAAATGTCTCCTACTAAGACCCTCTCTCTGATAAAGTGATAGTGGACCTCTATGATAAAGTGATAAATGTCTCCTGCTAAGACCCTCTCTCTGATAAAGTGATAGTGGACCTCTATGTGCTTGGTCCGCGCATGAAAAATTGGGTTCCTCACCAATTGTATATTGCTAATATTGTCACAATAGATGACAACCTGTTTGTTAACCTGCAGCCCCAAATCACCAAGTAGCTTGCACAACCAAGCTATCTCATATGCTGCCATTACAGCACCCTTATACTCTGCCTCTATACTCGACAAGGTAACTATTGGGGGCTGCTTCTTGTTGCTCCATGTCATAGCACCACTCCCAAAGGTAAACATAAATCCACTGGTACCAGCCCAATCTGCATCGGTATATCCAAACACCTACAACTCTGTACCAGCCTCAAAAAAGAGACCATAGTCTACTATAGACTTCACATAGTACAATGTGCGCCTCACACCATCCAAATGTGGCTTCCAAGGAACCTTCATAAACTGACTCCACAATCCAACAAATCTAGCCTGAATATCATCATGTAAATCAAGCTACACATTATCTTCCTATACGTAGTGGGGTTCTCCAAAATCTCACCCGCAACTACACTCAACTTGCCATTTGAATCTAATGGCATAGAAATTGGCTTACAACCAGCCATACCATATTTGGAAAATATGTCCAATGCATACTGCCTCTGTGATAGCCATATGCACTTGGCCGTCCTAATAACCTCAATGCCAAGGAAGTACCTCAGCTCACCCAAATCCTTCATGTCGAATTTCTGCTTGAGGAGACATTTCACACTCTCAACTTCATCTCCACTAACACCCCCAAAAATCAAGTCATCCACATGGATTGTGATGACCACAAGACCCTTATCACTCTTTTGCACATAGAGTGAATGATCAACATCTGCCACATGAAAGCCAATGGTGATAAGATATTGTGATATCTTATCATGCCATGCTCTCAGTGCCTGTTTCAAGCCACATAAGGCTTTACGCAACTTACATACAAAATCAAGGTGATCCACATCTTCATCACCTAGTGGTGGCTGATCCATATACACTTCTTCTTGCAAATCACCATGCAAGAACACATTCTTAACATCCATTTGCTGTAAAACCCATCCTTTTGATGCAGCCACCGTAGTAGTAACAGTTCTCATGGTTGCCATCTTGGCATTGGAGCTGAACGTCTCCTCATAATCGATGCCATAGGTTTGAGCATAACATTTGGCAACCAATCTTCCTTATACCTACTAATACTTCCATTTGAGTTGTGCTTTATTTTGTACACCCACTTGTATCCAATAGCCTTCTTGTCCTCACCAATTCCCAAATCTCATTTACATCCAATGCAGCCATTTCCTCATCCATGGCTTTCTCTCAATCTAAATTCCCAATAGCTTCTTCAAAACATGTTGGTTTAACATCTTGCACAACTTTAGCCATATATGCATAATGATGAGCAACATAACCATCATATGTCAACCTATCAACAGGTTTTTTGAATCTCCCTAACTTGCGTTGTCCATGATCACTACCTAGCATTTGTGTAGCTTCTCTTGCCTTTATTACACCAATAGGTGTTCTAATAGCTAGAATCCCAAGCTCATCATCAAGGCTCTGCTCCGAGAGCCACGAGACTCTCCATCAACATAAGAATGCCTTGTCGAAATGTTGGGCATACCAAGAGGCTCACCAATCTTCTCTTTGCCTTTGTGATGTACCGATTGCATTCTCATCAGGACTGGTATTTTGACGCAACCTGCCACTCCATGGTCTATCAATAGACCCAAAACAATAGAACTCTCTAGGTCCACTCAATGACTATTATTATTGACTTGTATTTTGTGCAATCACATTTCCAGTTATATCAACCCTAACAATAGCTTTTTCAAAGCAGCATACTAGCTACTCATTTCATCAAACACAGCATCTCTGCTTACCCTTAACTCACGTGTAGTAGGGTTATAGAATCTATATCACTTTTGCTCAAGGGAATATCCAATAAACACACATTTTTTTTGCTTACCCTTAACTCACGTGTAGTAGGGTTATAGCATCGATATCCCTTTTGCTAAAGGGAATATCCAATAAACACACATTTTTCGGCCTTTGGATCCAGCTTCATAGCAACTCATGTGGCACATGCACATAAGCTATGCATCCCAAAAACTTTCAAGTGAGACAAATCAAATTTCTTGCCATTGAACTTCTCCTTTGGTGTCACATCATGTATGGCTGCAGACAGTAGGAGTCTGGTTCATGATATAAACTATTGTAGAAACAGCTTCAGTCGCCTAATAGCTATATGCAGCATATTCTTCGTTGCTTCAATGCTCATGCTATCTCTATAGTGTGCCTATTTTTCTACTCAGCAACTCCATTTTGTTGTGGAGTATATCTATATGTAAATTGTCTTTGAATGCCATTCTTTCGCAAAAAATCAGAGAACTCATTAGAGAAGTACTCTCCCCCTCCATTTGACTTTAGGCACTTCACACGTTTCCATGTCTGCTTTTCAGCCAATCTCTAAAATTCTGAAAATGAGTGAAAACGTCACTCTTCTCCATGAAATACACCCATACTTTCCTCGTGTGCTCATCAATAAATGTTACATAATACCTGTAGCCACCCATAGACATAGCTTTTGCAGGACCCCATACATCTGAATGCACCACATCTAGTACATTCATGCTCACATTTCTATCATGTGGAAAAACATGCTTTGTTTGCTTTCCAAATTGACTTACTTTATATACTTTTTGTATACCATTAACTTTAAACTTAGGTAGCCCTATCACAATTTCCTTAGTCTACATAGACTTCATTCTTTGCACATTTATATGTCCAACTCTCTTATGCCAAATGCCTGTATCTACAACAACTCCTAAACCCTATGCTAACATTGTAGCTTTCACTTTAGGCATAGTTACATCTAGTTTAAACATTCTGCCGCCCACTCTATTGCCTTTTGTAACTAACCTGCAGAAGTTTGTCTTTAAAGTCTTTGACATAACAACCATCAAGGTTAAAGTGCACCTACAAACCTTGCTCAATCATCTGGCCAATAGAAACCAGATTCTTTGTAATATTTGGAACGTGAAGTACATCTACAAGATAATTCACCTTACCATTCTGCATAGACAATGGCACATTTCTAGCATGGGCAATTGGATAAGTAGTATCATCTTGTGTTTCAACAAAACTTGGCTTTTCAGGATTTTTCATATCCTTGAACCACTCGCCAATGACTGGTCATGTGGTTTGAAGCACCTGAATGCACATACCATACATCATCATTTCATGTGGATACATCATTTTCTGACAGAGTATTAAGCACATTTCACATAACAAACAATCTTTCATTGTTCTCATTACTTTGGCTAGAAGACACATAATTATTTTGCTGCACTTTTCCACTTCTTATGTCATTTTTCTTCTTATAGCAATCTACCTGCACATGCCCATATTTTTCACAGTAAAAGCAGCCTTGTGTATCATTTTACTGCCTTTGCCAATTTTTGACTCCCCTTGCCTCTAAATTGGCCTCTTCCACACCTGTATGTTGTTGTGATTCATGGGACTGTTGTTTGTTGATCATAATTTTGATAACCTATTCAGCCACCACCTTGGCCACGGCCTCTACCTCGTCCTCTACCTGCACTTGTGTAGAAGGCCTATTGCTCTGATCTGGCTTTGTTTTGTGAATATTGGTCTTCACCCAAACTCTTTTCTTCAATGATCAATATTGACACCAAATCTGTAAAGTTGGGATTGTTCTCCCAAGTCTGAATAGACATCTTGAATGCCTTGTATTGTGGCCCGAGACCACGTAGACATACTTCCAGCTTATCATCATCATCAACAGAAACACCAATAGATGCAAGGGATTCTACAATGCCCTTGATCTTGAAGGCATAATCATTCACAGACATGTTTTTCTTCTCCACATTATAAAGCTCATTCTTCAACTGAATCTTTCGTGCCTTGGTGTTAGTTTCATATAGCTTCACCAAGGTGTCCCATGCCTCCTTGGGTGACTTGGTATCCTGTATATGCCCAATCATGGTATCTTGTATGCTAATAGAAACCCAATACATGAATTTTCTTGCTCCTTGATTCCAAATCCTTGTATTCTTTTACATCTGGTAGTTGGATTAATCTCAAGTACCTCTGGTGCCTCCTCATGTTCACCTTCAATGTAGTCCCAGTAGCCTTCTTCCATCATGAAATTTGTTAATCTAAACCTCCAAGCATGGAAGTTATTCTTGTTAAGTTTCTCTACAACAATCTTGTTAATTCCATCATTTGACATCTTGTCTACAACACAAACTCACAAAAAACAACACTCTTGTTTGTCCTACACAAATTGTTGTATTCTCTGCAGTGGTACTATACTGCACCCAAACTGTCACAACCAGTGACCTCAATTTGCATACATACGTCTAATAGCACCTATAAGACCTCTTGTAGTACACACAGTGTCTGCACAACCAAATGCCCTTCATGCAGTTCTAAAAATAGACTTCTACACAGAGAATTGAAACTTACCCGCAGTGCACGCGAACTCTTGCGAACTAAGAAACAGAGGTCAAGACGTGCCTGAAACGCATTTTCGATCGAAAAAATCTAAGTTCAAAGGAAAAAATAGTTTCCCCCTATAGCTCTGCTCCTATGAAGACAGCTCCTCAATCATAGTTCGTTTGCCGGTGTCTCCCAACAAAGAGCTCCCGACAAGTGAACACGCTAAGTGAGTGAGCTGACAAGATAAGTATCCCATAACTTAGTGGTGGACTAGTAGCTAGTGTAGTCCAGTTGTAGAATCACTGATGAAGATCTATCATATCAGTGTCCTACCAAACACGCCAGTGATGTAAGTGGCGAAAATGGTCACCCAGGCATATCATAAGTGTCAACTCATCTCTTCTAAAATTGGGCCATACATACCTAGCTGTTAAAATCTTCCTCAATGTTAGCTTCATGGCAAAATGCCCTCCACATACCCCTTCATGGAAGGAGGCTATAATGGCAAAGATCTCCTCCCTAGTTGGAACTCTCCTTAAAATCAAGTCTCTGCCTTTCATATACAATCGATCATTCAAAAGAGTGTACTGTAAAGCTTTCCTTATAATGGAAGGAGGCTATAATGGCAAAGATCTCCTCCCTAGTTGGAACTCTCCTTAAAATCAAGTCTCTGCCTTTCATATACAATCGATCATTCAAAAGAGTGTACTGTAAAGCTTTCCTTATAAAACCATTTTTTTGTCTTTTGGACAAATGCAAGTACAAGGCCTATGTGTAGAAAATCTTCATTTTTTTGTAAATTCTCTCTTCCAACATAGGTGGGATGGGCGACACTGACAGCATATACATCCAAGTTCTTGCCACCCTCTCTTTGCTAATGCATTTGTAGCTTGATTTTGCTTTCTCTTCACATGATGTATTTGTACTTCATGGAACCTGGGTAGCATCCTCTTTATTTAAAAATTCCATTCCTTTAATTTAGAATTCTTTTCTTTCCAAACAGCTTGAAGCTGTCTACTAATGACCAATAAACTATCCCCTTTAATAATTAGCCTTTTAATTCCCTTCTTGATACACTGTTGAAGACCAAACTCCAAGGTAGCATACTTAGCTGCTGATCTGCAGCTGCAACTTAATCCCTTCTTGAAATACTTCTTTGCCTTCTGGATACAACAAGACTACCCACTGGCTACTCCTAAGCTTCTCTTGAAAGCCCCATCAAAAAACAGAGTGAAAGCATTTGACAGCCCTGTTTCAGGGTCATTCCATTTGGGCACCTTCTTCTTTGCTACTGTCACTTCCTTCAACACTATTGGATTCTGCCTAGTATTGGATTCTGCCTATATGTCAAAATATCAGCTAGTGTAGCCCTTGTGCTATCCTCTACCATGCAAGTAAACCGAAACTCTTGTAGTTCAATTAACCACTTGGATAATCTTTTAGAAGGTATGGCTGACTAGATTAGATGAGGAAGCAGAGAATAATGGGTCAGAAGAATAGTAAAAGGATTTGGGAGTAAATAGGACCTGAATTTCCTTAGAGAAAACACCATAACCACCGTCACCTGCTCTGCCTCAGAATATGTTCTCTCCCCTTGAGTCTTTATTCTACTAACAAAATATACAAGCCTCATGTAAGAGTGTTCTCTCCCCTTGAGTCTTTATTCTACTAACAAAATATACAAGCCTCATGTAAGAGTGTTCTTTCCCCTGTTGCAATAGCACTGCTCCCACAGCATCCTCACCCACACTAGGGTTCACAAAAAATTCTATGCTCCAGTTAGGAGGCATGACTATTGGCAAAGTACTCAAGATCTCCTTCACCTGCATAAAGGCCTCTTCCTCCTTCTCTTGCCAACTGAAAGGATCCTTTTGGGATGCCTGATGTAATGGATATAAATCTTGTGGTGACAAAAGAAAGATAAACATGGCAAGATATCTTACCTTGTGGGTAAAAGTAAGTAATTGCTTCACATTTTGAGGAGCTCCCAATAAAAGCAAATCTTTCACCCTTTCAGGATTTGCTTCAATTGCATTCTTTGAAACCAAATGACCAAGCATAGTCACTTTGGCTTGTGCTAAGTGACATTTATCAGGGTTAAGCTGCCCACCAAGATCATCCAGTCTCTTCAAGGCCAATCTCAGGTTCAGTGAATCCATTTGCCACCGTATATACAAAAATCATCAATAAACACTCTGATAAAGGACCCTAGATAGGGCTCAAACACTAGATTCATAAACCTTTAAAAGATTGCAGGGGCATTTATTAGCCCAAAAAGGGCATAACCCTAGAAGCAAAACACCCCAAGGGGGTAATAAAGGTGGTTTTCCTATGGTCTTCTAGAGAAATTTAGATTTGAAAGTATCCTGTGAATATCCATCACATACACTATCTTTCATGTCCAGCCACACTATACAAGATCTCATCTTGAAAAGGTAGGGTAATGATCTCTTTTGGCTACTGCATTCATGTTATGGCTCACCCAAACCCCCCTTGAAATACATCCAACAAGAGATTACCAGGTGAACCGCAATTGTCATGAGGATCTTTCCAATGTCCGAGCTCGTAACCCTTGAGGTCTCCAAGCTCTACAACTCCTTGAGAAGCAATTCCACTGCACCTCCCGCGAGCATTATGACACCGTCGCGTTGCACTACGTGTACTCGTCCCTTTTCTCACTTCACTCACACACACTCACTAGCATTAACATGCATTAGAGAGAGAGAGATTAACAAGAGGATTAGCAAGAGCAAGACTCTATTACACAATGGGAGAGTTCTTGTATTATGAGAGATATTCACTTATATACATGGCCATAAGCGTTCACACTCACTTAAACTGTGGCCAGCCAGGCACTTTAGGCTCATAAGAGGCTTGATGCTATTACGATGACCACTCTCATAATATATCATGAAGTACATCACTTGGGACTCCTAACTTACTACCACATGCTCTTGAAACCGAAATCGCCATAAGTATTCCATAAGACCATTATGGGTGCCCATCCAAGTTGTAGATTTGGACACCATTGCTTCATATCTTAAATGTATGACCTTTTGGTGTGTCTAACTTGACTCCTTAACATAAGATAATGGTAGTAGCTCTTGTTAACCCTTGGAATGGTTTAACATTCTCCCCTTCCTGATTCTGATTACCTCCTGATGATCACGTTGAAGATCTTTGTGTGGGGAGAATTGACATGCTTTGTTGAAGGCTTTTAATGTTAAGTGACGTTCAATGGTCCTTGTTCCTCCGGAAGGAATAAGAAAGGCTAATTAGTAAAGGAAAAGGTTAGAGATTAGTGGAAATTCCTAATGGGTGGGGCTGGTGGGGCTATTGTGATGGATTACATTTTTATATTTTTGTGAGCATTTTTTTTAAATATTTTTTGCTCACTTTGTTTTTGGCAATCATAAGCAGAGTTACATGTGATTTGTGTTAGTTTGGAAACTAAGAGAGATGTTAATAATGGGGGAGAAGAGAAGGAAGTATCCGGATAAACGTAGGCAAAATCATCAAAACGAGATTGTGACTGTAATTTCTCATTTGATTCATTGAAGTGACATTCAACCCTTGAAGAATGTGGCTTTCGATGATGTCCCTTTTTGTGGCAGGATTCTTATCAATTGTTGTTGAGTAGGACATGTTCTTGCATGCTTCTTCCCATGTGCTTTTTATGTTTTTATGTATATTTAAGTGCTTTATGAAGCAGATATACATGAAGTACATGAACTGAGTCAAATAGACTCTTATTGAGCTGATGTGCTTGTTTGTTGAAGTAGCCACTTGTTGGTGAGGCATGAAAGAATTACTTTGACTTGCGACGCTAATATAGATATCTTCACTAAGGATTAGAGACCAATGTGTTGTGAAGACTTAGCTTCATTTGGAGAGGTTTGCAATTTGAAGGAAGAGTCTAGGCAATGGGTTGCACCATTGACCAGGCTGTCGCCCACCATGGGCCCCCATCCAAAAATGTACCTGGAAAGTGGTCGATGATGATAAGGCTTTGGTTCAAATGTCCTCCAATGCATGAGTATGGATATGTAGGGAGCAGCTGCTACATTATCTTAGCCAAAGGAATAGTTAGCTATAAGCTTAAAAAGTGTATTGGCTATTGAAGATTGTTGGAAGTTTCTCGTGATATTCTACCCTTTTTAGATAGGCCATTTGTGACTCACTTATGTTTTTGTTTTTATTTTTTATTTTTTTCTTTTTGGTGATGGGAAGAGTGTTAGTAAAGTGAGTAATAACGACAGTGGAGTGATGTGGGAAATTAGTAGAGTAATTAGTTTGTGGCATGAAGTGTTAATCCGTGAAGTGTTAAGGTGTGAAGGGCTTAAACCGTGCAGTGTTAAGGCGTGAAGAGCTTAAGCCATGAAAGGTGTTAAGGTGTGAAGGTGTGAAGGTATTAAGGTGTGAAGGGCTTAAAGCATGCAATGTTAAGGCGTGAAGGTGTGAAGGTGTGAAGGTATTAAGGCGTGAAGGTGTGAAGGTATTAAGGTGTGAAGGGCTTAAAGCATGCAATGTTAAGGTGTAAAGGTGTGAAGGTGTGAAGGTATTAAGGCGTGAAGAGCTTAAGCCATGAAAGGCTTAACCCGTGAAGTGCTAGGGCATGAAAGCTTAAAGCGTGAAATGTTAATTTGTGAAGTACTTAAGCTATGAAAGTTTAACCCATGAAAGGCTTAAGTTATAAAAGGCTTAACCCGTGAAAGGCTTAAGTCATGAAAGGATTAAGCTGTGCTTAATCCATGAAAGGCTTAAGTCATGAAAGGATTAAGCCGTTGCTTAACCCATGAATATTTTGAGTAAGATAGGTTGGAAGTTTCAGCTCATCCAAGGTGTCTCCCTCCCATATACTAGCAATGTCACAATGCCTGTAGAAGTGCTCAAGGTGAATGTTTACATAGATTCATCAATTCAATACAACGAGTCATGTAATCAAGTTCCTCCCAGGATAACATTATACTCAAGGGAATTTGGGGTAACATGGAATCAAAATTTCACATTACCACTGATTGTTTGAGTAGCATAGCTAAAGTAACCTGGAACTTCAATGTTTTGTCCATTGGCACCTCTTACAAGACCATTGTCTCTTTAGGGATGATTTTAGGTTGTCCCAACAATGACAAGTGTCTATATTCATGATGTTATGACTAGCTTGAGGGTTGATCAATGCACGTTTGCGATTAACATCATTGCCCGTATAGGGAATTCTAACCATACCATGATAGAATCTTCCAGAGGAACCAAGGATGTTTTAGTTTTGTTTCAGCTTTAGATCCCGTGTCAGTTTCATATTCCCATTCACTTTCATCTTCTTCTTAGCTTTTAGCTTTTTCAATAGTACCCAATCTGTACAATGGCACGGTCGGTCCTTTTTTAACTAAGGTCTATTTGGAAACTTGTGAATCCATACAGTCCTGTTCAAGGATGTTTCAGTTTTGTTTCAGCTTCAGATCCCATGTCGGTTTCATATTCCCATTCACTTTCATCCTCTTCTTAGCTTTCAGCTTTTTCAATAGTACCCAATGTGTACAATGGCACACTCAGTCCTTTGACAATTACTGAGGTCTGTTTGGAAACTGGCGAAGCCATATAGTCCTGTTACCTGTTGATGTCTTGGTATAACTTATGTTTAGCCTTTAAAGGTGCAAGTGCAAGCTATGGTGGCTTTACCACGAGAGAATAGCACTCCTCCGAATGAGGATTTGAGAGATTGCTTTAATTTTGTAAGAGATTCATCGAATTCCTCACGTGCTTTTCCAGCCGCATCATTCATGCAATCTGTCTCTACTGACTCTTCTGTAGAGAATATGTCTTCCTCTTAAAAGGGGAAGCAAACTTCTCCGATTTTTGTATTTTGGTTGTTTTTTTAAGTTTGACATTATGAGGTTCAATCATAACCGGTAATCTTGTATGACACTCAACAATGCTAAACATACTCGTTTGAGCTTGCTTTTTGCGTTCCGCATATGTCATGTGATCATGATTTTCAAGTTGGGGTAGTTAGGCGGGTTCTAGTTTCTTGATTGGTATGTGAGATGCACTGAGTGACGAATCAGAACTTGGTTTATCCTCACTAAGTGATGTACTAGAACTTGTATCATTTTTTGACTTTCCTTGGATCGTCATGTTTTCTTTATGTTTGCCTATACAATGAGAAAATGAACTTTCGTTTTTACTTTTTTGTTCTCTATCTTACCCATGGGTTTTGTGGTTTGAGTGATAGTCTTTGAGATGGATGCTTCTGCATCATGTGTAGCTTTTGGCTCTATTGGGGTTAAGTCCACAGACTCCTTTCCCCTGTCCTTAATTTCAACTTTGGTGTTGATAGTTTGTTGCCCCTTGTTTTTCTTAGGTATAGAGGGTTTTGCTTCCATTTTTGGCTTCTGTTTTAAAACATGCTCTTCTATCCATTTTGAAGTGTTTTCTTTTGCATTCCTTTTGACTATTTCTCGTGTAGCACATTCAAGGGTATCATAGACAATTGCCCATTTTGCACACTCAAGATATTAAGAGTTGTATTCTGTGAGGTAGGTTGTAGTGAAGCAACTTGCCTTGGGCAAACCTGGAACATGTGATCGATGCCACATCGTTCACATATGGGTTGCAAGGTGTCATGTGGGCATGGAAGTATTCCAAACTGTGCATTTTGCCACTTTGTGTGGTCCACAACAATAGAAACACTGAAGTGTTTGTTTAACTGCTTCCTAAATGCAGTTTCTACCCTTTGGACTGTGCTTATTTGGGGCACAGGAGATGGAGGTTTTGAGTTAATTGTAGGTGAACTGGGACATTACGGGCAGCGGTGTGTCATAACCTGCAGTATGTGCAGTACAAAAAAATAGGCACCTTGTATGCACAATGGGGATTGGGATGAACGTAGTGATTGCAATGAACACAAGGCATTTCGCCCATAACTTGAAGAGGCATTAAGGGTTTTTGGTTTTGAGGGGGCTTATCCTCTTAGGAGATTCTGGTTCAAGGCTTTTATGCAAGGATGTGTAGAATTCAGGGAATGACAATTCCAAGATCAAATTTTCTTTAGCTATTGCTTTACCTGGTTTAGATGAGGAACATCTCCTATCGTGTGATCATCCTCCATCATTTTATCATCTAAACATATTTCTTCTTTACAACATTGATTGAATGTTTTCGGATTGGATACAATGATAAAGTTGTGTAAACTGTACCCTAATTAGCTTAGGCGCTAAACACATGTGAACGGTCTCTTAGAGATATTTTTTTGAAAAAAGTGCATGCCACTGGTGTCCCAAATGAAAGAGGAGGTCTCAAAACCTATTTTCCATCACTGTTCTCGAGATGAAAAAAATTCGAAAAGTTTTTTCCTGTTTTGTAGCTTGTTTTTGAATGTGTTCCAAAAGAAATTTAAAAAAATTCTGTATGAGAAAGTTGTAGTATTTTTGGAGTACTACAACTTTGTCTCTCTTATTTTTTCGTGATTTTGTCATTTAGGCATTCAAAAAGTAGCCCGAGTATGGTTCACAATCTTTTTGGGGGTGTTTTGGGCTGTTTTTAGTGATTTAAGGGTCGTTTTTTGCCTCAATTTCCAGGTCGAGTTTTGAGGCTGTTGGATCGGAAGCCAAAATGATGGATTTTTCCCTCGGATGCTCAAGACCAATTTCGAAGAGCTCGATGCTAGCTTTTCGATGAGCACTAGAGCGCATTCATCGGATTCACGGTTTAGGAGGAGATATGAGCCTCTTAACAGGGCTGTTTTTTTTTTGTCGATGGACCTTCTTGCACGACGTGAACTAGTAGGGTTTCACAATGTGAAATGGACTTCACGTAAAAAAATAAATTCAATTTAATTTTTTTTGGGCATGAAATGCTTAATTCGTGAACTGCTTATCTCATGAAACACTAACCTATGAAACACTAACTTGTGAAACACTAACTCGTGAAACATTGTTTTTTTTAAAGCCGCGGGGCCTGTTTTACGCTGTGGAACCCTTATGTTTCACGCCGTGAAACTGGCACGTTTCATGATTATTATTTTTTTGGCCATGGAGTCTGTTTTACGCCGTGAAACCCCTGTGTTCCACGTCGTGAAACAGGTATATTTCACGATTTATTTATTTATTTTTGGCCACGGAGGCTGTTTCACACTGTGAAACCCTTATGTTTCACGTCATGAAACAGGTACGTTTCATGATTTTTTTTTTGGGAGTCTAGTGGGAGATTTGAATTTCCTTGTGTAGAGGGAATATTTTTTGAATTTTAAAATGAGAAGATATGGGCATTTTTCCAAAAGGCAAGTGGGAATAAAAAAAGTCAACACCTTTATGACACCCCCTTACATCCTTCATAAATGACCTCTAAAATAGATAATTTGATAACTCATTGGTATCTTTTTATTCAATACTAATTAGTCTTAATGAGTTATGAAAAAAAGTGCTTAAGAATTAATCAAAGATTAATTTATCTCCTAATCTTTCCTCCTTTTGGATTAATCAACGGCTCTAATTAACCACTAATTAATTCACACCATTGAGCACATCATTGGATAGAGCATGAAATTACTAAGCTATGTGCATCAACTAATGTGTAAATTAATTTATAATTAGAGATTAATTAAACTCTTAATTTTCGTCTCTTCAAAAGAGAGAAAAATTCATCCAATCGATGAAGGAATTGATGTAATTATGTGTTTTGACGCATCTAGATGCTCTCAAAATACTCAAAAACACTAATTTAGACCTTTTACATGATCAATTTTGACTCCAAAAAATATGTTTTTTAGTCTTTTTATCCCTTAAACTAGATTAATCACCCTGAATGACAAAAACTAGTCAATTAAGAAAGATTACTCGATTTCAAGGATTTTTAAGAGTTTTTGTTGTGAAGTTTTTTAAACAATTAAGCTACCTCCAATACTTGCTAACACTCTGATGCATACAAATCAAATAAATACACTCTATGTGCAAGCCCTAGGAACATTAAAAACCAAACTAACAATAACAAAAACAACGATTTAAGCTAAAAATTAAGCAAAAAGTATTCTTTATAAAATAAAAAAGAGAGCTATTTCTTACCAAATCACACATAAATCTTCATTAAAACCACATCTTTTTCATGGAAAATCACTAATCAAGATAATGGGCAATGGGTAATGCGTAGATTAGAGAAAAATGATGGAAAAAGCCAAGGGATGATTCCCCGACAGGCGACGCCAAAAATGTTATGGCCCCCTTGGAACACACATCCAACAAGAGATTACCTGGTGAATCGCAACTATCATGAGGATCTTTTCGATGGCCAAGCTTGTAACCCTTGAGGTCTCCAAGCTCTATAACTCCTTGAGAAGCAATTCCACTGCGCCTTCGCGAGCGTTGTCACACCACGTGTTACACTACGTGTACTTGTCCCTCCTCTCATCTCACTTCACTCACACACACTCACTAGCATGCATTAGAGAGAGAGATTAGCAAGAGTAGGACTCTATTATCCTTTAACTCCTGAGGAAAGAGGAGTATCTTATCATACTTGGCCTCAATGTCTAAAGTATAGGAATCTAGAGCCTTAAATTGTTTAGTGCTGACCAAATTATCATCAAGAAGATCATCGTTGGTCATTGTGACATTAGGATCGGCCACTACCTTTTTCGTGTCCGACAAACCATTGGGATCTCCACTTACATACTCATTAGGGTTATTAGATTCCATATGGACCCTCTAAATGCGATGCAAAAGAATGAACAAAGGCACCAAACTTAAGTTCAAGCTTGGATATCAACCAGATTGTTAGCTCGAAGTGAAATCGTCGATGCAATATTAAATTCTGAGAGTTATCGGGGAGAAGCTCTGTCCAAACTTTGTTAAAACAACCCTAAAATTGTTCTTGGAAAATCCTCCATGGGAACAGCCTCTTGGCCTCGTGGGTACAAAAGTATAAACCTTTGTAAGGTATAAACCTTTGATTTTCTTTTCTTTAAAAAAAAAGAAAAAAAGAAAAAAAGCTTGAAAACGCCTACAACCCGCCGGCTACTGGCAAGTCCTGCAACTCAGCATCATGATGAAGGCGCCGAGTTGACTGTGGTAGAAGTCTTCTAGATGCTGAGGCAGTGAGCGCGGTGGCTGGAAGTGTCTCTGAGGGCGACACTTTGCTCCCCAAAGCTGGCTGGTGGCTGTTTCGTTTGTTTAGCCGCGATGCGGTGACCGCGTTGGCTGCTGCTGTGTACACCGCGTTGGTTGGTGTGCCGGCGTCCTGTGTACACCATAGACTGGTGGGACATATACCACCAAGTGAGATACCTTCCCTCCATGTCTTCATGCCTTCACCGCTTTCTAGCTTCTCCCCTATCTGTAGCGTTTAGTAGCTTCACGCCACTTTCACTAGTATCCGGCCACTCTTGAGTCCGTAACCGATTGTTTTTGGCTCCCCTGAACCTCGCCCGTGCCTTGTCTAGACTCTAGCCCTCATGCCTCATTTTAGGACTTACACGTGACGCGGTCGGGATCTCACATGGGGTTTCTCCGGACCTAATGCCTTCTCATTGTCTTACAGGCGCCTCGATAGTATCCTCATCTACAGGTCTCCTCTTGCCATCTCATGCCTCATTCTTTCAATATTAATATCATGGTCGGGACCTCGCTAGGCTTTCTTTTGACCTCCTTCTCACTGGGTCTTATAGGCATCTTGGTAGTATCCCAGCTAAGTGTCTCCTTGACCCTCTCATTATTTTAATATTATTATCATTTTTCCATTGACACTATATTTCAAGATAATACTTCAACAATTGATGTAATTATATTGTCCCATTACCTACCATTCAAGTTCATCAGTTCGTCCACCCCGAGTTTTCCACGTAGGTGAAGGTTACATTCTATGTACTCCATGCAGTATAGGTATAGATGAGATGGATCATCAAAGCCAACATGTCGTATGCTACTTGATTTGATCAAAGCCCCTGCAACTAGTGCACCACACTCGCGCAAGACCAAGGGTGCTCCCAACAACTAGAGCTTGGTGTAATACCAAGGTTCTTGCCGTTCACACACAAGGCTGCTCAATCTTAAGTTTAGTGTTCATTTTATTAAAAAAACCCTTGCTTATGTGTATTTCCCATGCATGGAAAGGAATTATTCCAAGGTTCCCAACAAGGAGTCATAATAACTGTATCATTCTTAATGACGTGAGGGTCATCATTGAGTAGCCCATGTGCATCATCATCATCATCCTCAACTATGTGAGGGATAGCATCAAGTAGCCATAGCTATATCAAATAAAGCATCTACATCCTCAATAAGGTGAGGAAAATAGTAGCTGCTAGCATAGTTCTCTTGAAATTATTACACCATGGATACAAAACAAATGCTCCTGTGATGAGGAAAAACTATGCCAAAAAGTAGTTATCAGCACATTTTACCATCTAAGGGCAAGCCTGAAAGGATAATAGCATTGTATTGGAGTTAATCCAAATACTTTTGGGACTATACAATTCTTTTTTTTCTTCCAAAAATGGAGGTAACAAGCATTCACGATAATGATTCAATCATGACATACATACATGCAACACTAATTATATCACTGAATGGTTTTTGAAAGTAAATTCACAATTCTCTCTCTCTCTCTGCCTTAGGCACTCTCTATTCCTATTGTCTGAAGTTCTTCTCTCTCCCATTAGAGCGTAAATATAGAGCTGCCAAGTCTTTGCTTACCCGGTTTAGCCTCCCCTCCTAGTACATGTGTGGAAGCCCCATCATAGCCCCAACAAATGGTGGGCCAAGGCTATTAGAGTAGCCTCTACTAGCTAGGAAAGCATACAAGATATTGCCAACTGTATGTGAGATGAGGAGCAAAGGCTTTCAATAGTGATGCATGCCCTAGTTGTCAACCTTGGTGACATCTTCCAAGCAATGCCGTGCAATAGTCCACTGTGGTTGTCGAGTAGACAGCAACCTTCTTGCATCTCTCCATGTTAAAAAGGAATTGCTTTAGGGTTTTCATCTTGTGTGCTGCGGAGCCCTTGTTGGACCACCACATAGGGACACATACGCCACCTTTTTCAGCCAAGACATGCAATGGAGGGAGGAAGTCTTGTCTGCCTTGCAGCGCTCTCTCTTGGAAAATCAGTGGGCATTGCAGTCTTTACGAGGAGCATGTGGAAACCTAGCGATCGAGGGTGGCTATGGTGAAAGGAGGGAAGATGAAGTGAGCTAAACATGTGCAGAGAGAGAGCCTACACATGTGACTATTGGGCCTAATAGTCACATGGGTATCCCAAGAGTCATATGGTTGGATGAGCATTGAAAACAAGGTGGGGGCTAGGGGCGGTCGTCGATGTGAGAGTCTGGGAGACTCGGACTCTCAAGCTTGAGGCAGCAGACCTCCGTCAACCTTGAACAGTTGAAGAATGAAGTTTAAACCACCATCGCTACTTAAGAAAGCAAACCCTTACAACCACAAATCCGACAATAGAAAAGCAGCCATTGCTGCTATTGTTGCAAAAGGTCACTGAACTTAACCTTGATGGAGGCCGGTGCACAATATAGCAAGTAAAGATATAGAGGAACCTGCATGCATGTACACTGATACACATATACACACAAACATAGTAAAATTACAAGGAGTGCAGCACACAAGCCATGGCAATTTGGAGCTTCACGTGTACCATAAGACTTCCAAGTTTAAAGAGAAGCAAGCTTCTGTCTCTTACACAAAAAATCAAGAAATACTGCAACACAAGCCCTTCTTTCTTTGTTTCACACATCAAGGAAGGTCAAGGATCTCTCCCTTTCTCTCACATGTGATGAAAAATGAAAATGTCAAGAAGCATGCTAATTTCTTCTCCAAGGGAGGCTAAGAATACATAGCATGCCAAAATCAAAGTTATTAACACTAATGTTGAAAACATAAGCCATAATCAAGAAGAAAAGAAGCACTGAATGACACATAATAAAAATATCAAGAAATGATAAAAATATCAAGAACATCAAGAAGCACTCTAATCTGCCTTATCATAGGATTTTTGAAAAAAGCAACAAACATCATAGTTAATCTAGAATCAAGAAAGCATTATGCATGCTACTAATCTCAAGAAATGTGTATGGATTATGCATTTGACTTTTAATCAAGAGCTTCTGGGACGAGAAGGTTGAAGCTTCTTGTCCCGGCGTGATGGCCAAGTGTTAGCATCACCTTGCTAAAACATGGGAGAAACACACATGCTTCTACACACATAGCCATGGAGTACACATGTACACATGAGCATGGAGTAGGATGCATGGATCAAGAACAAGATAAAAGATACAACATAAACATACAATCATAATAACATAACATTATAGTGTATTCCATATCCATGTTTCACATATTGTGTGTCCAAGAATCATGTACATATAATAATCATGTCCAATTTGCATATAAGAGGGGTCTTATATAGCCATCCAACCATGTGACTCTTGGGATACCCATGTGACTATTGGGCTACCCATGTGACTATTGGGCTCCCATAACCTCCACTATGAATTTATGTTGGGGGATTGTCTCGAAAGAGTTGGATGGAATCTCATTTCCTAGGAAAAGTATGCAGGAGAAATTTTGAAGACATTTGGCATGGTTGAGTGTAAGTTAGTGGTTACACCCATAGGTTGATGTGAAGTTACCGATAGATGGAAGACACTTCTCCACTTGTGGGTATGAAGGACTATAGGAAGTTGGTGGGGAGTTTGATCTTTCTATGCAATACACAGCCTGACATTAGCTTAAATTACACTTGGTGTTCTTAGTATCTTCTCAAATTAGCTTCAAGAGAACCACTATAAGACAGGGATGCAAATACATTAAAGGTTCCATTGGGTATGACATCACTTACACATTGGAAAATACCTTGATTGGATTTTGTGACACGGATTAGGCAAGAGAGTGCACATGATGGTAAAACATCGCTTTTTTTTTGTTATTGTTTTCTTACTAGGTTTGGAATTACATTGGACAAGTAAGAAGTAGTCTCTATAGTGGCACTTTCTTCTACGAAAGAGAAGGTGGCATGATTTGCTTCATGTGAAGAAGTCTAGTTGTTGAGAAGGATTTTAGGAGACAAGGGTGTTGCTCAAAACGGAGAGATTGTGTTGGTGTGTAACAACAATTAGAGTTGCATGGTGACTACTAAACCTATTACTTCGTGCTCGTACAAAGCACATTGAGATACATTATCATTATGTGTATGACCTTATCATGGATGGAGAGATAGATCTTGTCTACTACCAGTGATGATAGAGAATTGTGCATATATTTTCATAAATGCTCTTGGGAGAGATTTGCTAGAGTGGCATCTTCATTGACTCGACATTGGACCGAAGAAGTAGTTTACCTATGGGTGAACATTAAGGGGGGTGTTGGAAAGGAATTTTCTCAATGCACCGGATGTGCTCTTTTTGTAAGGCGCCCTATATGAGGAATAGCCATTGTGGTGAGCACTCAATAGTTCCCAATTTAAGACACTGGATGGTGGCCAAATTTGGTCTGATGTGGTTAGGATCTGGATTATGTAGACTTGGCACTCTACCGAGTAGGATGAGATCCCCACTCTACATAAGTAGCCCTCCAATCTACCGACTCTATCAAGTAGGATGAGGTCCCTACTCTACCTAAGCAGCCCTCCAACCTTCCACAAGTGACAAGCTTGGGGGAGTCATAGAGGTAGTAGAATTCTCCTTTGGATAGTTTATGAGTGAGGTCCCTAATCTACCTAAGCAGCCCTCCAACCTTCCACAAATGACAAGCTTGGGGGAGTCATAGAGGTAGTAGAATTCTCCTTTGGATAGTTTGTCATGCGGGAGAACTTGGTATGTCCTTCACTATCTAATCTCCCCTTTGTGTGATACTTTCACCTTTGACATTTAGCATCAAAATATTATTTGGATTAAAATGAATCTAGGGGAGGGAAGTGAATGAAACTTGAGACATGAGGGAAGCAATAATAAGAGAGAGAAGGAGAGGCCGACTAAAGGTGTGGAGAAGGAGATACTTGGGAGAGAAGCTTGTAAGAGTCTATTAGGAGAAAGAATTTTCCCAATGCTTTGTTTGTTGTGAATCTTGGATAAATAGTAGACACAAGTAGGCATTACAATCAAGGGAGAAGGAGGGAGGAGATGTAAATTTTTATGGATCTAGGTAGGGGTATGATAAATCAAAGCACAATCTTCCTTCTAGGTGGCCTAAACATAGAGACTATGCACACTCACTTTAAGGCTGTGAGAGCTTAGATCCCTTGGTGATGATTAATATAGCTTTATGTTACTTTGTGAAACTTTCCCTTTCCCCATGTTATGCTCTTGTTTAAGTGTGCTAATGTGTTCATGCTTCATCATTAGTCTAATGTAAATTTTCTTTCTTGATAGGGTTAGCCTTAATCTTGTTTAGTGCACATCTATGTGTGAGCATCGTCTATGTGAAATTTTTGTGAAGTGTAGTGGATTCCATGAATCATCTTGATTACCATTGATCATCTATGCGTGAGCATCGTCTATGTGTGAGCATCGTCTATGTGTGATCATCTTGATTACCAGTGATCATCTATGTGTGAGCATCGTCTATGTGCAATTTTTGTGAAGTGTAGTGGATTCCATGAATCATCTTGATTACCATTGATCATCACACAGTGAGTTTGATTCTTAAGTTTGTATTAGAGATTCCCTTCTTGGGAGTGTTCTTCTATTATGAGCCTTAGAAAGGGCATCCTTCTATGTAGGTTTTTGTGATTACACTAGCACAATTATTAGTGGGTGGCACACTTGTGATTCCTTTATTATTTCTTCATTTGTTTCTAATCATTCCTTTTGAGTGGAACAATTAGTGATTGACTTTTATGTGTGAACTTTGTGATTATCCTCACATCCTTCATTGAGTGACACTATGGAGAATGTTGGAGAGAGACATTTTATTTCAATTTCTTGTTTTTCTTATCTCTTAATCATCTTGATTAGTGGCAAATCAGTTAGATAGAGATAGAGAGAAATATATTGGGAAGCCATTGTGGGTGTTGATAATCATCTTTTGTGAGGTTGAAGAGAGAGAGACGTGAAAGTAAGCTCTCTTGCATTGTAGCAAAGAGAGAGATAGGAAGACATATTCAAGTTTGCAAATCAATGAAGAAGAAGCTCAACATTTAACTCAAATTTTTAGCTCACTATAGCATTAAAATTGCTGAGTTTTTCCTTAGCACATCCTGGTCTATAGACGGATTCTCCCTTGGTGACTAGAGAGCATTGAGTAGCTCTAAGTAGCTACAAGTTTGTAGCAAGATCTCACTATGGAGCTCAATCCAACACCACTATAGATTAGATTTGAGCACAAATTGATGATGGGCTCAACAACTTGTTCTTCCTCACAATCTAGTTGCGTAGCAGAAGGCTCCCTCTCTATAGAGATAAGGGTATCTTTGAGTTGAGCTAAAGCCCTCAACACATAGAGCTCAAGATTGACCTCTTATATTTGGTCAGAAACAAAGTCATCTACATCAAGTGGACGTTAAAATGAGAATACAAAAATGTCAACGACTGCTTTGTATGGTGCATTTATGGTAATTTTTCTAGCTAAGCTTGTGCTCTTCCTCTCTAGTGCATCAAACATGACTACTGCTATTGTTATTAACCCCATTTTAGGATGAACAAAGGAACTCTCTATTGCATATGTGAGTAACACAATAAGTATCATAAAAAGGAACTATATAAACATTATACATATTATGAGAAAGGTTGGCAAATGAGCAAGCTTATTAGTTTAAGGTTTAAGTTTGGGCACCCAAGTGTGAATAAAGGGTCAATTGTATATAAGTCAACAACTACTTTATGTGGTGTATTTATGGTGGTTCTTCTAGCTAAGCTTGTGCTCTTCTCTTTGGCACATCAAACACTGCTACTGCTCTTGTTTTGTTAATCCCATTTTGGGATGAAAAAAGGAACTCTCTAATATAGATGGGAATAACACAATAAGTGTCATGAAAAGGTATCATAAACATTATACATATTATGGAAAAAGATGGCAAATGACGAAACTTAGTAGTTTAGGGTTTAAGTTTGGGCACCCAAGTGTGAATAAAACGCCAGTAAATTTCTCATAATACAATGACATAATCCCTCTTTGTGCTAAGTCAAATCTTGTCTTCTCCTTGCTCTTGCTCTTGTGTATGTGTGTGTGTGTGTGTGTGTGTGTGTGTGTGTGTGTGTGTGTGTGTGTGTGTGTGTGTGAGAGAGAGAGAGAGAGAGAGAGGGGGGGGGGGAGATGCTTATTTCTTTTTACACATGTGCCTTTTTATGCTTTGTGTAAGAGAGTGTAGAAAGTGAGATAGGTGGTTCTTTGCAAGGAGGTGCAACAAACTTCTTGGTGACAACAAGAGGGAGTCTTGGGAGTTAGAGCTAACAACCACTAGTGGAGCTTGGAGGTCAAAATACTGGGCCAAAAGCAAGGTAAGAATCCCACGATGGTTGTTGCTTGTTTCACTACTTATTTGAATGTTAGAGTTCTTGGAAGAGTAGAAATAGGCCATAATATTTTGGGCACCTCTGCTAGGGAGCTAGTCTTGCTCCTTCTATCTCCGTAGAGTGCTTAATTCCTTCTATCTCCTTGTGCATGCTTAATAATCTTTATTTTTAATTTTGTTGAGGTTTTTTGTGTAGTCAGAGTGGATAAAGTTTACAAAAGAGAAATGAAAGGTATGGTAAATGACTTTTTTTTGGGTTAAAAGATTAGTGTGTGAGTACTTGGAAAACCTAGAGGGAAGCATTTAAATAAGTTTTTATTTGATTTTTTCACTTTGCAACATTCTAAATATTTTTTCACATAAAAAACGAGAGTATTGAGTTTTTGTTTTTTTTAAGTATAAAAACATAAAAATATTATTGTGTGAGCTTTGCTTAATATTTCATTGTCTTGGCTATGGTTAGTAGACTCAAACTGCACCTTATGAGAAGCCTTAAAACCAAGATTTGGACCTTCAAAATTTAAATTAGAATCAATTTTTGGGTTTTTATGCCAGGGAGTGTTTCATGATGACGACTGTGAAAAACCATATACATTCATGCTAAAAAATCCCTAAAATCACGTTGTGATCTATGGGATTACATTGCCTAAAACACAAAATCTTATCCTCTTATTCTTATAAAAGTTGACGTGAAAAACCATAGTTTTTCATGGCTATAACTATCTTGACTTTTTCCCACGTAACTATCTCCTAGGATACTCAAGCCGTGAATTTCTTGAGAAAATCACATCAAAATATTTACATCGTTTGAGGTTTTTAAGATCACCACATAATCTAAATTAAGCATTTAAGTTCATTACAAGTGAATTACATAAAAGACAAATAAAAGTGGCCTGAGAAAAACCATAGATTTTCACGACCGTGAGTTCATTTTAAAAATCAAGCCAAAATGATTTCGTCAGTTTAGATTCTTAAGGTGACTACATGTTATAGGTAGATTGTTAGAAACGATTTTGCACTTAAATCTTGGAAAAAAATTGATGTGAAAAACTAGAGTTTTTCACACGACTATGACTATCTTCAAGTTATTCATGCATGACTATCTCTTGGATATTCACATTATGATTATCTTTTGAGTTAGCTTTACTGATGAGGGTCATGAAAAATGAGAAAAGTTCCCCAATGGGAAGAGGAGTTGTGAAAGAAACACCTCCTATTCAAACTTTTGTGCTAACGAGGAAAACCTTTACGAATCCCCATGAGAAAATATCTTACACTCCTAGGATTACCAGGGTCACAAAGAGTATCACCAAAAATTGAGAGACCTTTTCCCTACGATGAGTGAGGAGATGGATATAGAGCTGAAGTAATTACAAATCTAAAATCAAGGGAAACAAGAACTGAATGCTAGAAGGGAACTAGCAGAAAAGAGAAACCTTGAAAGGATGCAAGTCCTAGAACTAGAACCTTGAAAGGATGCAAGTCCTAGAACTAGAACCTTGAAAGGATTCAAGTCCTAGAAACCTTGAAAGGATGCAAGTCTTAGAACTAGACACATACGATGGTTGAGGGGATGGATATAGAGCTGAAGTAATTACAAATCTAAAATCAAGGGAAACAAGAACTGAATGCTAGAAGGGGACTAGGAGAAAAGAGAAACCTTGAAAGGATGCAAGTCCTAGAACTAGACACATAAGAAAGGAGTAGTTTAAAGGTTATGGCACAAGCCCAAGCCTTGGCAAAGGGGATGCCACCTTTAGAGTCAATGGGAGGATCCAATTGGATAATAGGACACGATCACCCATCATAGGCTAGAACCCAACTCATAAAAGGGGGGGAAATCCAAGGACTTTACACCTAGGAGGACCTCAACAAAATGATAACAAATGCTGATTTCCTCACATACATGCAATCAATGCTATTACAAAGACAAGAGACTCAGGAGGGACGGGGATACAATGAATATAAGGAAGGGGAAGAGGAGGGAATATACAGTTCACATAACCATCCTATCAAATCTAGTCTTCACCACACCTACCCCAATTGATTTATTAAGGATAGCAACAGAAATAGGTAGGGGATGTCAAGGAAATTAGGGATTGCTCAAGCCCTAAGGCAAAGTCTCATATAGCTATACCACATAGCGAAACTAATGCAAAGCTTTAATGGAGATGGAGATCCCATCCGAGTGAAAATCTTTGAGTCCATTTATGAAATATGTGCACACATTAATGAGCTCATAAATATCCATTGGTTTCCCCTAGTTTTATCTTGGGAAGGCACATCAATGGTATAGGATTCTTAAGCTGGAGGATAAGGTCAATTTTACTTGGCTCAAGAATGCCTTTGTGCCAAGCTTTGCTAGAAGTAGTGACAATTATGCCCAGTGGGGTGGTGACACAACTCTACAACATTGAGCAATAAGAGCATGAGTTGATGAGAGTTTATTTCTCTCATCTTAAACATTTAAACTCTTGGTGTAATCTTTGAGAGAGGATCATAGATGAACGACTATTTTCGTACTTCTCAAAGGGACTGCAAGATCCAGGAATGCATGAATATTTTCTCTTGTCAAGACCATTCATATTGGATGCATATTCTAAATTGGCCATTGAAATTACTAGAACAAATACCGATCGCTAGACCAACCCTAGCTTTATTAGTGCCACCAACTCCCCATAATGGCAATAATGAACCCTTATCCATTCTAAGACAAGGTTACACATGGGGAATGTATAGGGTACCCAATTGCCCTTCGTACCCCACCACCACAACCACCTCCATCAAAGCGAACCTTGATCAATCAAACTTTGGTCAAAGAGCTGCTCTAGAAGAAAGTGAATATCCTAGTGAGTCTAAACTAAATAGTGAATATTGTGAGGAGCCATAGGCTATTATGCCCAAATTTTATGTTATGCAAGGAGTGATGCTACTACCTGTGTTTTAAACCTTTGTATAATGGAAGGAGAGAGAAATGAATGCAACAACTCAAAGGGCCCCATTCACAATGTTTTTATTGTTAAGAACCTCATCAAGTGGCAGAGTGGCCATGGGAAATGGTTGCTCTCCTGCTTAGCAGAGCAGCAAGCTCCACAACAGGCATTAATGACTCTAGCAGTTTGCCTATACAAAGTTTGTTGAGATGTTAAGCTCAACATGAGCTGACACTCATGAGGCGACTGCATGACCATTCGACATTTACATCACTTGCGGGTTTAGTAGCTAGCACCGACATATCTTCGCCGAGAGATGCTACAACTGGACTACACCGACTAGTCCACATCTACCCACTCCTCTTAGCGTGTTCACATTATGGACCACTTGTATATACTCTATTATGTGTGTTAGTAACTTTATCTTCTTTGTAGACCTCTTTTGTTGTGTGAAGAAGAACAAGAATTTTCAGCCTCTCACCTTGTATATACTCTATTATGTGTGTTAGTAACTTTATCTTCTTTGTAGACCTCTTTTATTGTGTGAAGAAGAACAAGAATTTTCAGCCTCTCACCTTGTGTGTTCTCTTCTAGGGTTTGTGTGTGTGTGTGTGTGTGTGTGTGTGTGTGTGTGTGTGTGCGTGCTTGCAAAACTCAAGCTCTCTTCTCCCCTACATCTTTTCATGGTGTCAAAGCTTGGTTCATCTTAAGGGCTAAGCAGCAAGCAAGAGAAGCACATGAAGCGGTATGAGGATAAGAGCTTCATTTACTCTTCCCCCTTTGTGTTGGCTACTACACCCTTGTCGGGAGCTCTTCGGGAGGCACCGAAAAACGAACTTCGATTGAGAAGCTTTTTTTGTGGGAGAAGAGCTATAGGAAAACTATTCTATCCATTGGACCTGTTGGACAACTTTTATGGGGCCAAAAATGCATTTCGGGCACATCTAGACCTCCGTTTTTCAGTTCGCAGGCGTTTACGAGCACTGTGGGTAAGTTTCGCTTCTCTGCGAACTGTGTTTTTGAAAGTACAAGAAGGGCGATTGGTTGTGCAGACACTGTTTGTAATACAAAGAGGTCTCAAAGTTGACATTGGGTGTATGTATGCAAATTAAGGTCACTGGTTGTGACAGTTTGGGTGCAGTTTAGTACCGCTGTAGAAAATAGAGCCGTTTATGCAGGTCAAACAAGAGTGCTATTTTTGGTAAATTTGTGTTGCAGACAAAATGTCAAATGATGAATTAAACTAGATTATTGTAGAGAAGCTTGAAAAGAACAACTTCCATGCTTGGAGGTTTAGATTGATAAATTTCTTGATGGAAAAATATTACTGGGACTACATTGAAGGTGAACATGAGGAGACATCGGAGATACCGGAGATTAATCCAACTACTGCAGATGTAAAAGAGTTCAAGGATTGGAAAAGAGCAAGGAAAGTTATGTATCGGCTTTCTATTAGTATACATGACACCATGATTGGGCATATACAGGATGCCAGGTCACCTAAGGAGGCATGGGACACCACCTTGGTGAAGTTGTTTGAAACTAACACCAAGGCACGAAAGATTCAATTGAAGAATGAGCTTCATACTGTGGAGAAGAAGAATATGTCTATGAATGATTATGCCTTGAAGATCAAGGGCATTGTGGAATCCCTTGCATCAATTGGTGTTTCTGTTGATGATGATGATAAGGTGGAAGTGTGTCTACGTGGTCTTGGGCCACAATACAAGGCATTCAAGATGCCAATTCAGACTCGAGAGAACATTCCCAACTTCACAGATTTGGTGTCCATGCTGATCATTGATGCTGATCATTGAAGAGAAGAACTTGGGTGAAGATCAATAGTCTTCACAAAAAAAAACAGTTCAGAGCAGCAGACCTTCTACACAAGTGCAGGTAGAGGACGAGCAGAGTTCATGGATGTTGCCAAGGTGGTGGCCGAACAGGTAATCAGAATTATGGTCAACAGCAACAATAGCCCCAGGATTCATAACAACAACACACAGGTGGAAGAGGCCAGTTTAGAGGCAGGGGAAGTCAAAGAGGTCATGGTAATTGGAAAAGGCAACATAATGATACACGAGGGTATTTTTACTATGCTAAGCCTAAACATGTGCAGGCAAATTGCCATAAGAAGCGGAGTGACATTGAAAGATCCCTGCCCCCTCCGCGCAATGAATTCGAGGGTGCTCGCAGTGAAAGTAGTACTTCTTACACAAGGCAAAGCCTCTCACTCGGGGCCTCGCCCACACGGATATTCGAACAAGAGATTAATCCCTCGGTTCTTCCAAAATCGAACTCGGAAAAACTTCCCCTGCCCAGAAAGCACGGGCGATTCCTCCAGGATATTTTTTTTTCGAACGTAGTCAAGAGCCTTAACTAACTAAACTGATCTGACCGAACCCATAAGTCACATGGTCAGATCAAGGAAAAGACTTGCACTTGGATCATAGAGACCAATGCTTTTTTCCTCATCGAGAGGCACAGCCATTGATTCTTTTCCATAGAACAAGAACTATCCGCCGGGATTTACTTCATCTATCGTACCATAACAGAATTGAGTCTCATTTTAGGGATCCTTCAGTCCAGCCTACCCCATCCAGTCCCATGGGTTAGCCAACCACTGTAGTGATAAGATCCATTTAAGAAATTGGTTATGTTTTGTCTCGGGTACCAGGGAAAAGAGTTCCCTGGTCCCCTAGCCGGTGCTTCATGCAAACTTCAAGATAGTCACACCACTTACACACCCAATATGAAATTGCCTTTTTCACAGATTTAACTGTCTTTAAAACAATCTTTAATGAAACCATAGTATCACTGATCATAATCCAAAATATCCGGTTAATTTATAATTTCCAATCATTCCTTCATCGGTGTACCTATGGCATCATTGGGCAACCAGAACGCTCACCATCTGTCCACTCAGGGGCCTTTTCAATAGTTCCTAGCTCATAGTACCTGGAAATATATTCACTTATAAAAATCTAGATAGACTCTCTGTTGAAGATCAGCAAGATCAACCAGTAGATCTATATAAAAGAGCCATGGACTCATCCAATAGATCTATATAAAAGAGCCATGGACTCATCCAACAGATCAACCAACAGATCTATATAAAAGAGCCATGGACTCATCCGTTGAGGACCAGCAAGGTCAATCAACCAGATCCATGCCTGAGTTTAGAATCCTTGTTCCATTTTCTTCCTCGATGCATGCATGGGTATCTTCGGTGACCCAGAGTCCGAGCTCCAAAACCAAACCCCGAAAAACTTCCCCCGCCTAGAAAGCACGGGCGATTCCTCCAGGATATTTTTATTCTAACATAGTCAAGAGGCTTAAGTAACCAAACTGATCTGACTGAACCCGTAAGTCACATGGTCATATCAAGGAAAAGACTTGCACTTGGATCATAGAGACCAACGCTTTTTTCCTCATCGAGAAGCACAGCCGTTGATTCTTTTCCATAGAACAAGAACTATTCGGGATTTATTTTATCTATCGTACCATAACAGAATTGAGTCTCATTTTAGGGATCCTTTAGTCCAGCCTAACATCCAGTCCCATGGGTTAGCCAAACGCCTAACCACTGTAGTGATAAGATCCATTTAAGAAAGTGGTTATGTTTTGTCCTGGGTATACCAGGGAAAGGCGTTCCTAGGCCCCCTAGCCGGCGCTTCATGCAAACTTCAAGATAGTCACACCACTTACACACCCAATATGAAATTGTCTTTTGCACAGATTCAGTTGTCTTTAAAACAATCTTTAATGAAACCATAGTATCACTGATCATAATCCTCTAAAATATCCGGTTGAATTCTAATTTCCAATTATTCCTTGATCGGTGTACCTATGGCATCATTGGCAATCAGAACGCTCACCACATGTCCACTCAAGGGCCTTTTCAATAGTTCCTAGCTCATAGTACCCAAAAATATATTCACTTATAAAAATCCAGATGGACTCTCCGTTGAAGATCAACAAGATCAACCAACAGATCCATATAAAAGAGCCATGGACTCATCCGTTTGTGAGGACCAACAAGGTCAATCAACCAAATCCATGCCCGAGTTCGGAAAACAACTCTAACACCTTGTTCCATTTTCTTCCTCGACGCATGCGTGGGTATCTTCGGCGACCCAGAGCCCAAGCACCGTATGGTCAGCATCCTCTAGGATCCTTCGCAGGTCACCTAGCGCTTGACTCATAGGCCACTTTCTTGGTCCCTCATCCATCGTACACCGGAAGCTCACCATTTAAATCGAATCGAGGCTGGTCAAGACCTCGGTCGACCTCGCTACGCGAGACGTCCTCCATTGACTCTCCGTCAGTTGTTGCAACTTTATCACTTAGGTCTCCACACAACCTCATTCACAAAATGGTCAAAATGCTTCCCCAGCATTCTTGACATACAACAGTCATTTAAAAACAGGTCATAAATACAGTTTTTATAACGAACTCTCGTCTTTCCACATTGTTCCACATCAATCCACATTACTTAATCCAAGTTCAATCATATGTATTCCCATCGTCCTTCATCCATTCTCATCCAATTACATCATTTTCTATCTCATCACATCTTAATCCAAGTCCAATCATATGTATTCCCATCATCATCCTTCATCCATTCTCATCCAATCACATCATTTTTCATCTCATTACATCTTTCCACATTTATACTAATCACATCTCATCCACTCGCATCTACCCATATCCACATCTCATCACATCACATTCATTCACATCTCATCCATTCATATCTACCCCGATCCACCACATTACATCCATTTCACCTCACATCTCATTCATTCTCATCCATCCCGATTCACATCCTATCACATCTCATTCATTCTCATCCATTCCGATTCACATCCCATCACATCTCATCCATTCACACCACATCTCATTCATTCACATCTATCTCGATTCACATCACATCCATTCACATCACATATCATCCATTAACATCTATCCCAATTTACATCATATCACATCACATCCATTTCACATCATCACATATCATCCATTCACATCTACCCCGATTCACATCACATCCATTCACATCACATATCATCCATCACATATCATCCATTCACATCTCATCCATTCACATCTATCCCAATTTACATCATATCACATCACATCCATTTCACATCATCACATCTCACCCATTCACACTTATCCCGACTCACATCACATCACATCCATTCACATTCATCACATTCATTGTATCCCTATTCCATCACATACATTCTATCCACATTACATCACGTCCACATCTATCCACATCATATCTCATTCATTCCATCTAGCAATGGATTAACATTTCTCCCTTCTTGATGGTGATAGCGTCCTCGTCCGTGATGATCGCATTGAAGACCTTTGTGTGGGGAGAATGGACAAGCTTTGTCGATGGCTTTTACGTTGAGTAACGTTCAATGGTCTTTGTTCCTCTGAAAGGAATAAGGAAAGCTAGTTAGTGAATGAAAAGGTTAGTGTTTATTCGGAATTCCTAACAGGGTGGGGGGGTTTTTTGTGAATGATTGCATTTTTATATTTGTGTGAGTATTTTTTTGGGTGTTTTTGGCAATCATAAGCAAGGTTACATGTGATTTGTGTTAGTGGGGACGCTAAGAGATGTTAATAATGGTAGAGAAGAGAGGGAAGGATCTAGAGGAATGTAGACATAATCATCTGAATGAGATGGTGATTCTCAATTCCTCATTTGATTCATTGAAGCGACATTCATCACTTGAAGAGTTTGGCCTTGGATGATGTCCCTTTGTGTGGCAGGATTCTTGTGAAATCTTGTTGAGTAGGATCTATTCCTACATGCTTCTTCCCATATGATTTTTATGTTTCTATGTATATTTAAGTGCTCTTAGGAAGCAGATATACATGAAGTACAAGAAGTGAGTCATTTATACTCTTATTGAACTGCTATGTGTTGAAGAACCCCTTTGTTGGCGCGAGGATTGAAAGAATTACATCAACTTGCAAGGGCCAATATAAATATCTTCACTAAGGATTAGAGATCATTGATTTGTGAAGATGGTAGCATCATTTGGAGAGGTTTGTAATTTGAAGGAAATTCCAAGCGATAGGTTGTACCATTGACCATGCTTTCGCCCACCATAGCCTCCCCATCCAGAGATGTACCTGGAAGTTGTCGATGGTGTGAGGCTTTGGTGCAAATGTTCTCCATATGTACTCATGGAGCAGCTGCTACATTTACATAGCCAAAAGAATAGTAAGCTATAAGCTTAACAAAATATAATGGCTATTGAAGATCCTTGGGAGTTGCTTGTGATTTTTATCACTTCTAAGTAGGCCATATGTGTGACTTCCTTGTGTTTTTGTTTTTTCCTTTTTTTTTTACTACCACCTTATGAGCAACAAGTTCTTGTGGCTACTCTCCTTTTTGAGAGAATAGGTTCTTATGTCTACCACCACACGTAGCTTCTGCACTTATGCTTCATATCCAGAGGGGTGAAAAGAGCATTGTGAGTTTGTCTTTGATGCGCTCATAAGTCTCTGTTTTGCAAATGTGGGAATTTATTCTTGAAGTTTTGACTCAAATGTTATCGAGGCTGTAGGTTAGACTACTCATTGATTACCATTAAGGTTGCTTGAACACACAAACTCTTGTGTAGGTGTTGAATGCACGAGAGTGGTTGAGTGACTTGCTTGGTGTTGCTTCGGTTTCCATTCTTGTCGAACTTTAGGTGAAGCTGTTGGGGTTGAAGTCAGTGGTGAGGCTTTCTTCACATTATTCGATTTTGGCAACCATATAATAGGATTACCATCACAGTATCCTTGTTGTTGAAGCACGTGCACAGGTATCCATCTTTGATAAACATTATAAATTGGTGGCTGGTGCTTTTGGTACTGAGACTTCCTTCTTTGTTCAAGCTTAGGGGACTTTGTGATGCGCTTGGGAATCCAAGCGTTGGTATTTCCTTGGTAGTATCCTTGTGCTTGCAGTAATATTTTGGGTACCCACACTTATTGAGATGTTAGAGTTTGCTGAGGAACTTGCATAGGCTTTTGTGGATGGTGTTGTGGTGGAGTACTTTTCTTTTTCCTTGGCCTCTGAGTGCTGCGTTGAGGAAGAGGCTTTGACTATCGAGACACCCAAATTTGATTGGCACCTTTGTAGTAGCCTTGAGCAACAAGTATCTGCTTCTCCACCCACATTTTGATACCATAAAGATACCTTGATTTTTGTTGTCTTGGTAGATTTTTCTTTTTGGTTGAAGTGGGAGGTTATGAGCCCTCCTTTTCACATTAGTTAGCGCTGAGGTTGCAAGTTTGAGACTCATGGGTGTTTTTTACGATGATGAGGCTAGAGTGTTTTCTAGTGTTACTGTCGATGATGAGGCTTTCGAGCACGTGGTTGTCTCCTTTGGTGAGGTTCGTGGATGAAGAAGCATAGGCTCCGAGGGTTTTCCTGTCTCACGGAGTTCCTTGTTAGAGATAGATGGTTACACGGGGGGAGCTTCTTCAAGAATAGCTCTTGATTGCGAGGTTTTGGCATCGAAATTTGTTGGTGGGGATGAGGTTGAAGAAGTAGATACTTTATCAGAGTCAGTCATTGTTGTTGACGCAGATGGTAGGTCATTGTGTAGAGGGGTTTTCGTGGAAGAGGCTTGTAACTTTTTACGTTCAGCATCATAGAAATCCATTAGAGTTGGATCCTCTTCCTTGCAGTATGGTATTGTCAACTTTGTGTCGTTGACCATCATAATGACCCTACATACCAAGATCAATTCTTCTTCCAATACATACTCAACCACAAAAAACTTACAAATAAGGGGGTTAGTTTCAATATACATTTTATGTTCAAAGTACCCCAAACATGGCATGTTCAAGTCTTGTGTAAAGGAAATTCTTTCAGGATGAGCCGTGAGTGTTAGTTGACCTAACAAATCCCATAACCCGAGGGTCATGAGATTGTGTTCTCGTGTTGGATAAAGTTGTGCTTGAGCTGTGGTAATTTTATTAGAAAGTTCCAATCCAACCAGAATCCTAGGGATCTTTTCAGTAAGACATGTTGGAAGTTCCAGCTCCTCCAAGGTCGCTTCCTCTCGTAAATAGCAATTATACAATGCCTACATGAGTGTTCAAGGTGACTATTTGCATGGATTCATCAATTGAATACAATGAGTCACGTATCCAAGTTCCACCAAGGATGACATCATACTCAAGGGGAACTGGGGTAACATGGAATGTAAATTCCACATCTCCATCGATTGTTTGAGTAGCACAGCTAAAATAACTGAGAACTTCAATGTTTTGTGCATTAGCTCCTCTTGCAAGGCCATTGTCTATAGGGATGAGTTTAGGTTGTCCCAATGACACCCAAGTGTCTATTGTCATGATGTTATGACTAGCTTGAGGGCTAATCAATGTGTGTTTGCACTTAACATCATTGCTTGTAGGAAGACCAAACCATACCATAATAGAATCTTCAAGAGAAACCATGGATGTTTTGGTTTGTGTTTTTTCTTCAGATTTCGTTTTTGTTTCATATTCCCATTCACTTTCATCCTCTTTTAAGCTGTGTACAATGGCACACTTGGTCCTCTGACAATTCTAAATGAGGTCTGTTTGGAAACTTGTGAATCCTCATTCTTGTTCTATGGAGCTCTTTATGTCTTGGTATAACTCATGTTGAGCCCTTAAAGGTGCAAGTGCTGATGCTATGTTGGCTTAACCATGAGAGAAGAGCATTCCTCCAAATGAGGTTTTGAGAGACTGCTTTAATTTTGTAAGGGATTCATCGAATTCCTCATGTGCTTTCTCAACCTCATAATTTGTGCAATGTGTCTCTAATGACTCTTCTATAGAGAGTATGTCTTCCTCTTGAAAGGGGAAGCGGTACTCCTTCGGGTTTTGTATTTTGGTTGCTTTTTAAAAATCAGCATTATGAGATTCAATCACAACCGATGATCCTGTAAGACACTTAACCATGCTAACCATGCTCTCCTGAGCTTACTTTTTGCATTCCACATATGTCATATGATCATGATTTTCAATTTGGGGTGGTTGGGCGGGTTCTAGTTTCTTGATTGGTCTGTGAGGTGCACTGAGTGAAGAATCAGAACTTGGTTCATCCTCACTTAGCGACGTACTAGAACTTATTTCATCTTTTGACTTTCTTTGGATTGTTAGGTTTTCATTATGTTTGCCCATGCGACGAGAACAAACTTTCTTTTGGGCTTTTGTATCATGTGTCACACATATGGGTTTTGTGGTTCTCTGATCTAGTGTTGAGTTGGTTGGACAGCCTCAGAGTTAGGGCTTTAGCCAAAAATTTATAGGCACAGTTTAGCATGGTGATGGGCCTCCAGTTAGTGAGGTCCACCTTTCTTATGGATCAGCTTATCGAGCCCTCATTAATTGAAAGGGAAAGAGCCCCATAGAACACAGCCTCTTGCCAAACTGCTAGTAGCAAGGGAGACAACAAGATTTCCTTAAAGGTTTTAAAGAATTCAGAGGGTAACCCATCAACACCAAGGCTTTTCCTCACTTTTAAGCAATCTATGGCCTTGTCCAATTCCTCCCTTGAGATATTACTTTCCAGAGATAGCATCTGGTATAGTTGGTTTTCTAGCATGAGCTATGATGGCAATACAGTTAAGCTGGTCCTTAGAGATTTTGCCTCCTTTGCTGAAAATGTTGTTAAAGTGTTTGAAGAATCTAGACCTATTCCCTTTTTCAGAGCAGTTGAGGGAGTTATTAGGGTCTGGGGGGGGGGAGCTTGTCTTTAGCTTTTTTCACTTTTAGCATTTTAAACATCTCAGGTGTAGGTAGGTCAGCTTTCCCAGCCCACCAATTTCTGAAGAAAAGGTTGGTGTGTTGGAGAGAGATCTCCTCTTCTCTCCTAAATTCAGCCCTGGTGCTGAGGATTTCATTTTGAGCTGAGAGGTAATCCTGGTTAGCAGCGTCTTCCAACTTCTTCAGTTTGAGGGATAACAAATCTCTTCTGTTTTTTTTATTTTGGTTACCTCCTTCCTGATGCATATGAGCAGGGCCAAGGTAGATTTGATGGCCAGACTCCAAGCCCTGGCAAGAGTGATACCGTAGTTGAAGAAGTCTATCCAGATTCTTTTCACCTCCTCTTGTATAACCGGCAACTTGAACAGAGTAGGGTCATTGTGGAACCAATGGTTTTTGTAAACTTTTTTGCCATGATTGTCCAACAGAAGGATAATAGGATAATGATCTGAAAGGCAAGTGGATACATCAGATCTGCATTCACCTCTGACAAAGGAGTCTGTTGCTTGCAAATGAAGATCAATACCAGGATGCAACAAAAACGATACTTAGGGCTCTTGAAAAGAGTCCCACTTTGTAGATGAATGTGGGAGAGGGTTTGATAATAATCCCACATGGGGACTTATGGGAGTCCTAGAATTTTTGTATAAAAGGTGGCTCATTTGAGAGCTTAGGTACACTTTGGGCTTAGTTCATGCAAGAGCTCCTTTGAGAGACCTACTCTCCCTCTTCTCCATAGAGGTGAAGACTCTTCTCTCACCCCATCTACATCTTTGTATGAGATAAATCTCTTCATTGAATCATTAGCAATGTCATGAGTCTTTCTCATCCTCTTCTCTAATCATTTTACTCTTATGCATGCTTTTAGTATTTCATTTTTGAGTACATGGATTGATTTGAAGCTTTCATGGAAGCTTGATGCTTGAATGTGTGCATGCTTGTAGGAAGATAGGAGTGGAGTGAGGTCTTTCTCTTTGCTTGAGTGCATAGTGATTGTATTCCTCTTGCTTGTATTTGTGAATGAATGGGTGTGTAGGAATGAGGACAAGTTGAGCTTGTGTGTATGCTTTGTCTAGTGTCAAGTGATGGTAGCCATGAGCATTCTCTCCATTTGTGGATAAGCTCTTGTGCACCGGTACGGGTCGAATCCCTAGCTCCGAAAGGGATGCAAATCCCATTGGATTGAGCTTAGTGTGGATCGTACTCCTCTTACTACAAGAGAGAGAGTTTTCCGTCTCTCCATTGGCGCCGCTGCCGGGGAGAAGACTCAAATCCGGTTGAGAGTGTGTGGAAACCACCACTATTTCCTCTTTTGGTTGCAAAACCATTGAGTGATTAGATTAAGTTTGGGTGTGTGATCCCGGTGTGAGTGGATAAGGTTAACCATTGAGCGGTTGAGGTTTCTCCCGCATTGTTTTTTTATGTTTCATTGCTTTTATGTTTTTTCAAGTACCGTTCATTATGCTTACCTTCATTGTTTTTTGTCATTTCATTCTTTCATGCTTTTTGTTAACATGTAATTAGTATAAATAAATAAAAAGAAAAGAGGTGCGTTGCTAAGCTCTCCCATAGCTTATGCAAGCCCCATTGACTCCCAAGCAAGAAAGAGGAGAGATAGGAAGTGTTGGAGGCGACCTTCCTTTTGTTTTGTGTTGTTATCGTGTGGGGAGGCATCTCCATAATTACAGCAAAGAAAAAATAAATAGATATATATATATATATCTATTTATACACATATATATACATTGGGGAGGCTTCTGCAGCAAAGAAAATATATATATATATATATATATATATTTTACATTGGAAAGGCCGTGGAGGTTCGAAGGACAGTTAGAAGGCGGCTGAAAAAAAAAAGCCTGCAGCAGACGGTTTTTTAAAAAAAAAGAACAAAAACCATTTATATTTATATATATAATCGTTTTTGTTAACGAGTGGTGCCGGCTGTAGTGGGCGGCGTTGGAAAAGAAGGTGGCCGTAGCCGCGTTGTATCGGTGAAGGTGGAAAGAGTAGCAGCAAAAGCGAAGGCAAAGGTTGGCCGTCTCGTGGCTGACGTGGCCAAAGGCGGGTAGCAGCAAAAGCGGAGGCGCTGGGGGCGTGGCCTGCAGAGGCGGCTGGCTGCAGCTAAAGAGAAGCTCGGCGTCGGCAACACGGAGCAGAAGCTCGGAGTCGGCAGCTGAAGGGAGGGCAAAGGCTTGCAGTAGGCGGCGGCTAAGCCGGCGTGGAGGCGACTAGTGGTGGCCTTGCAAGAGGGCGGCCGTGTAGAAAGCGTGCGAAGAGCCGTAGCGCGAAGGTGGCTATATAGCTAGGCATGGGCGAAGGATAGCTGGCTGTAGAAGCAGACGAAGGCGGTGAAGTGGCCTTTGTGCGAGACGGGCCGTGTAGGAGCCAACCAGTTGCCAACGCAAGCGAAGGCCTGCAGACGGAGCCGGCAAAAGGCGACGGAGTGGTGGTCGGCGTCGGCAGCACTGGGCAACAGTCGCGGCAAAGAGCGCTGTAGTGGGCGGCGTTGTGGAAGCGAGAAGAGGCGAAGACGTGAAGGTGAAGAAGAAAGAAGAAGACGGAAGAGCTGCAAGCTGGCAGCACGTGAGGACGCCGGCGAGTGGCGCGGCGACGAATCCGGAGCGGCGAGGCGAAAAGATAAGGTTAGTGGATTTTTTATTTTTTATTTTTTATTTTTTTTATTTTTTTATTTTTTTCAATGTTTTTTTTGTAATTTTAAATTAAAAAAACAAAAAAAAATAATAATTTTTTTAATTAAAAAAAAGAGAAAAAAAGAAAAAAAACAATTAATTATTTTTGTTTAAAAAAAAAGAATAGTGGATAATCCAAAAATAAAAAAAAATAAAAAAATAAAAAAAAAGAAAAAAAACAAGAATAGTGGAAAGCTTTAAAATTTTTGGAGTAAATATGGTTTGCATATTTTTTTATTTTTCATTTTTAGCATATTTAGAGTAATTTGCATTGTTTTAAATTTTTGTAATATATTTTAAAAAAAAACAACAAAAACCAATAAAAGGAAAAAAGAAAAAGAAAAAAGCAGAAAAAACATTGTTCATCATTTAAAATTTTGCATAAGTTAAGTAGCTTGCATTTTTATTTTTTTTAAATTGCATGCATAATTAGTAGATTCATATTTTATACAATTAGGCGCAACATTTATTAGTTTAAAAAAAAACAAACAATAAAAACCAACAAAAGAGAGGAAAAAACAAAAAGAAGACAAAAGAAATTTTTTTTGATTTTTTAGGAGTCTACTTTTTTGCATAATTTGTAGTTCTTCATTCTTTAATTTTTTGCATAATTAGTGTAACCTGCATTTTTTTTTAATTTTTGTAACTTTGTGCATAGTTAGTATTTTTTAGTGTGATTCATAATTTCTGTGTAAAAAAAAATAATATAAATCAAAATCATAAAATCATAAAATCATTAAAAAAAAACAATAAAAAAATAGGATAGATAGTTATGTCCACATATTCTTTTTAGTTGCCGTTAGTGATTAGGTAGGGAAAAATATATATATATATACATATATATATATTTTTTTTTTCAAAAAAACAAAACACAAAAACCAAAACAAAAAAACATAAAAACCAAAACAAAAATTGACCTTATGCACTTACGGTCAGGACGTCTGATAGATTCTGCCATAGGGTCTAGGGCACCTTCTAGAGTGCCTACGCAAGAAAGTGGGACCCAATCGGTAGGCAATTTGGCAGATATTGCTGAAACCCTATCTGAATCCCAATCCGATACCCTTTCCTCCAGAACAAATAGTTCATTGTCCATGGACAATCTAGGGCCATCAACTAGTCATCCCGTAGCCCAAAATAGGACACCCTCGAGATCCTTTAATCCATTTGAGGCTGACACCATGGGGTTAACATTCAATGTGCGACTCCAATATGTCTACACAAATGCTCAAGGAGCTAAGATCTTTAGGGACCCACAACAACGGTATCTTGTTAAGATAGCCGACATATTCTCAGAACTTGATAGAGCACCTCTAGTCAATGACCAGGGTAACATGTACATGGGTGGAGATGGTGTTCGCTATGAAGTCACCTACCATCCAGAAAAGGTAGACAAATTAGGGGAGCTCTCTAAAACCGAGTTCTTAGATTTATCAGAACTTTCCAGAGCAAGGGAGTTTAGAGATGACTGGCTCATCGAGCCGGACATGCCTGGACCATCCAATGCCCAATCCTCAAAGCCATCCACCAGAGATGATTTACTTCTTGTAGATCTAAATTTGGACAAGGATAGGAAAGGCAAGAGCAAATTGGATCAGGGGGCTGAAAGTCAATGGGAGTTTGTACGACAAATTCCTGTGACAAAGGTCTTACAGGATGACCCACTTCAAGAGGTCTATAAAGATTCGTTAGAGGGATATTATGCCACAACAAAATCGCCAGAGCTGGATCTTCCTCTAGCTTATGTAGTGGTAGTTGAGAAGTGTGCAGGACACATGAACAGAATAGTTGATAAATGGGCCAATGAATACTGAACCTTAGATTGGAAAGAGATTAGGGAACTCACGTGGAAAGGACAACCATTATTTATGGAAGTGTTCTCAACACATACAGCCAAACCAGGAGAGACAGCCTTTCTTGGAGAAACTGTTGCTCCTCCCCTACGAGAGTTCACTAGAGAGGGACCTTCAACATCTAAGTGGACCACTGCTAGTAGCCCAACTCTAGCACCACGATATCGTCCTACACCAAATGTGCGACCACAGGTCACACCCCCACAACAACATCTTTCCCACTATAACAATCGGATGAGAAGGGAGCCAACTCGGCCTCCTATAAGTGCACCTCCTGAAATGAGGGTGACAAGACCTTTGGAAGGGTTTGGTGAGGCTGGTAATAGGGTACCCACACCAATTTTGGAAACATGTGGACCATCTTTCCAAAGAGAGGAACAATTTCCACTAAGGGTAAGAGGCCGTAGGCCCTACGATGAGTATTCACGACAAGTAAGGCCATCAACTCTTCAGAAATTGGTAAAGAAATATGAAGGGTCGGGAGATCCATACGACCATGTAGCAGCTTTTAGGCAAGCAGTTCGAGCTGAGCAAGTTGCTGATAAGCATACTCAAATAGAAGGGTTTGGACTCACTCTTGAAGGAAAAGCCCTTGCTTGGTTTCAGGCATTAGAAGCTTCTGACAAAACTTCTTTACGAGTTTTGGAAGAGAGATTCATTGCAGCTTTTTCCTTGATGGGAATTCAACATGACACGGTAGCACACATCTACTCTTTCAAGCAGGGTGAGAATGAGAGTGTTAGAGACTGTGTAAATAGAATGAAGCAGTACATTAATCGTTGCCCAGAAGATGAGAAGCCCGCCCAAAGTCGATTAATTTCTCTCTTCTTAAAAGGCCTCAAAAATTCGACACTGCATACACATCTCTATGCTAAGAAACATACAAGTTTTAATGAGTGTTGCCATGATGCTATGGATTTCACCGATAACTTCAAGTTCCAGGATGGTTCTGGCCCTGAGGTGAAACCTAGAAATCAGTGGGGTGATGACCAAAGTTCAGGGTCTAGCGCGCTGGTAAATCCAGACCAAATAGCCAACCTAGTGCTAAGGAGATTAGGACAAACCTATCGTCCACCCATGCAGCCACAACAACAGCAGCAGAGAATGAGGAGTATACTTCCTACAGGTCCTCATCTTTGTGGAGCATGTGGCGGTGACCATAAAATAGAGGACTGTAATACCTTTTCTCCTCTAGTCTCAAACCAACCCACGAAGAAGTGGTGCCAAGCCTGTGCTTGGAACTTTACTCATACCACACAGGATTGTACTCGCATTGCGAGAATGAGACAGGAACGTGAGCAACCAAGGGGTGGAGTGGCTCCACAAATGTATCAACAATATACAAATTTTGAACGTAAGCCACCGATGACACAAGAACAAGCACGACCTGTTCTTGGTGCTCAACCTCCTGCTCCAGGGACTGCTCCTGTGAGGGTTGTCGACTACGACAATTCAAATATGTGTAGAGAATTGGTAAACCCAGGCTATGTGGAGGAAGAATACACATCATATTCATCCAAAGAAAATGTCTTTGAAAGTACCACATACCCAAACCAAGCACTGGTGGAGAGTCAACCAGGGGAACAAAACTCTTTAATGTTGCTAGGCGGCTACCAACCTAGGACTCCAAACCCCTCAGGTCAATGGCAGCCAAGGAAAGTAGAGACCAAACCAATGGGCCCCTGTTATGAGTGTGGAGAACCCCATTGGGCTCGGGATTGTCCACATCGCTCAAGGCAAGCATCTAGGTCCAATACAACAGCACAACAGTTTCCACCAATAGAAAGATATTGTCTAGGGTGTTGTGTCGAACATTTCCCGAAGGATTGTCTGTTGAAACCACATGAGGAGGGCAACTCCCAACCAAAGGTTTCACTTAACCTTGTAGGGGCAATTCCATCACCACCTTCATCTGAGAATGAGGATGTCGTGCCACTTAGAGTCATGACTCGATCACAAACACGAAACGCTGAAATACAAACTGATGAGACACCTCGAACTAGGGATGCAAAGACAAATCTAGTGGATAAGACCCTACAGTCCAGTAGAAAAAAGACCACTAGGAGGAAAAAGAACCGAAACAAGCAAACTAAAAGTGCATCCACTTCTAGTTCTCAGGAAACCTCTAAACAAAACATACGGGATAAAACTTTTACATCCCAAGAAGTGCGTGAGGAACCTAAACCTGAGCCAAGTGTTAAACAAGATAAGGCTAGTACGACTGAGGATAGTTCTGGGGGTTCTGTTTTTGTGGATAAAGTGAATGAGACTCTAGAGGCCATCATTGATGCTCATAGAAGTCGCATTGCAGCCTTATCAGAGCTACCCAAGAAGCTTCAAGAATACCCAAACCCTCGTGAGGAGAAGATCAATCTAGCTGTACATCAGCAACTCATTAGGGAAGCTCAGTCAATACTTGAGGGACCACCACCACCTATTCCTTGTGGCCCAGCCTCTCTTAAGCCAACATTAGAAACTATACCGGAAGTGTCATCAAGTAGGGAAATGAAAAGTGAGTTCATTTCACAAGCTCAAAGCGAAAGATCGGCACCAATTGACACTCCATTGAAAGAAGAAAGTCTACCATCACCTAGCCTTGTCTTCCCATGCAATGATGAAATTATTGATGCTAATGAGGACATGGCAAATGACATGTGGGCCGCTGTAAATGAGAAAATAAATGAAAACATGTCTTCTGTTAGTTCGCCTCCATTCTCTGAGGTGGATTTTACCAGAGATTCGGAAAACAATTTTAGACACCCAAGCATTCAGGAGGAAGGTCAAACAATTGTTTCTCCTAGAAGTAAGCATACAATGAAAACCTTACCGTCCTATCTGGGAGAATATGAGAACTGTTCTCAAACCTTGAGGATACCCTCCATGCATAAAAGGTTGACTAAGGAGAAAGATATGAGTATGGTGCAAGCTATTTTGTCTGCACCAGTGGCTTGTAACTTACCTTTGCTTGAGTTGATAAAGCTTAAACCTGAGTTGTGGAATGATATTGCCACATGTTTGTCAGAGCAGGTATTGCTACAAAAGGGTCCCCATGAGTGTACTATACACCCTGAGACAAAGCATGTAATGCCAGTTCCTATCAACAAAGTTGGAAAATTTTGTGAGGACGATCAGGGAAATGCTACCCTCCCATTGGAAGTGCGAAAAGTATCTTCAACTGCAATACTTGATAGTGGTGCAGGAGTGGGCATTGTGACAAGGTCCATTTGGGAGAAATGGGGCAAACCAGCTATTAGGAGTACCAAGATGCGTTTGCAGCTAGCAGATGGAAGCTTAGAACATCCCCTTGGGCTGCTCGAGAACATATTGGTCACCACATGTGGGATTGAATATGAGCATACCTTTGCAGTGGTGGATTTTGGAAAGCATCCAAACTATGAAGTGATATTGGGTAGACCATTCATGCGACAATTTCAAATGATTCAAGATTGGGGATACAACTACTTGTACCTCAGACATGATTCTGTCATCACAAGGGTCAACCTAAGGAATCACTCATATCGTGATGTAACAAGGTCTCCAATAGATGAGTTTGATTCTGCTTCATCTGAAGGCTCAAGAGTTACATTGTCAGATGGGCGAGAAGATCTATGGATGTGTGGAGCCTCATGTAGGGATTTCAACACTGAGAGACTTAAGGGTAATCGAAGTGTATCAGACGAGGCATACATTCCACAACCCTTCCCTGAGCATTTAATTGATCCATTAGAATGGAGTCATGTCCTTGCAACATTATCGACATGTGCTTTACCAAAGCCAATTCAATTTTGTGACTCAGATGGATATGATATTGTTCCTATGCGAATGGTACAACCACGTGCTCTTCTAGATCATTTGTACTATAGGGATACATCCAAAACAACAGCTATGCATGTCGAGGAAGTCTCAGTTGAGAATTTAACACTCAAATCTGTTAATGATGCTGATAAGAAAGAGACACAAGCTCCAAAACAAATGATGTGGATAATTGATGAGTACTCAAGTGAGGGCCATGGCTGGCATGTTCCAACTAATCTAGTTGCTGCTCAAAGAAGGCCAGGCAAGAAGGATTCATCAATGTGGCTACCCAAAGATGCGTACAAACTTGTACCATCTCTTCCAGTTGCTAAGCCTCTTAAGAAGCACATCATTTCCAAGCCTAAACCTCGGGTTGTTACTCGATGGGTCCCCAAACAGGTTCTTAAAGCACAAGGCTATTATGAGGGTGCAACAGCAATTTGGCTTCCAAAATGCCATGCTTTGACAGGGGCAAAAGAGTGTTTCAAAAAGATTCCAAAAGCCACCCTTGATTTTCCATATCAGTGGGTACAAAAGAAATCAACACAGACTCTTCAAGAAAGGAAAGGTGGCTGTGATAGCACCTACAAATCCACTTGTGTTGATATTCCTAATACATGTATTGAAACACCGGTTGACCCGATTTCTCCTTGTTACATAATTCAACCATCAACTGGTGTACCTAAGACAAGTCCAAAGGAGTCTCATTTGAGCATAGATTCTAGCATTTCAAAGCCTAAAACCTCTTATCTTGCTCAAATTCCAAGACAATTGCTAAAGTCTACACCTCTTAAAAAGGATATACCAAAAGCTAAAGATAAGGCGTTAACACTACAATTAAAGCTCTTTGGTAAAACAATGTTTGAATAGTGTGGTGCCTTATGCCTTTAGAGAATTATGTTCTTTTTGAGATAATCTCCACCATCAACGCAAGGGTAAGTTCAAACGACTCCACAATAAGATCGACAAGCCAGGGCACTTTTCTCCCATTGGGTTTTTTCCCCTCGGCTATATTTGGTGATTGGCACCACTAACCAATTTTATTCTTTTGTTTCTTTTGTTTGTTAATAAAACTTTGTGCAGAGATCTCAACTTAAGAAGAGCATCAGATACGACCCTACAGTCCACCTATCGTGCACACAAATTAGGAAGGGGGGAGATATGCTATGCTTACAAAGATCAAGGAGGAGCAATCTGCACAAAATCAGCAATTAATCAAGGCAAACGAACAACATCAACAGGGCACTACAACAGGTGTATGCAAATCTTAATCTTTATTTCTTTATGTGCTCTTATCTTTCGAATATATGGTTTGCATGTACACAATATTGGCTGGTTTGAGTTTTTGATTTGTAGTTAAAATATGGTGAGTGCATTCTAGAGTCTTAGAAGACTTAGTAAGAGATATTTCTATCCAAAGACAGTGTAGGATATATACCAAGGGAGTATGCCAAGTACTTATGTCTTCAAGGTATATTAGTTATCCCTAGTGGTAGTTATCTCTTAGATATGAGCTAGGTGCTAGGAGTAATAAAAATTTATGAAAATATACCCTACAAAAATATATATATACAAAGTGAATTGCGACATGAAGTGTCTACCGCCATGCGAAGTGCTTGGTAGGACCTGGGGATGTCTCAGCACCCTGGGGCCGATGCCTTGGTTTCCATGGGGTGAACACTGATGTCTAGAAGCTTCAATAGAGGACCTTTGAGGAATCTATCGCCTTGATAGATGTTGGTAGGACTCGGGGGTACACTATGGGCCCTCAAGACCGATGCCCTCATCTTCAAGGGGTACTCCTTAGGTCATAAAAGAAAGAAAAAGGGTCTGTCGCCCTTGAGATACTTAGCGGTCTTTAGATTCTCTTGGCGGAGGTCTCTTGGCCATTGCTTGGGTCTCATGGGGATAGAACCTTAATCTTTATCACCTTCTACACACATATCAAAAAAAAAAAAAAACAACAAGAGAGAGCTCCAATCACCTTTGCTCATACTTAGGAGTAGGGTTGCCACTTAGGAGTAACTTACATACTGATAGGACATTGAGACTGCGGTCATAACCGGAGGTGTACAAAGACACTTGCCTTTGCATAGCATTATCTACTACCTAAGTCTCACTTTGACTAGTTTTTACTCACCTCTTTTAGTACTCATTAAAACTTTAATCAGCCTTGCACTTGTATGCTCACGTGTGAAGTCATCATTGCTGATTTTTTTCTTTTCTTTTCTTTTTTTTCTTTTTCAATAAAAGACTTCAATGTATCAATTGTTTTTTGTTGCAGCTCTTGCTACTACCGCGCTCGAGGACGTGCGCAAAATAGGAAGGGGGGAGTGTTGCTTGCAAATGAAGATCAATACCAGGATGCAACAAAAACGATACTTAGGGCTCTTGAAAAGAGTCCCACTTTGTAGATGAATGTGGGAGAGGGTTTGATAATAATCCCACATGGGGACTTATGGGAGTCCTAGAATTTTTGTATAAAAGGTGGCTCATTTGAGAGCTTAGGTACACTTTGGGCTTAGTTCATGCAAGAGCTCCTTTGAGAGACCTACTCTCCCTCTTCTCCATAGAGGTGAAGACTCTTCTCTCACCCCATCTACATCTTTGTATGAGATAAATCTCTTCATTGAATCATTAGCAATGTCATGAGTCTTTCTCATCCTCTTCTCTAATCATTTTACTCTTATGCATGCTTTTAGTATTTCATTTTTGAGTACATGGATTGATTTGAAGCTTTCATGGAAGCTTGATGCTTGAATGTGTGCATGCTTGTAGGAAGATAGGAGTGGAGTGAGGTCTTTCTCTTTGCTTGAGTGCATAGTGATTGTATTCCTCTTGCTTGTATTTGTGAATGAATGGGTGTGTAGGAATGAGGACAAGTTGAGCTTGTGTGTATGCTTTGTCTAGTGTCAAGTGATGGTAGCCATGAGCATTCTCTCCATTTGTGGACAAGCTCTTGTGCACCGGTACGGGTCGAATCCCTAGCTCCGAAAGGGATGCAAATCCCATTGGATTGAGCTTAGTGTGGATCGTACTCCTCTTACTACAAGAGAGAGAGTTTTCCGTCTCTCCAGAGTCACCCAGGGACTTGCTCACATAACCTTTGTCCAACCCAGCCTTTCTTGTTAATTCACCCTGAGCATAGTTTTTCCAAGTGTGGTCTCCAATGTTCCCTAGATCAGACATCCCAAAATGGTCTACAATGCACTGCCATTCCTGGAGCTCATCCCCTTTCAGGATCTGACCCAATCCTCTGTATCTATCCTCTCTAGATTCCACCATATTAAAGTCACCCATTAATATGATTGGTTCAGGGACAGTTTTCAAAGATCTCCAAGTTCTAATTCTATTAGCTTGAGATCCTCCAGCATAACCCCCAATGTAAGAGAAGGTATCCAGCTCAAATGCAGCCCACTCGTCATGCATGTCTATTCTAACATCCTTCAACTCATTCTGCAGATCTGTATGCCACCCCACAGCCACACCTCTAGACCCCCTGAGAGTGGGGTATGTATATCCAAATGTGGTCTTTGGAGATGCTATGGAGCCTTTTCGCTAGCTCATCTCCAACTTCTTTAACTTCAACAAATAGTGCAATGAAGTCAAACCTGCCCTGTTCCTGTTGCCTTAGCCATTGTTTCACTAATTGAGCTTTTAAGGGGTCAGTCAATCCCTTGACATTTAGAGAGGTGCATCTCATTTCCCTTTTTTCTGGGTGTTGACCTTTTTGGGTCCTGCCTTGGAAGCATATTGTGGGGTGGTTGACCCAACGAGAGCATGGTTCCTTTTCAATTCTTTCATAATTTCCATTTCGTTGGGGTTGCCATTTTCTGAATCGGAGGGGGAGTGTCCGGCTCTGAAAGGCTCCTCAGCCAAGTGCCTAGGCCCATTAGGCAAGGTTGCGGGAATCAGATCAAGATCCATTTGATTGGTTTCAGCCAGAATTCTGGATCTGTCTAGGGGGTGGCTAGGATGTACTCTTGGGAGTCTACAGAGTCCTCAGGGTTTGAAATGCTATCTAACAGAGCATAGGAGTTAGCAAAATCCTTCTGGTGACCAGGTCTATGCTGTTTGAAGATCTTCCTTCTGTTAGGAATAGAAAATTTATCTCCTTTGTCTTTTGAGGTAGAGGGGCCTTGGGGGGTGCCTGGGTTTGCCCCAGTGGGCTAATTATTACTATTTGGGGGTTGCTGGACTGGGGAACACACAGTTGTGAGGTTAGGGTACTTGGCTGGGCATTCTCTGATTACATGCCCTTGCTTCCCACAGTGGAAGCAGGCATTGGGAAGGTGCTTGTAGTGGATTTCCTGCTGGATATTGTACTCACCAAACAATTGATATCAATTTCATTTATTAGGGGTTTGTCCAGATCCACTTCTATAAGAACTTGAGGGTGCCAAGCACGATTGTAATCATTTTTTGGCCTCATACCTAGGACTTTACCTAAAGGTGAGCCATTTTTTTAATTTTCAGATACAAGTAGAAAGGGAGATTAGGGAGTTCAACCCAAACTAGACAAGCTAAGGGCTTGGCCCCTTGGGGTTTGAAGTCTTTGGTCCAACTGAAGAAGCAAAAGGAGATATTTCTGTACATCCATTGTCCTGAACCCAATCTTTTTATGACACCCCCTTACATCCTTCATAAATGGCCCCCAAAATGGACAATTTGATGACTCATGGGCATCTACTCACTGAATGCTTATTAGCCTTAGTGAGTTATGTAAAAAAAAGTGATTAAGAGTTAATCAAAGATTAATCTTTTCACTAATCTTTCCCTCTTTTACACTAATCAAGGATCTAATTAACCACTAATCCTTAATTAATTCACACAATTGAGCATATCATTGGATAGAGCATGGAATTGCTAGCTATGTGCATCAACTAATGTGTGTAAATCAATCTAAAATAAGAGGTTAATTAGACTCTTAATTTTGGGCACTTCTTTTAAGGCAAAATTAAGCAAAAGAGAGTCAAATCCCTCCAATTGATGTAATTAGGTGTTTTGAAGCACGTAGATCTCTCAAAACACTTAAAAGTATTAATTTCAACTACTTACATGATCAATTTGGGCCCCAAATAATACATTTTCTAAATTTTTTTGTCTCTTGAAGTGAATTAATCACCCTTAATGACAAAAACCAGTAAATTAAGAGAAATTAGTCGATTTCAAGGGGAAAATTAGTCGAGTTGAAGGGTTTTTTGATGGTTTTAATAAATTTCTTCAATGCTTAAGCTACTCCTAATGGTTGCTAACACTCTATTGCATACAATTCCAACAAAAACACACAAATTAAGCTAAAATTAATGATTCTAGTTCTATGTTTAACTCTAAAGAGAGCTAACATTCACTAAAAATTACATTCTAATGCATTGTTTGATGCAATGGATGCAAACTAAGCCTAATACACTCTATGTGCAAGCCCTAGGAACATTAAAAACAACATTATCAACAACAAAAACAACAAATTAAGCTAAAATACATTCTTTACAAAATAAAAAAGAGAGCTATTTCTCACAAAATCACACACAAATCTCCATCAAATCCACATCTTTTTCATGGGAAACCATTAATCAAGATAATGGGAAATGGGGTAATGCGTAGATTAGAGGAAAAATAATGGAGAAAGCCAAGGGATGGCTCCCCAGCAAGTGGCACCAAAAATGTTATGGCTCACCCTAACCCCTCTTAAAACACATCCAACAAGAGATTACCTGGTGAACCGCAACTGTCACATGAGGATCTTTCCAATGGCCAAGCTCGTAACCCTTGAGGTCTCCAAGCTCTACAACTCCTTGAGAAGCAATTCCACCGCACCTCCCCGCGAGCGTTGTCACACCGGCACATTGCACTACGGATACTCGTCCCTCCTCTCACCTCACATCACTCACACACACTCACTAGCAAGAGCAAGACTCAATTGCACAATGGGGGAGTATATTGTATTATGAGAGAAATTCACTTATATACATGGCCATCAGTGTGTTCACACTCACTTAAACTGTGGTGCCAGCCGAGCACTTTAGGCTCATAAGAGGCCTAATGCTTTAACAATGCCATGAATTACATCACTTGGAACTTCATCCTAACTTGTTACCTCACTTAAACTGTGGTGCCAGCCGAGCACTTTAGGCTCATAAGAGGCCTATTTTAACAATGCCATGAATTACATCACTTGGAACTTCATCCTAACTTGTTACCACACGCTCTTAAAACAAGAATCGCCATAAATACTCTATCACACCGTTTTATGGGCGCCTGTCCAAGTTATAGATTTGGACACCATTGCTTCATATCTTGGATGTATGACCCTTTGGTGTATCTACCTTTACTCCTTGATGTAAAATAATGGTGGTAGCTCTTGTTAACCCTAGGAATGGATTAACATTATTCTCCAAGCAGCATTTAAATGTGGCTACCTTGAGGCCTATATAAACTAACTTACCAATTAAAATGAAAAGGTCAAATCTAACCTGGTGATCTAACCTAGTGATAATCATGTAAATCAAACTACCTACTATGCATCTGTACATAGTAGGTCCTCTAATATATCACTTATATATCTGGAGACAACCTCATGTTTTGCACACTAATGGCATTGACATTAGCTTACACCCTATCGTCTCATACTTAGGAAGCATGTCCAAAGCATATTGTCTCTGTGAAACCAAATCACCTCTATACCCTAGGAAGTATTGTAGTTCACCCAAATATTTTGTTTCAAATTTCTTCTTAAAAATCATATTGACCTCATAAATGCCATCATCAGTGTCACTTGTTGTGATAATCAAGTGATCAACATCGATGATGACCACTAGCATAGACAACCCCCTTGCACAATGCCCCTTTCAATCTTTCTCACACAATGTGATAAGTCAACATTGGATATTTGAAATCTAATAGTGATAAGATACTCCCTTATCTTATCTTCAATCCATAAAAGGCTTTGTTCAACCTACAAATAAAATTTGGGTGTGCATCATTCTCTTATCCTAGTGGCTGCACCATGTAAAACTTCTTATAAGGCACCGTGTAAAAAATAAATCTTTACATCCATTTACTATAAATAACAATCCCTTAGTTATAGCCATAACAATGACTACTCCCATAGTTTCCATCCAACCAGGCTAAATGTAAATGTCTCCTCATAGTCTATGCTATATATATGTGCATGCCCTTTGTATGCCATATGTATGTGCATATCATATCTCAAGTTATCCACTACATATCTGGATGTGCATACACTTGGATCACTGTCAAGTGTTCTCAACACTGCTTTGGCTCGTTGCACACCAAGTGTAACAATAGATGGGGTCCCAAACTCCTCATCAAGGTCTATTCTAAGCCATTATCTCCATCAATAAAGGATTGACCTGTTAAAACATCAAGCATTATAAAAGGCTAACCCACCTTTCCTTTTATGTTATGTGATAAAGTGCTAAATTTTCAGCAAGTTTGTACTACCACCACATGACACATCAAAATGCCTAACATTTTTTTACTAACTTGCCTTCCCAAGGTCTCATAATCCACTAAGTGCTTTTCATTACATTTAAGGCTGATTCTTTGCTTTATCCTCTTCAAAATCCTTTACTAGTGTGTATGACAGCTACTCATGTCATCAAACACAACATCCATGCTCACTTGCATCTCATGCATGCATAGTGGGGTTAAAGCATCTATAACCTTTTCGATCAAGGGAATAGCTAATGAATATACATTTCTCTACCTTGGGATCTAACTTACTTCTCACCTCATCTAGTACATGTACATAAGTAATGCACCCAAAGACTTTCAACAAGTGAGACACATCTGGCTTTATACTAATAACCTTTTGTTCAAGCGTCATTCCATGACTGCTTCAGTGGATCTTGTTCATAATATAAACTATAGTTACCATACTTCTTCAACCCAAAATAGTGAGGCATCCTTCCTCACTTATCAATACGCAGGTAACTTCTACAATATGCATGTTCTTCCTTTTTACAACCCCATTTTGCTATGGGCTCAACATGTGAAATGTCTCTTTATGCCATGCTCTCTTAGATAACTGAATTCATTGGATGAATATTCTTTTCTACCATACCTTAGGCATTTTATGAACATACCTTTTTCTTTCTCAAGCATAGCTTTGAAGCTCTGAAAGTGAGTAATACTTCACTTTTCTCTTTCATAAAATACACCCATACCTTCCACCTTCCTAGTGTGATCATCAATGAAGGTCACATAAATAGTGGCATCCTCTAACTGGTGCCAACTTGGTTGGTCCTCCCAAACATCTAAATGTGCCACATCCAAAGGTCTCCAACTTACATGCTTATCATTCGAAAATGCATGCGTAGTAGCATTTTTTTCCCCAATTGACATGATTCACTTACTTTGCACATTCACACTTTGGTAAACCTGTAAACAATATTTTGGGCTTCCATAGATTTCATCCATTCACATGTCCTATGTGTTTATGCCATATCTTGGAGCAATGTTTATAATCACACTTGTACTATGTGTAAACATGCTACAAGTGTTTACAATTACACTTGTACCATGTGCAAACATTGTTGCCTTATCGCCTTATTTTGTAATGAAGGGATATTATTGAGCACATACATATGGGGGATGGGCCTAGGTACATGGGGCTTAGGGACATTTACACATATGTTGTGTAGGGCATTTGGGGGCCTTGTTGGGACTATAAAAGGCACCAGCCCTAGGATATTGTAACTTTTGACATATTACCATTTGGTTATCTTTTTGCCTAGAGCAAGCTCCCATGGGCTGATTCATGGTAGTCCTTCCATGTATAGGTATGATGAGTGGGACATATGTGTACTCCATGCTAATCAATGCAGGCTATGTGTGTACTCCATGATAATCAGTGCAATCCTAAGTCCCCTTTATTTATTGCATATTTTTAGGCATGATTACATCCAGTGTAAAGATTCTGCCAACTCTATTTCCCTTTTTACAGCTAAGCAATAACTAGTATTGCAACTAATAAGAAACATTCCACATAACTTCCAAGAGGGTTAATCTCACTTGCACACCCTACTCAATCATTTGCCCAATAGAAACCACGTTCTTTGTAATGAAATATTTCAATAGTAGTCATTGAAATATTCCACATAACATCCATGAGGGTTAAACCTCACTTGTAGACCATGCTCAATCATTTTCCTCGATAGAAACGAGGTTCTTTGTTATGTTCGGCATATGAAGCACATTAGCAAGCTACTTCATTTTGTCCTCTTATTTAAATAAAGGGACTTTTGAAAGCTTTTGTGAGCATTAGGTTTCTTATGTATTTGGTGAGTTTATTTGAAATATCAAAGTTTTGGATCAACATCCTTGAAGCTTACATAAAAGTGTCTTATTTAATGGGTATGATGGGCAATAAAGCATAGAGAAAATAGTGCTTACCTTGCAAGCTGAGAAATTGCATGACAATGTGGTTTCTCACTTGGAATTAGCTCATGTGGCCTTGCATGGACAGAATGCCTTTTATATGTTGGAATATAATGAAGTAAAGTTTGTGCCTTTTTTCATGTGTTGGAATGCAATGAAGTAAAGGTTGTGCAGCAATGAGTTAGCAACGGAATCTATGGATAAGAGTATTCATTATATTTCATAATGATAAATGGGAATTCTCGTATAATGTGGTGATAATTAAAGAATTTAAAAATGAGGCTTCTTCATATCATATAGATCCTATGGCATCCCCTCAACAAGAAAAAAAAATGAAGCACAACCCTTACCACACCACCTAGGTCCTAGTGTCGGCCCCAAGGGCCCACAATGATGACAACAACGATTAAACAACAACAACAACAACAATGATAAAAAGAACAAGAAAAACAAGAAAAAGAACAAGAAAAACAAGAAAAAGAACAGGAAGAAACTTATTTAAAGTAGTATACAAAACACCACAAAGGTCTATGAGACCAACATAGCGCATGAAGAGTGCATCTCACACTCACATTAGCATGACAACATGTTTGTTTTTTAAAAAGTAATACATACTTCGTAAAGATGTTGAAGTAGTTAACTATAAAAACTAGATTCAAGGCTAAAATGATAAAAGACATGTGGCTTTGTGAGGGAAGGCATATAAAAGAGAAGTGTAGTAGTACTATCATTCCAACATGCTTCATTTTTTGCTAGGTGTTTGGATAAAGTCAGTGCAATCTATAGATTTCTTGATCCTAATAAAACTTTTCGAGTTGCTACAATTGAGTATAAGAAATGATTAGAGTAATGTGATTCCCTTCATGCTAAATAATAAAGAGTGGGATCTATAACACTCTTATCAAAGCCATGACCTAAGAAACTCAATGATTTTGTTGCACCATGTCCATTTTGAAACCCTACATGCTTAATAATAAAGAGTGGGATCTATAACACTCTTATCAAAGCCATGACCTATAAGAAACATAATGATTTTGTTGTACTATGTCCATTTTGAAAAATTAAGATAACATCCAAGTTGACTAATCAAAACCATCCATAATAATACAATATTACAATTGGTGGATGCTCATAATGTGGCCAACGAACAGGTAGCATTCCTGTGTGGATGCTCATACTGTGTGGGCGGGTGGCAGCTTGGAGTTGTTGGCCATGAGCAGGCCAAAAAGACGAGCAGTCAGGAGTTGCTTGGCTATGAAGGCATTGAGGAGGCGATCAAGGCATGCACAAAAGAAGCGTGTTTACCTTTAGTCAAAACAATTAAATTCATCAACCATTGGCATTGGTTAATATGTTGATATACATGGATTCTCTCATCAAAACAATTAAATTCATCAACCACTTATATTGGTTAATATGTTGATATGCATGGATTCTCTCAGAGGTGCCTTCTAACGATCGGAGAAAAAAAAATGAAAGCATCACTTGATGAACACTAAAGATCTTCTTAGCGGCATGAGCTACACTCTCTCTGATCTCTTTAATTTCTTGTTGGATTATGCATTGTTGCCATATATGTTGCTATGGACAATATGCATCTACATGTATACTACCATCTGCATATATATTGTGTGTGTATGTGTATATACACCATGTATGTTTACTTACAATGTTGCATCTCTGTATACCTGGTTTGATCTCTCTATTATGTACCATGTGTGTATACCTGGTTTGATCTCTCTATATATGTACCATGTGTGTATCTTACTTGGTTTCTCCATCTTACTTGGTTTCTCCATCTGATCTTTGTTCAATCTCTTTAGTTTCTTGTTACTATGCATCTACGCGTATATTGTCATCTACATTATCTTACTTGGTTGCTCCTTCTGATCTCAGTTTATACATATATTATGTGAATTTTGCCTAGTTTGATCCATGTTTCTATACTATTATGTATACATACTTGTGTGTAGCTTGCCTGGTTTGGTCTTTGCATGTACGTTATGTATCTACATGTTGACACATCATTGTCATTAGAATTATCCCGTTTCTTTAGACATTAACTCTATTTGAATGCATCGTGTCACCAGTTTGTATATCGATCTACTTTTCATGTTATTGATGATCCTACAACAACAAAGAACAAGTTACACTCTATACATGGTATTTTGGCCTGTTTAAAACCCATTAGGCTTTGAAAGATGTACACTATATGGTTTTAGTGAGGTAAGAGGACAATGATCCCACAACAACAAAGAACAAGTTCCACTCTATACATGGTATTTTGGCATGTTGAAAACCCAATCCGTAAAGTTAGGCTTTGAATTATTCTAACATGTTTCTATCAAATAGATCCTCTTCAATGGGTGAGTCCATGTATTAGATCTACGCAAAATATAAGAAGCATTTTCTCTTGCAAGAGGGAAATGGTATCCTTTTCTCTAGTGTGTTGTACACACTGCACCCACGCCCCTCCCCCCCTCCTCCTCTCTACCTCTCTCTCCTTTGTCTCTATGTGTACCTTACATTTTTGTTGGGATTTTCAACTTTGAGAGTTGGTACCATTGACTATTAAAAATAGGATTTATAGTTGTTATCTTGCGATTTTTGTGAAAGGATTCCACAAGACTAGGTGTTTCTTTCATGCCATTGTTTCATGATAACCCAATGTGCTTTTGCAATGGACTATTGCAACATTGTTGATATGTGCACTACACTTTTATTTTGATTAACTTAGCTTCAATTTCTGTCTTACACTAGACCGCTACCCAAGCACACTAGTTATGTGGTGTCAATTGTATGCTAATGATACAATCAATGATATTGCTTTGGCGCTGTGATATATCTCTTAGACATTCAAGAAAACTCATTTTAAGAGATGATGAGTTGTCCATGTTTTTGTCCACGACAATGCATGGGTTCCATACTTGTGTTACTCATAAAAACAAGTGTGCAAGTAAGAGTTCCTCTCAAAGTCTAGGAACGAGCCTTTCTCAGTAAGAGCTTCTCCCAAAGTCTAGGAATGTGTCTTTCTCTTCTTCTACAGATTATATAACATTCTACCAGATGTGGTGTGGTCATGTATCCAATATCATATATTACGTTCCTACTTTCCTTCTTCCCACGGCCATGATTCAGTAATTTGTACAATGGCTCCTAGAATTGCTTGTAAAAAAAATGAGTGGATACAAACTTAAAAATTATGTAATAAGTGATAAGGACTCAAGATACCCATGAACCACTTCAAATTAGAACAATGCACTTTAACTTTTAACCTCCACACACATGCATCATTGGCAATCATTTTGTCCTTGTTGCCATGGCACTAAGCTTTTTGAAAATTCTTGATCAACCTTTAAGCTATGCCCAAGTTCATTTGGGCAATCACTTCTCAAGGTGCACATTCATGCAAGTCCTCCAGACCAGATTGACTTGGGCAATCATTTCTCGACATCACTTATATCAATGACTTGTGCATTCATGTAATTCCTCCATGATCAAGGATATAATCAAAACTCACAATGAGTGCCAAAAAGCTAGCTTATTGTATTGAAGCCTTGCCTACATATTCAACGACTAGTAACTGTTAAGGCAAGCCAAAAGAAACAGCATACCCAAAATAACATCTTTGTGAAAGCCAACTTTCATAAAAACTAGAGAATAAAAAGAACAGGATCTACAGTGCAACTAGATCATCACACTACTTTAACCTTACCTAAAGAGACCCCTACAAAATATCAACATCAAAGAGAACCACTCTGTTCAAATTGTAGTGTATGATTTTAACTCTTTCGAAAGAGTGACAAGAGCAACCCACATACTTATATTCTTCAATGCCCAATATTTACAGCTAAAAAACTCAATTTGGACCAAAAACTCTCAATATGTCTACCATAGCTTGGCAGGCCAATTGTTTTCATTCCTCAAAAGGGTGCTGGCTTTGTACACATCAAAAATCACATTTGCTTGGTCTTATGTAGATTTCTGAAGTGCATGAAAAACTGATGCATGCTGGGAGAAGTGCTAGAGAAGCATAGGTATATAGGTGTACACATCTTTGGCCTTGATGTTAACCAAGTGACTTGCAAACCCAGTGATCCCCAGGTAGATCAAAGAGTTGGGTTTCAGCCTTGGCAAGTAGTAGTGCTACTCAAAATCTCACACCCCCACTTGTCTTGGCATTGAAGTGTCCCTAAAGAAGTCTTGTTCCTCCACAGAAGTACTATGTAAAGTAGCATAATATGTTGACCGGGATATTATTATGCAATCCCCATGTGATAGGGGAGTGCTCATAGAAACAGCAGGTGTGATAAATTATATACCAAGATGAATCCAAGAACATGCCCAAATTCACCTTTTAGGAAAGTGCATGTTATATACTCATGGTAGTCAACCCACAAGACTATATATATATATATACCTAGATGAATCCAAGAACATGCCCAAATTCACCTTTTAGGAACATGCATGTTATATACTCATGGTAGTCAACCCACAAGACTATATAACTATCAACTCCATTATGCATAGTATGGACTAGATACTACAACATCCCCACTAACGTCATCAGTGCCCAATAGTGGGTGTAGAACTCTGTATCAAGATATGCTCTCACACACACTCCACACACACACACACACACACACATAAGGGCATATATTCACACAAAGCCCTTCGTACTGAGTTTCTGTCAAACCTCCGGAGATGCAGGGCAGACTCAGCCATAATGAAGCCTAGCACTAAGGGAAGTAGCAAATAGAAAGAATTAGTACAGCAAATAAGTAGTTGATAGGGAAAATGCACCGCTAAAGATGGAAAGAATAAGCACAATATCAACTGGCCGCAACTCGGACGAAAACTTCACAATGTGAAATCTGCATGCTGAATTATATACCTAGATGAATCCAAGAACATGCCCAAATTCACCTTTTAGGAACGTGCATGTTATATACTCATGGTAGTCAACCCACAAGACTATATAACTATCAACTCCATTATGCATAGTATGGACTAGATACTACGACATCCCCACTAACGTCATCAGTGCCCAATAGTGGGTGTAAAACTCTGGGTCAACATATGCTCTCACACATGCACTCCACACACACACACACACACACATAAGAGCATATATTCACACAAAGCCCTTCGTACTGAGTTTCTGTCAAACCTCCAGAGATGCAGGGGCAGACTCAGCCATAATGAAGCCTAGCACTAAGGGAAGTAGCAAATAGAAAGAATTAGTACAGCAAATAAGTAGTTGATAGGGAAAATGCACCGCTAAAGATAGAAAGCATAAGCACACTATCAACTGGCCGCAACACTAACGTCATCAGTGCCCAATAGTGGGTGTAGAACTGTAGAACTCTGTATCAAGATATGCTCTCACACACGCACTCCACACACACACGCGCGCACTGATAAATTATCTGATTAAGTACCCACACATAACAAACAGATTTTCTTGGATTGATGATAGATGTGGATTAAAGAGCATTGCCACCAATTAGATCCCCTTACACCATCACATACTCTATTCTCATGTATAACTATGTGGTCCGTCCCCTCTCAGGACTCTGATGGCTCTGTATTGCAAGGGTTGATTTTGGGCAGCAGGTCCATTGGATTTCCCACTTTAAATTCAAAACAGGTTGCCCAAGTGTGCAAATATATGATTCTTCTTTAGCCCTACATGCCACACATGCCTATGTATGGAGAGGTAGATGATCCTATGGAGATGTGTTTGACAAAAGACTCAAGGGCAACTTCCAAATCGATATGATTGTGCACACTACCTTGAAAAATCATGTCACCTCAAAAGCCAATTTGGCTAAACAGCAGTTGTAACATCATGCCAATGGCATCAGAACTGAAAAAAAACAATGCTCTGAGTGTGAACACTACCAGGATCATACCTGTGAAAATGTACTGGTACATCTCTTAAAAAGATGATGTTTTTTGGCCTTGAGAAGGCCCAACACTGGCAAGGTGGGGCTACTATTTGACAGCACCCTATCCCACACTGGCAATGTGGGGCATCCTACAGCACACTGCTGATGTCACCATCCTTCAAGTATTACCCTTACTGCCACATCAACTTCTTGCAATGAATCATCGGAGCTGGTACTGTGATAATAAACCGGATCCTATATAGATTCTAGCCGTCATCCGAATAGTTAGCTTGACAAAGTGATCTTCATGTAACCCTATAAGCAGTAGATAAAAGCAGTATCCAACAAAAGGGCTATTGACTGCCTGCAAAATAGTACATTGGGTTTTAGCTTTTCAGTCAGAACCTTCACATGTCACTTCACCATTAACAAAAAGATGCATGTCCTTATGCCACCTAGATCTACTTAGACCACAAACGCTCGATATGGAAATTAGATTATTTTAACCTCTTACAAGGATCCATTACAATACCTCAGCAGTGTATCCATCATGCACAGTGGCATAAAACAAAATGGATATGGCAACTGAAAAGCTTGTGAATGGGAAATTGAAGACAGTGCTTTGTAGGATGGGAGATCCATGTTGCACATGCGTGAAGAGCTCTTTATTGTGATAAGTTGTGCTTGCTCATGGAACATGTGTGAAGGCACGATTTTTGCTTGTCTTGTTAGATAAGATATGATGAATGATGATCTTGGAAGTGTAAACAGACTTTTCTGGATTGAGTGGGAACTGTATCCCAGGCTGAAGAGAAGGCGTGACTATGCTCACCTGGGCTGGAATCTGTGTACGAGTGGGCTGCCCACTGGACTGGGAAGCTCTTGAAACATCTCCATGCTAAATCCTTGGTGGTTGGAGATTCTTCCTGGCTTTATCTGCTTCACTGAGCTGCTCCTGGACGCTTCTTCTCGCAAACTTGAAAGATCAGTAATAAGCTAGGGACTAGTTCCTTTTTATAGGGCATTTTTGGACCTGTTTAATGGGTCAGCCTGCTCAACCAGGTCAGAACCAGCCCAAGACAGGTAAAATAAGCTGTCCCTAACCTGATTTTCTGCCCAACTGAGGCCTGACCTGTACACTGCTGTACAGCCATGTACGATCTGTCAAACAGCACCCTTCCTGTCCAAACTGGTTCCCAGCCTGTCTAGGCTCTTGCAGGTCCTATGGCTTCTTCATCACACTAGTGCCCACCAGCTCTTGCCTTTTTTTTTTCTCCGAGAAAAGATCCTTTCATTAGTTATATAAAAACGCCCGTAGGGCTACAAAAGATCTCTCCTGCTCAAAGGGAAACAGAGCAGTGAATACAGCAAGGCAGCCCGGGAGACTCTCCCTAGGTGCTGCAAAATATAAGCATCAGTACAAAGGACTGAGGGGCTAGATCATACAATAGGGGGGGGGGAAAGCCAAACAGGAGGCCTGTAATGCCAACGGGGGGATCCCGTGTGTAAGGTGTAGAAGGGGCCTCTGCGCCAGGTGGTGTGAAAAGCCTGGCGCCGCAAGATCGCCTCATCCGAGTCACCCCGGATGCGGTCATACTGTCCTCGCAGGGTGTGGATCAACTCCTGCCAAATCCCCCGTATAGTCTATGCTGGTGGCTCCAGTCTCCCCTCGAAGGCCGTGAAACACCGGGCCCTCCAGGTGAACCAGATGGTGAGGCTGCTGAGGAGCTCCCATCGTAAATCTGTCATGGCCCTGTGAAAATGGAGCAGGACAAGTGTGGGCATGGTGGTTGCAGAGTCAGAATATTTTATGATTCACATGGGGGGTGCCCGGACAGTGTTTAAGATGTGTGGACATCCCTAGGTGTGAAGGGGGGAACTAAAAACATTAAGTTTTAATGTTTATTGGAGTTTGCCCCTAGGCCTTAGTGGCCCTAGGAACTTATTAAAGTTGGGGCCCTAGGGATTAATTTGGGGAGGAGTTTTCTCTCTCTTCTCTCTCTCTCTTCCCTTTTTGGGAGTCGTGGAGTAAAAGAGGAGTTTCTTCATGCGCATGTTCCCTAGCGTGGAAAAGAGGAGGAGAAGGGCTGTTGGAGAAGTCGTGTTGCTGCTGCTGATTTTCTGAGTGCAAACCAGCCGTACAGAACTGTACGGCCAGAACTGTGCAAGCACTCTTTCTCTTTCTCCTCTGTTGCTGGCTGCGCACAGGAACTGCTGCTGGAATTCTCTGCGCACAGGCCAGTACAGGCTGTACCAGCAAGTACACAGCCCGTACAGCCCTGTACGACAGCCGTACAGTGTACGGACAGGGCTGACGCACGTTTTTCTGAGTCCTGAAGCTGCAGGTGGCGCTTGTCAGGTGGCTGGACAGACCTGAATACTCTGATTCAGGTTGGTACAGGAGTGGACAGCAGGCTGTTTATGCAAGTACAACTCCTGGCACGTATCCCGAGGCGGTACAGACGTGTACTGTGCTGATTTTCAGATCTGTACTTTCAAGGACAGCATAGGAGTGAGCATCAGGAGGAGGATACAGGCAAGTGCAAGCACACGTGTGAAGCAGGGTTGTGGATTCAAGTGCCTGCAAGCACAGATTGGTGCTGTTGCTTCCTCCAGTGTTGTTTCACGAGCTGAACTTGGTAAGCTCTGTTTCTGTTCATCTATCTCTCTTTCTACTGCTTGATGTCTGTTGCAGATATGTGTTATCTGGCCCCTTGTGAGAGGAGGGGTATGGCAGATTGACAAGGGATTAAGACAGAGATTGGACAGCACATGTGTGATTGAGCTGAGAAGATGTATCATGCACTTGAGTTATGCCAGATGTATGCCCATGGCTGGCCTGCTTAGTGATCTTGGCTGATCAGAGGGAGGCACAGTGTGTTGTTTGAAGACACAGATCTGTGTGCATAGATCCTCTGTGCTGAGAAGGATTTGTGGGCCGTCAGATTGGACTTACAGGTGTAAACTCTTGGCTGGTCTTTGTGTTGTACTCAGCCATTCATATTATTTTAATTGAATAAAGAAATACCGCAAGGGGCGCCAAGCTTTGGGGCCAACAGGTGTCGCTGTGTTTTCAGATTTGGGCACTCTAGCTCCAATCTGTGTTTTATTTCTCATCTAGACTACAAGTGGACGGGTGATTGCTCCTACCGCACTCTGGTTTCTATCAGAGGCCGGTTTCAAGGTTCCGTCCCCGGGACCAATCATCAACTTTTTGAAGGGGGTGAGCTCGTGGTTGCTTTGAAGAAAGCCATCGCTGAAAATTCAGCAAACATGTCTGATACAGAGGAAGAGTACTTCTATCATGAAGAAGAAGAGCAAGAGACTTCTCCTGAGAGAGATGTATCTGAGGATATTTTTGCAGGAGAACAGGCTGCAGATGTTGAGCCTTATGAGGATGTAACACAGCCAGAAGATGTGCATGGTAAAGAGGATGATGATGCTCGGTTCAAAGATCGCTTGGCTAGTGTTATGGATACTTTTATGCAGCTCACACAAAGTGAGAGATTTGCTGAATTTTTGAGATCTCGCACAGAGCGCCGCACAGAGTCCCAGAAAAAGAAGAAGAAGGTTCGTTCGAAGAATCTTCCTCAGGGTCATAGTGGTGCCATTCCACAGGAACCATCTTTTGGCCAGTTTCCGAATATGCAGCATGCTTATGGTGCAAACTCTCAGAGTTCCTTCTATGGACAGCCACCTATTCCTCAGCAGAATATGCATCCAGGTTATTTTGGTGGTGGCTCGGTGTTTCAATCCATGACTGGGGGTTATCCTCAGGGAGGCATGGGTATGTATGGGCCTTTTGGAGCCAATTTTCAGCCTGGCATGCAAGGGAATATGTATGGTGGTATGCAGTCCGGTATGGCTGGAAATATGTTTGCAGGCATGCAACCTGGGATGCAAGGCAATATGTTTGGTGGCATGCAGCCAGGTATGCATAATGGAATGTATGGAAACATGGCTGGAATGTATGGTATGCCAGGCATGGGAATGGGAAATGTTGACCCAATGATGGGTATGAATGTTGGGGGCAGCAATCTCACGAAACCACTTCCATATGATAATCTAACGCCTATGGGAAAGGCGAAGGATTACAAGGAAGGGGGAGCTGCAGTGAAGTTTGACACTTTCAGTGGGGCCAAGGATAAATTGAAGGCACTTACCTTTTTACAGCAGTTTGATGCTGCTTTTTCTGGTGGGAATTACACAGAGTCCTCTAAGGTGAGGAAAGCTGCCACTTTTCTCAAGGGCAATGCTTTGCAGTGGTGGTCTACTCTTCTTTTGCAGGGCATAGCACCCACCACATGGGTCCAATTCAAACAGGTTTTCTCTTCCGTATGGCTCACATCTACATTTGAGGTGGATGTTATGACCGCATGGCACAAGCTGGATGCTTCAAAGTGTGATAGTTTGGAGGATTATAACAAGAAGTTTTGGGAAGCTCTACTCCCAGTGACTTCTTATCGTGCCGTGCCATTATCTGAGCAGGTAGAGAAGTATTGTTGTGGGCTGCCCAAGGAGGTACGAGATTACTGTATAAAGACAAGAGTAACGAACATGTCACAGATGATTGAAAATGCTATGACAGCTAATGCGTTACTCACAGGTGGTTCATCTGGATTTAAAGGCAGTAAGAAATTGAGCAAGAAAGCTGAAAAATTTGGGCATGCTTCTCGTGATGCTAAAGGGTCTACAGAGACAAAGTATAAGAAGTTGCCAATGCCCAAAAAGACTTCTGAGAAAAGACAGGCTTTGAGAGATGCTCAAAAGTGTTTTTACTGTACTGAAGAGGGGCATATGTCATTCAATTGTCCCAAAAGAACGTCCAAGAAGGACCCTGACAATAAAGGAGAGCCCAAGCCAAAGAAACCAAAGCCTTCTGCAGGCTTAGTTCCTGATCTTGTGGGGGAGCAGCTAAGTGGTGAAGCTACAGAGTTGTGCAGGGCATGGGGCAAAGTGAGAGATCAGAATGCTTTGATCTTCTTTGACACAGGTGCTAGAGCCAACTTCATTTCACCAGATTTGGCTGGCCGATTGGGGATTCGCGCAGAGGAGATGGGGCCGTTACATGAGGCAAATATGGCTTGTCCAGGGTATGCAGAACCTGTTACTCCTATCATTGGGAAGCTTCGGCTTCATTTGCAGGGTTATGTGGACAGCGAAGAGTTCTTCATCATGCCTTTGGATGGCTGTGATGTTTTCTTACAATAGGAAAATTACTCTGACTCATAGAGGGAAAGAGCATGTATTGGATGTAAAACTCAAAGGGGAATCTGTTCCTATTGTATCCGCTTCGGCGATTTCATCAGTAATGAAAAAGCATCTTTCCGCGTACTTGATTTATGTAAAGGATGCACAGGATGATGAGTCTAAGTCTAATTTGTCAATGTTAGATAAGGACAGGGCTGATTTCTTAAGTGGGTTTCAAGACTGTTTTTCCGAGTCATTGCCAGGAGAATTACCTCCTGAGAGGCCAGAAGATCATGCCATAGATCTGATTCCTGGAAGTACTCCACCGAATAGACCGCCGTATCGTGTTAGTGCAGCCCAACAGGAAGAGATTATGAGTCAGGTGCAGGAGCTATTGAATAAGGGGTTGATACAGCCTAGCTCATCACCCTTTTGCTCACCTGTGCTCTTAGTGCAGAAGAAGGATGGTTCTTGGCGCATGTGTATTGATTACAGGGCGCTGAATAAGAATACCATCAAGAATCGATTCCCCATACCGAGGATCGATGACATCTTGGACCGCTTACAGGGCTCCACAGTTTTTAGTCGTATTGACTTGAAAAGCGGGTATCATCAGATACGCATTAGACCCGAGGATGTGCATAAGACAGCATTCCGAACCACATTTGGGTTGTATGAGTTCTTGGTTATGCCCTTTGGTTTGACGAATGCGCCTGCCACATTTAACAGAATGATGGACAGGATTTTCAGGCCTCATAGAGAGTTTGTGGGCACATTCTTTGATGATATGATTGTGCATTCACGAACTGAGGAAGAGCATAGAAGGCATTTGGCCATTGTGTTTGCAGAACTCAGAAACCATAGATTGGTGGTTAATGGCAAGAAGAGTGAGTTTTTCTTGCAGGAGATACATTTCCTGGGGCATATTGTGTCTGGTCATGGAGTCCGTATGGATCCAGCCAAGGTGGAAGCAATACTTAATTGGCCAGCTTTGAGGACCGTGCATGATGTACGCAGTTTTCTAGGATTGTGTTCCTATTACAGGCGTTACATACGGCACTTTGCTGAAATTGCTTCGCCTCTTCATGCTTTGACGAAGAAAGCAACTCCGTTTAGATGGGCTGATCGGGAAATTACAGCATTCAAAAAGCTCAAAGAAAAGCTTACTTCGGACCCAGTATTGGTGTTACCGGACCTCCGAAAGGTTTTTGTTGTCCAGTGTGATGCATGTGGAAGTAGCATTGGTGCAGTTCTCATGCAAGAGGGACATGTCATAGCCTATGAGAGTAGAGTTTTGCAAGATGCCGAGAAGCATTTACAGGTGTATGAGAAAGAGATGTTGGCTGTAATTCACGCTCTTTCTACTTGGAAACACTACTTGCTTGGGGCTGATTTCACTGTGCAGACAGATCATCAGACCTTGCGATATTTCCTCACGCAGACTAAGCTTTCAGAGAAGCATATGCGTTGGGCAAACTTTTTGTCAATGTTTCACTTCCAAATTGTGCATGTGGAAGGCAAAAAGAATGTAGTGGCAGATGCTTTGTCACGCAAGCCACAGGTCTCTGCAGTTTCACTTGCTTATCATCATGAGCTTGATGAAATGAAAGAGCAGTATGCCCATGATGAGGACTTTGAAAGGTTGTATGATCAGATGTCTGAGGGTCAGCGGCATGAGCATTACACTCTCAGAGATGGGTTTTTATTGATGCATGGCAGACTGTGTGTTACCAGGCCATTGCGACTCAAGGTTATGATTGAAAGTCATGCTCCACCGTATGCAGGTCATAGAGGCATTGACGCCACGGTCAAAGCAGTGGAGACTTTTTTTTATTGGCCAACCTTGAGAAGAGATGTTGATGCCTTTGTGAGGCAATGCATCGTATGTCAGAAGGTAAAGTTTGACCGTCAGAAGACACCATGGTTATTACAGCCTTTACCTATTCCGGATAGACCTTGGGAGAGCATTGCCATGGATTTTGTATTTGATCTTCCACGGACACAAACGGAAAATGATGGCATCTGGACTATCATATGCAGGTTCAGTAAGCAGGCTCATTTCATTCCCGTGAGGAAGACAATTAAAGTGGATCATATGGTGAAGTTGTTCATGGCGAACATCTTCAAGTATCATGGCTTGCCTACGTCTATCATTAGTGACCGTGATCCACGGATGACGAGTTTGTTTTGGAGAGGGTTGTTTGACAACATGGGTACAACTCTCAAGTTTTCATCGTCATTCCCATTGTATCTTCCTTTGGTGGAGTTTGCATATAACAACACTGTACATAGCTCGACAGGCAAAGCGCCTTTTGAGATTGTAGGAGGAGGGAAGAAAGTACCACCCCTTTTGCATACAAAGGATAAGATCTTTGAGGCTGATCAGTATGTGGAGAGCTTGGATGAAGCTTATTGGAGAGTTAAGTTGGCCCTCCAGAAAACTCAGCAAAAGCAAAAGAAAGCCGCAGACCGTTCACAGACGTGCTTTACAGTTTGCATTGGGTGATTGGGTTCTTTTGCGTTTTGAAAAGGCTAGACTCAAGAAGATGAAGGGTAAAGAGCGCTTATTCCCTAAGTTGAGTATGCGATACTATGGGCCTTTTCAGGTTTTGGAAAAGATTGGTGAGGTAACCTATCGTTTGAAGTTACCAGATCACTGGAGGATTCACAATGCTTTTCACGTGAGTCTTCTTAGACCTTTCCGTGGGGATGTGCCTGAGGATGTATCAGATGAGGCTCAGCCGGAAGTTGAGGAACTTGATGAGGTTCTGATTCCAGAGCAGATACTGGCACATAAAGAAAGGAAGGTACGAGGTAAAGTTTCCCGTCGCTATCTTATGAAGTTCAAGAACTATTCACCGATGGATGCGAAGTGGATGGAGGAAGGTGACTTAACAGATTCACCTCAGGTTTTGCAGCTTTATCTCGATGCCTTTGAGTTAGAGCCGACTCTTATTGTGGCTCATTCAGGTTCAGCAGAGCATGGGTCTGGAGCATTACCTGATGCTCAAGAGGGGGGTAGCACCTCCGCTCCCTTGATACAGACAGGCTCAGATGACATCTAGAGGTCGCTTGGTGCAGATTTTATCTCATCCGAAGGTACTGAGGCTGACAGTACATCTATTTATGGGACTTCTATGATATATGTGTACTAGTCACATGGAGATTTTTGTGGATATGTATGGTTCACAGTGGTATACAACTTGGACTATTACTATGCCATTGGTTTGCAGTGAATGTTGATACATGTGTATGGCTCAGAGAGATTGGGACGCTGATCTTGCCATATTGTATATTTCACTTTGGATATTTTGATGCATCACCAGAATGCAATCGAGGACGCTTGCCATCTTTCAAGAGGGGGGTATGTCATGGCCCTGTGAAAATGGAGCAGGACAAGTGTGGGCATGGTGGTTGCAGAGTCAGAATATTTTATGATTCACATGGGGGGTGCCCGGACAGTGTTTAAGATGTGTGGACATCCCTAGGTGTGAAGGGGGGAACTAAAAACATTAAGTTTTAATGTTTATTGGAGTTTGCCCCTAGGCCTTAGTGGCCCTAGGAACTTATTAAAGTTGGGGCCCTAGGGATTAATTTGGGGAGGAGTTTTCTCTCTCTTCTCTCTCTCTCTTCCCTTTTTGGGAGTCGTGGAGTAAAAGAGGAGTTTCTTCATGCGCATGTTCCCTAGCGTGGAAAAGAGGAGGAGAAGGGCTGTTGGAGAAGTCGTGTTGCTGCTGCTGATTTTCTGAGTGCAAACCAGCCGTACAGCACTGTACGGCCAGAACTGTGCAAGCACTCTTTCTCTTTCTCCTCTGTTGCTGGCTGCGCACAGGAACTGCTGCTGGAATTCTCTGTGCACAGGCCAGTACAGGCTGTACCAGCAAGTACACAGCCCGTACAGCCCTGTACGACAGCCGTACAGTGTACGGACAGGGCTGACGCACGTTTTTCTGAGTCCTGAAGCTGCAGGTGGCGCTTGTCAGGTGGCTGGACAGACCTGAATACTCTGATTCAGGTTGGTACAGGAGTGGACAGCAGGCTGTTTATGCAAGTACAACTCCTGGCACGTATCCCGAGGCGGTACAGACGGGTACTGTGCTGATTTTCAGATCTGTACTTTCAAGGACAGCATAGGAGTGAGCATCAGGAGGAGGATACAGGCAAGTGCAAGCACACGTGTGAAGCAGGGTTGTGGATTCAAGTGCCTGCAAGCACAGATTGGTGTTGTTGCTTCCTCCAGTGTTGTTTCACGAGCTGAACTTGGTAAGCTCTGTTTCTGTTCATCTATCTCTCTTTCTACTGCTTGATGTCTGTTGCAGATATGTGTTATCTGGCCCCTTGAGAGAGGAGGGGTATGGCAGATTGACAAGGGATTACGACAGAGATTGGACAGCACATGTGTGATTGAGCTGAGAAGATGTATCATGCACTTGAGTTATGCCAGATGTATGCCCATGGCTGGCCTGCTTAGTGATCTTGGCTGATCAGAGGGAGGCACAGTGTGTTGTTTGAAGACACAGATCTATGTGCATAGATCCTCTGTGCTGAGAAGGATTTGTGGGCCGTCAGATTGGACTTACAGGTGTAAACTCTTGGCTGGTCTTTGTGTTGTACTCAGCCATTCATATTATTTTAATTGAATAAAGAAATACCGCAAGGGGCGCCAAGCTTTGGGGCCAACAGGTGTCGCTGTGTTTTCAGATTTGGGCACTCTAGCTCCAATCTGTGTTTTATTTCTCATCTAGACTACAAGTGGACGGGTGATTGCTCCTACCGCACTCTGGTTTCTATCAGAGGCCGGTTTCAAAATCCCTCTCCTGTGTCCAACTGGCGGACGAGAAATCCGGTGCCGGAACCAAGCGAGGCTGGCCCCTAATGAATCTGATGGCCTGACTGTCTTGCTCCATCTCATAGCCCATAGCAGGCCCTGACGAAGTCGACCAAGTAGCGGCACCCCACGTAAACATACCCTCTGGAGAGAGGGGGGCCAGAATACGCAGCATCCGCGGCCAAATCTGCTGTGCGCCTGAGGGCAATCCCAAAGGCAATGTCTCTGTGTCTCCATAGGGTGGCCGCATCGGACGCAGGCCGCCGGAAGACCGCTGTAAACAAGCTAGGTGCCAACTGCTGAGCCCCTGTGGGCGACCAGCCACTCGAAAGTCGAGATCCTGCGGGCCTGTCGACTAGCCCAGAGCCGAGCCCAAAAATCCTCCAGGATCTCCTGTGAGAGTCCCTGTAGCCGCCAATGCCCTGTTGCAGCTGGAGAGACCATCCTCCTCGCCGTCAAAATATGCCGCCCCAGCCGAACAGTATACTGGAAAAAGGTGATCTCTGTGGCCTCAAGGGATGCATAAGGATCATGCCACTCGTACTCCCCAGGGTCCCACTGTAGCCGGGCCAAGGGGCGCGCTGCATATGCCCATATGCGCCAATCCGGTAGCACATCAGCAGGGTCGGGGTCAATATGCCACTTCCGAGAAGCGGCGGCCACAACCCGTATCCTCTGAAAGGTGCACTCTGCAACCAAAGGTGACTCCACCTCCACTCTCTGAAGTCTGCCCTCATCCTGAATCTCATAGTAGAGGCATCTGCCATCCTCAATGCAAGCTCTGACAGCAATCAGGATCTCCAACTGTGTAAAGGCTCCCATCCACCGTGGGGCCACTGGCTCGAAAGGCGTGAACCACTCCTCTGTGAGTGCCTCCTGAATATCATCCCTCATAATCAACCCCCCTCTGAAGTGACTCAGCCTCTCCACCTGGATCTCCTTTGGGAGACTGCAGAAGGCCTGCCAGTCTCCAAAACTGTGTGCTGGGCCTGCCGCTAAAGGTCCCCAGGCTAGACAAGGCCGAGAACCTAGCATATGACCCTGCTCTGTGCGAACCGCTGGGCTCCAGATGAGCGGCTGTCTGGCCCGCTCCTCATCACAAGAAGGAGGTCGCTGAGAGAGCCCCGGTCTCAGCAGCTCCCATGCTCTCAGGATGCTCAAAGCAAATCTGTCCTCCCATCCTCTACTGAGGCATGTCCTCCTCATCTCTATGAAGATCCAGCGAATCTCTGGTGCCCAAGTGCCCCCTGCTGGGGGAGCCCGAGCCTGCAGCTGCTGCAAGAGAAGCTCTTTCCAAGGCTCAGCGCCTGGAAGCAGCCCCCGAACAATAAGCTTCCCCAATAAGGCTCTGCTCTGATTGACTGGATCTATAAGGCCCAAGCCTCCCTAAGCCAGCGGAAGTGTAATAACTGCCCATGCAACCTTTGCCCGGGCTGGCTGACCGTCCCGCCCAGACCAAAGAAAGTTCCTGATCAGCCTCTGTACCTGGCTAATGCAAGAGCTCGAGAAGATCCACCAAGACGTAATGTACCACATGGTCGCTAACAGCACCTGATTTGCCACCACCACCCTCCCAACCAAGGATAGTCGAGCTGTACTCCAATACAAAAGCTTCTTCCGAATGCTCAGAAGAAGCGGGGCAATCTGCTGCTCAGGTGACAAATCTAGTCCAATCTGGCATCCCAAATACCGCACTGCTGTGCCAGGAGGAATCCATCTAAAACCGGGGTCCGGGCTCCATACCGGAGTGGGAGCACTACTGATCCAAAAGGCCACTGTCTTGCGCCAATTGATCAATGCTCCCGAAGCTGCACTAAAAACCTGGAGCGACTGCTTTGCCCGAAGAAGATTGGCCTCTTGGCCATGCAAAAATAAGCCCGTGTCGTCTGCAAACTCAGCATCGAGCAGGTCCTCCCCCCGGACTGGGAGCTGGAGTCCTCTCAAACCAACCTCCTCTGCCGTCAAATACATGCTCATAGCCTCCGCAAAGAAGAACCAGCTCTTGCCTTGATACGATGGCTGGACACTTGTACAACACACATTCTGAGTGGGTTACATCTGTATGCGGGACCATGCACTAACATTGTGTCCTTAGACCTAAACTTGATCGCAACTAGCAACTGGCCCTGGACTGGAGCTCACTAATACCCAAAATGTTACTGGTATTGTGCACCTGACTGCACATTTATGTCCACATGGCACCCAAGTGCAGGGTGCACATGACAGTCTTCCTATGGATAATCCACAAGTAGAAACTCTTCCTCAAGATTTTCAGTTGTGGACACACCATTGATCGGGTACCTTCTAATATTCGTAGAGCTTGTGGGCAATAAACCACTTCATTCGAGAGCGGCCATCGGGAGCAAGACTCCTTCTCCTTATGTTTTTTGGTTTCTAGACCTCACATGAGTACTTGTTTTGCCACTTTAGAGAGTTGTAATCTGCATTAAGCAAACATTTTCTTTTGACAAATGAAGGCTCTTTTCTTGTGGAAAACTGAAAGAACGCTGAACGCGGAACAGAGCACGCAAAGGCCAACAACCCCCCCCCCCTGTTAGCAGTCATCTCCTGTCTGTATATTTACACCAGGGCCTCTGTTGTTGGTGTGCCCGCCGGATTTAGGTGTTTTCTCATTTTTCCCCACTCTCCATATTTTTCCCTATTTTTACCAGGTGTGGGAGGCTGTTATGTGGCTCCTGGCTGATCCAGACACTGGCCGACTGCTGGTCTGGGTGTCCTAGATGCTGGCCCGACTGCCCCTGCTGATCCACGTCTCCATCTGTGTGCTGGCCGACTGAGTCTTTGCTGGCCGACTCGAGACATGAGTGGCCAACTGGCTCATAGGGACCATATAAAATGGCCCCTTGCCCCCACACATGTAGTATTCGGTATTCAGTATCTCGGCCCATGGATTAGCGGTTTGGGGCCTATGGGACACAGACCAGGCCACTGACAGAGATACACATAGCAGTATGGAACTGTAATGGTTCACTATGGGTGCAGCCTGGACGACTGGAGCATGTTATGGTGGGGAGAGACATCATACTTCTGACAGAGACACATCAGAGCCCAGAGAGAGGGCTACCTCGAGTAGAGGGATTCCAGTGGGAGTCAGCATACAGGAGGACCACACGCCAGGGTACCTCGAGAGGGTCGGGGGGAGTAGCAGTCCTATTCAGACGGGAGCTACAGGGGAGACTGAGAGTGGTAGCACAGGATCCAGAGGCCAGATACATGTGGATCAGCTTACAGCTCTCACAGGACAGGGTTATATACATAGCTCTATGTTACTTTTCTCCATCAGGATCCTCCTATGTCATTACAGAGGACATGCCGCAGGAGGAGGAGATAGGAGCCTCGCCATACACTTGTCTGTCAGAGGAGATTATGCATTATTCTACACTAGGGGAAGTATTTCTTACGGGCGACTTCAATGCCCACACACAGAGCAGACAGTGTGAGGTGTATGACTATGATGACATGGAGATCCTCCACCCTGTGGATCCAGAGGAGATAGGGGCTAGTCGGGCATCAGAGGACACTGGACCAGACAGAGGACATTATGGGGACCACTTACTAGAGTTGGGAGCCAGGCATCGTCTCGTTATTTATAACGGGATGCTACAGTGGCCGGGATCAGGAGGGCTGACATGCTTCCCACATGGGGGTCATACACGGACCGGAGGCACGGTGGTAGACTACATTATGGGGTCTTTGGAGGCATCACAGCTTGTCACCTCATTCTCCATTCCACCTCGTCCTATTGGGGCAGATCATACATACTTGGCATTTTCACTAGCCGGATCACCAGTATCACCAGCCCCCCACATACCGACGCCATACACTACCATCTACTTCACACATGACATGGCAGACATATACACTGGCAGAGTAGAGGATGGGCTCCTACTCATGGATCCCCTGGCATCTATGGATACCATTACAACCCAGCTCGCATCACTCCTACACACGGCTGCATTACAGAGCTTCCCACATCGTGTACATTCAGGAGAGCCTGCGAGACCTGGGACTATGCCCCAGAACAGATGGTATGATGACGAGTGCAGAGCCCTATACTCACGACTCCGCATACAGAGAGCCTTGGGAGCCATCACAGAGCAGGAGGCGAGGAGAGAGATGAGGAGACTTACTCGCCGCAAAAGGCGGGCCTTCGCAGAGATACAGGAGCTAGAGATCTTTCATTTCTTCATGAGTAGAGATAGCCCTGTCTCATGGCGGCACTTCAGAGAGCCCCGGACCCCGACACCTATTGCAGACCCACAGACATGGCACACATATGCAGAGGATCTATACCATGCCCCACAGCAGCCACCTATACCTCAGCCACAGGAGCCTCGACCTACCACAGCTAGCTTCTTTACCCACTCGATGGTACAGGAAGCTATCCGCCGCCTACAGCATGGACGGGCCGCCGACCATATGGGCCTGCAAGGTGAGCATCTTATATATGCAGTAGATTCTTTAGCTCCTTTTCTTGCACACCTGTTTAACAGGGCACTAGCAGAGGGTTTGCCTGCGGAGTGGACGATGCATACCATTGTGCCGATTCACAAAACAGGGGATATGCTCGATCCGAGCAACTACAGGACGGTTATGGTTGGCCACGTGCTGGCCAAACTCTATGGTGCAGTGCTGGAGCAGGAGCTTAGCTTATATGCAGAGCGAGCAGGTTTACGCTCATCAGGGCAGGCAGGCTTCAGGAGAGCTTTCTCTACCACTGACCATGTTGAGATGTATGATTGATCAGGCCAGAGTGAGGAAGAGAAAGCTCTATTGCTGCTTTGTGGATTTCCGCAAGGCATTTGACACAGTACCACGAGAGAGGCTCTTTCAGCGCCTGCAGTCTCTTGGCATACCAGCAGATATGACATGGGGCATCTATGCATTATATGAGCAGGTTTTTGGGCGAGTCAGATGTCCAGGAGGTATGTCCGAGACTATTGCTAGCACCATTGGTGTGAAGCAAGGATGCCCACTTTCCCCCACGCTATTTGGGTTATACATTGATGAGGTGGCTGACTTCATTACACGGGGAGGCGGAGATGGAGTTGATTTAGCAGGTACCTCCGTACATATTATGCTCTATGCTGATGATATTGTATTAGTGTCTGAGTCCCCTGGTGGTCTACAGCAGCATCTACATGCCCTCCATGATTTCTGCACACAGAGGGGTCTTACTGTGAACCTTGGGAAAACCAAGGTTATGGTCTTTCATACATCGAGACAGGGCAGGAGTCAGCTGACATTCACTCTCGCAGGATGCCAGGTGGAGGTGGTGACATCATACGTGTACCTAGGGGTTACCTTCTCTGCAGCAGCCACACGCTTTACCATGGGTTCAGCAGCCAGAGCTAGATTGACACGGGGATATGCAGCATTGGCTAGGCTAGAGAGACAGTGCCACCAGGCGCATTTTCAGGAGCCCCGGACGAAGGGGTGGCTATTTGACACATTAGTCACACCGGCATTGATGTATGGAGCAGCAGTATGGGCGCCAGGCCTTGCTACCCATTGGTGGACACAGATAGAGAGACCACAGGCCCTCATGATGGCACGCATGATACGCAGCAAACCGTCAGTACCTCATGACATTATCCGAGCAGAGTTTGCTGCGCCTCCTATGATGGTAGAGGCCATATTTCAGACTATATGCCTGCTAGACAGATTCAGAGAGATGCCACAGGACAGATTATCATACAGAGCTTTTCAGGCATCTAGACAGTTGGCTGAGGCAGGAGACAGAGGATCATGGTATGCACAGGTCACACATTGGTTCTCACAGCATGGCCTAGACATGGATCATCTACCACCATTCCAGTATGATAGGGATGCACCACATATCCGTCTCTCTCATAGTGAGAGGAACAGAGTATTGAGACAGGATCTATGGCAGCTCTATACACGAGAGACATGGATATCGCCTACACAGCCTCTTCCACCGAAGATGCTATACTACAGAGATCACTTCATGAGTATCACTGATGATGGATTTATAGAGAGGCCGAGATACATGGAGGGCTTTTTACCACACGGCTCCCGAGTGGCTATTGGTCAGCTCAGAGTTTCATCACACCGATTGGAGATTGAGACTGGCAGAGCAGCACGGATCCCCCGACAGGAGAGGGTATGCAGATTGTGCAGAGAGGAGGTGGAGAGTGAGGAGCATTATGTATGCAGATGCAGAGCATATACAGGCATCAGAGAGAGATATCCCATTTTATTCAGAGAGCCACATTCCCTACGCCAGATCTTTGAGACAGCAGACCAGCGCATACTGGGGAGATACATTCTAGACATACAGCGCCACAGAGAGACATTATTACAGGCTCAGACAGCTCCAGAGGGGGGGCGACAGACACAGATTACTACATTTTTTCAGAGATCCATACCCCTCCCAGCCCCTACACGGCAGGGAATTACTCTCCAGAGAGCAGAGACACTTAGAGCCCGCAGGAGACAGAGGACACCTGGCTTTCGGACACCACGCCTATACCAGAGAGAGATGACAGAGATCAGAGCTCAGTTTCACAGAGAGGGTGCGGAGCGACTAGCTCGCTTCAGAGCACACCCAGGCATATTCTTCAGGGAGCTGTGGACACCCCCTTCACTTATGTATACCATTTTATACCCCGAGTATGGTACAGGATGGAGCTAGCTAGGTTGCATATCATGATTGTATACTCCATGCATATAGCTTTGCATTCTCCTAGTAATAGAGCTCCATCCCCTGTACACCTAGATTCAGCTTTTTTATTCAGTACTTTTTCATTTTGTTGGGATGACAGAGGATACCCCATACAGGTACTCCGATTTGTCTCATAGGCCGAGTTCGGTCTTTTGGAAGACGTTAATAAAATCTTTCTTTCTTTCTTTTTCTCTCTCTCTCTCTCTCTCTCTCTCTCTCTCTCTCTCTCTCTCTCTCTCTCTGTTGCTGTTTTTTCTACAGTGCACTTGCTCTTGTGTTTTCAGATCTTGTCTTCATCTCCACTACATATTCTGACATGGTATCAGAGCTCTAGGCTCTTGATAGATCTTGGGAACTGTGTGAGCAAGAGGGGGGCTGTTGTGTTGCTGATTGGTGGACTGTTTTGGACCGTCCGGGAAGAGGAGAAGCAAGAGGAAGGCGGGCTGATTTGCTGGACAGCCACTTGTAGGTTTAAGTTCTTCTTTTTTCCCACCCACCCACCCTTTTCAGTTACACCCCTGCAATGGCAGATTTACTTGAGATGGCTGAGAAGCATGTGAAGATCCCGACACTCCCCACGTTCCCAATGGACCGTCAGTTGGGCAGGAACAACTATGGCATATGGAAGGTAATGATGGAATCTGTTTTGGAATCTTACGACCTTGCTGATTTCATTGTTGTTGGGGTTCCCCGGCCGGAGTTAGAGGAAGGGGAGTTGCCCTCGATTCGGAAGGAACGCGAGACACAAGCACAGTTGTGGGATCATGTCAACACCAGGGTCCGTTCTTTCATTTTCCTCAACTACACACCGCAGGTAATCAATCATATCAAGCATATGACGCTGGCCAGAGGTATATGGCAGCATTTGGCTTCTCTCTATAACAGGGTATCGCCCATGAAGCGGATCTCCTTGGAAGTACAGATGCGGGTGATGAATCCTGCAAAATCGTCGACGATGCGGGAGCACATCAACAAGCTGCAGGCTCTTCAGCAGGAAGTTCTCTAGGCTAGGAAAGAGATATCATCGGAGGATATGGCCATCACGTTGATGTCGCATTTTCCCTCTCAGTACTCAGCATTTTACTCTTCTTTGATTACCAGTGGCAGAGGGGGGAAGCATTCCTCCCAGGTGTTGTATGTTCCATCACTTGGTTTCATCTATTGTCAGTGTATCATGTTTGCAAGACTGGCGTACGGGTGGAGTTTGATGAGCATTTTGTTGCTCTCCGGGACAAGGCAACAGGCCAGGTAGTTTGGGAAGGCGGAGTGGAGAATGGAGTTTACAAACTTTCAGCACTCTCTCTCCTAGGTTCTCAGTTTTGTGATGAGTGGCTTTCTGGTAACTTAAGTGTGGATACGCTGCAGGTGCAGGCTTTCCTGGACCAGATGGTGGATGGCTTGCCAGTTGATGGCAGCAGTTGGTAGGAACTTTCCAGTACAAATGTTGGTAGTTCTTGTGTTCGTCAGTCAGAGGAAACTTTACAAGTAACCTATGCTCTGATGTCTCGTAGCATTCGGGACAAAGAAACTCCTGTAGATGAGGAAATTCTTTCCACGGGGACCTATTGGAAGGCCAGGCAGGTGACAGTTGATTACTTGCAGAAGGAGGTGGATGTTGCACATTCTCCAAGCTTTGTGGTTCCGGATTCAGAGGGGGTGGTTTACACATTTTCGAAGGCCTTGAGTGGTCTTCAGCAGGTTTCCAGGACTTAGCATCCCACCGTAACAATTGTTGATCCTTGTGAGCAGTATGATGCCTCCTTCACTCGGAAGAAGAATGGTGTTACTGAATACCAGATTGGACGGGAGCTTCCTGATGAGGCTGTTAAGCTCTTGTTTGCAGAAGACTCTTTGGGAGGCAGGATTGCATATCTTGTGGTTTCTGCAGCATGCGAAGGAACTTGGACTCTTTTACACAGGAGGGGGATTGATGGATGGAGTCAGACTCCACAGTTGGAGTTACTCAGATTGGGGAGGAGAGCTAGACACGAGAACCTTGACATCAGGCTACAGCTTTTCCCTTGGCTCGGGAGCGGTTTCATGGAGCAGTAAGAGGCAGCCATCTATTGCCTTGTCGTCGATAGAGGCAGAGTACCGGGCTGCTTGTGGTGCTGCTTACGAGGTGGTAAGGTTGCAGAGGTTACTTGGCAGGATTGGGCTTCCACTGGTGGAACCCACGGTCATCCAAAGGCATTTTGTTCGTGAAAAGATCGTTGCTGATGACATCTTGCTAGAGTTATGTTCGACAGAGAACAGTGCGGTGGACCTCTTCACGAAGTCTCTACCTCAGGCTATGCTCCGGCGGCACTTTAGCTCCCTGGGGTTGGTTCCACATCCACGAGCTGAGAGGGGGTGTTAGCAGCCATCTCCTATCTGTATATTTACACCAGGGCCTCTGTTGTGGGTGTGCCTGCCCGATTTAGGTGTTTTCTCATTTTTCCCCACTCTCCATATTTTTCCCTATTTTTACCAATGTGGGAGGTTGTTTTGTGGCTCCTGGCTGATCCAGACACTGGCCGACTGCTGCTGGTCTAGGTGTCCTGGATACTGGCCGACTGCCCCTGCTGGTCCACGTCTCCATCTGTGCGCTGACCGACTGAGTCTTTGCTGGCCGACTGGAGACATGAGCAGGTCGTGAGCTTTTTGCTCCTGTCGGCTGCTTTTTGGGCTGGCCGACTGGCTCATAGGGTCCATATAAAATGGCCCCTTGCCCCCACACATGTAGTATTCGGTATTGGGGATTTTCTTGTGTATATAGTAGAGTTATACACCTCTCTCTCTCTCCAAGAGAAACTCAAGGCCCTCGAGACGGCAATGAAGGCACTAATCAAGGAGAACAAGAAGACATCCGATTCCAACCTCAATAAGGTGGAGAACAAACTACACCGGCACATCATGGCCCTCGAAGCACGGGTCATGGGCCTTGAACAAGAGAACACAGCACTCAAGGAGGAGGTGAGTGCATTGAAAGTGGAACTGGTAGCCGTCAAGAACACCGAGAAGGAAGAAGGGGAGATCTTTGAGAACACTCTCACGGCCATCAAAGAAGAGATCTCCAAGGAAAGGACTTGGAGGGAAAACTCGAAGCCAAGCAGTCAGGATGGGTTGAAGTGGTGAAGAAGAACATCCGCAAAGAAGTGAGGGAGGAGACTCAAAGGGAAGAACATCAAATCATTCACACCACCATTGAGGAAGAGAAGATGAGGCATGCCCGCCGCCTCAACATTCGAGTCACAAGTATAGCCGAGACACCCAACTCCACCCGAGAAAGATGGACAGCTTCTATGCATGAAGCTAGGCTACAGGGAAGAGGACCCTCTCCCCTTCACCAAAGCATGGAGAGCCGGGAAAGACTCAACACGCAAGCGAGGCCTCATCCTACAGTTTGCAGGAGAGACGGAGAGGGTCACCTTCATGAGGAAGAGAGTCATACTACGAGGCTTAGAGGGAGCTCCTATTTTCTTGGATGATGATCTCACGAGGATGCAGCTAGAGCATAGGAGAGCTTGCATGCCACGAGTCTTTACACGCGAGGAGAGAAGGCAAGAAGGCCTTCTATCGAGATGGTCGGGTCATCATTGATGGCCGGCCCATGGATTAGCAGTTTGGGGCCTATGGGACACAGACCAGGCCACTGACAGAGATACACATGGCAGTATGGAACTATAATGGTTCACTATGGGTGCAACCTGGACGACTGGAGCATGTTATGGTAGGGAGAGACATCATACTTCTAACAAAGACACATCAGAGCCCAGAGAGAGGGCTACCTCGAGTAGAGAGATTCCAGTGGGAGTCAGCATACAGGAGGACCACACGCCAGGGTACCTCGAGAGGGTCGGGGGGAGTAGCAGTTCTATTCAGACGGGAGCTACAGGGGAGACGGAGAGTGGTAGCACAGGATCCAGAGGCCAGATACATGTGGATCAGCCTACAGCTCTCACAGGACAGGGTTCTATACATAGCTCTATGTTACTTTTCTCCATCAGGATCCTCCTATGTCATTACAGAGGACATGCCACAGGAGGAGACAGGAACCTCGCCATACACTTGTCTGTCAGAGGAGATTATGCATTATTCTACACTAGGGGAAGTATTTCTTACGGGCGACTTCAATGCCCACACACAGAGCAGACAGTGTGAGGTGTATGACTATGATGACATGGAGATCCTCCACCCTGTGGATCCAGAGGAGATAGGGGCTAGTCGGGCATCAGAGGACACTGTCCTATTGGGGCAGATCATACATACTTGGCATTTTCACTAGCCGGATCACCAGTATCACCAACCCCCCACATACCGACGCCACACACTACCATCTACTTCACACATGACATGGCAGACATATACACTGGCAGAGTAGAGGATGGGGTCCTACTCATGGATCCCCTCGCACCTATGGATACCATTACAGCCCAGCTGGCGTCACTCCTACACACAACTGCATTACAGAGCTTCCCACATCGTGTCCACTCAGGAGAGCCTGCGAGATCTGGGACTATGCCCCAGAACACATGGTATGATGACGAGTGCAGAGCCCTATACTCACGGCTCCGCATACAGAGAGCCTTGGGTCTTCCATTTCTTCATGAGTAGAGATAGCCCTATCTCATGGCGGCACTTCAGAGAGCCCCGGACACCGACACCCATTGCAGACCCACAGACATGGCACACATATGCAGAGGGCCTATACCACGCCCCACAGCAGCCACCTATACCTTAGCCACAGGAGCCTCGACCTACCACAGCTAGCTTCTTTACCCACTCGATATGGTAATAAAGGAAGCTATCCGCCGCCTACAGCATGGACGGGCCACCGACCATATGGGCCTACAGGGTGAGCATCTCATATATGCAGTAGATTCCTTGGCTCCTTATCTTGCACACCTGTTTAACAGGGCACTAGCAGAGGCTTTGCCTGGGGAGTGGACGATGCACACCATTGTGCCGATCCACAAAACAGGGGATATGCTCGATCCGAGCAACTACAGGACGGTTATGGTTGGCCACGTGTTGGCCAAACTCTATGGTGCAGTGTTGGAGCAAGAGCTTAGCTTATATGCTGAGCGAGCAGGTTTACGCTCATCAGGGCAGGCAGGCTTCAGGAGAGCTTACTCTACCACTGACCATGCATTCACTTTGAGATGTATGATTGATCAGGCCAAAGTGAGGAAGAGAAAGCTCTATTGCTGCTTTGTGGATTTCCGCAAGGCATTTGGCACAGTACCACGAGAGAGGCTCTTTTAGCGCCTGCAGTCTCTTGGCATACCAGCAGATATGACATGGGGCATCTATGCATTATATGAGCAGGTTTTTGGGCGAGTCAGATAACCAGGAGGTATGTCCGAGACTATTGCTAGCACCATTGGTGTGAAGCAAGGATGCCCACTTTCCCCCACGCTATTTGGGTTATACATTGATGAGGTGGCTGACTTCATTACACGGGGAGGCGGAGATGGAGTTGATCTAGCAGGTACCTCAGTACATATTATGTTGTATGCTGATGATATTGTATTAGTGTCTAAGTCTCCAAGAGGTCTACAGCAGCATCTACATGCACTCGATGATTTCTGCACATAGAGGGGTCTTACTGTGAACCTTGGGAAAACCAAGGTTATGGTCTTTCATACATCGAGACAGGGCAGGAGTCAGCTGACATTCACTCTCGCATGACGCCATGTGGAGGTGGTGACATCATATGTGTACCTAGGGGTTACCTTCTCTGCAGCAGCCACGCGCTTCACCATGGGTTCAGCAGCCAGAGCTAGATTGACACGGGGATATGCAGCATTGGCTATGCTAGAGAGACAGTGCCACCAGGTGCATTTTCAGGAGCCCCGGACGAAGGGGTGGCTATTTGACACATTAGTCACACCGGCACTTATGTATGGAGCAGCAGTATGGGCGCCAGGCCTTGCTACCCATTGGTGGACACAGATAGAGAGACCACAGGCCCTCATGATGGCACGCATGATACGCAGCAAACCGTCAGTACCTCATGACATTATCCGAGCAGAGTTTGTTGCGCCTCCTATGATGGTAGAGGCCATATTCCAGAATATATGCCTGCTAGACAGATTCAGAGAGATGCCACAGGACAGATTGTCATACAGAGCTTTTGAGGCATCTAGACAGCTAGCTGAGGCAGGAGACAGAGGATCATGGTATGCACAGGTCACACATTGGTTCTCACAGCATGACCTAGAAATGGATCATCTACCACCATTCCAGTATGACAGGGATGCACCACATATCCGTCTCTCATAGTGAGAGGAACAGAGTATTGAGACACGACCTATGGCAGCTCTATACACGAGAGAGTGGACATCGCCTACACAGCCTCTTCCACCGAAGATGCTATACTACAGAGATCACTTCATGAGTATCACTGATGATGGATTTATAGAGAGGCCTAGATACATGGAGGGCTTTTTACCACACGGCTCCCGAGTGGCTATTGGGCAGCTTAGAGTTTCATCACATCGATTGGAGATCGAGACTGGAAGAGCAGCACAGATCCCCCGAAGGAGAGGGTATGCAGATTGTGCAGAGAGGAGGTGGAGAGTGAGGAGCATTATGTATGCAGATGCAGAGCATATACAGCCATCAGAGAGAGAGATCCCATTTTATTCAGAGAGCCACATTCCCTACGCCAGATCTTTGAGGCAGCAGACCAGCGCATACTGGGGAGATTCATTCTAGACATACAGGCTCAGACAGCTCCAGAAAGGGGACGACAGACACAGATTACTACATTTTTTCAGAGATCCATCTCACTCCCAGCCCCCTACACAACAGGGAATTACTCTCCAGAGAGCAGAGACACTCAAACCCGCAAGAGACAGAGGACACCTGGCTTTCGGACACCACGCCTATACCAGAGAGAGAGATGACAGAGATCAGAGCTCAGTTTCACAGAGAGGGTGCGGAGCGACTGGCTCGCTTCAGAGCAGACCCAGGCATGTTCTTCAGGGAGCTGTGGACACCGCCTTCATTGATGTATACCATTTTATACCCCCAGTATGGTACAAGATGGAGCTAGCTAGGTTGCATATCATGATTGTATACTCCATGCATATAGCTTTGCATTCTCCTAATAGTAGAGCTCCATCCCCTCCCCCCCACTCATTGTACTTATTGCACACCCAGATTCTGCTTTTTTTTTAGTTCAGTACTTTTTCATTTTGTTGGGATGACAGAGGATACCCCACACAGGTACACTGATTTGTCTCATAGGCCGAGTTCGGTCTTTTGGAAGACATTAATAAAATCTTTCTTTCTTTCTTTCTTTCTTTCTGTTGCTGTGTTTTTCTGCAGTGCACTTGCTCATGTGTTTTCAGATCTTGTCTTCATCTCCGCTACATATTCTGACACACACCCCCCCCCAACCCAAACATCCGGTAAGACCACCATAAAGGTGGGGGATGAGGGGCTATTTAGCCCTATATACAAGGGTCATTTAGACCCATTCCCACTATGTGGGATAGACCAAGTACACGTGGTAACCTGAGAACGCGGAAGGGCAAGATTTCATTCCACCACTCCCCCGGAAGCGAATCCCAATGCTGAGCAGGAGCCGATGAGGCTCTGATACCATGAAAGAACACTGAACATGGAACGCGGAACAACAAAGCATGTGCAAGCAGAGGCGCAGCACGCGGAGGCCATCAACCTCGCCGCCCCCACCCCTCCATCCGAACATCCCGTGAGACCACCATAAAGGTGGGGGATGATGGGAGGCCAAGGGCTATTTAGCCCTATATACAAGGGTCATTTAGACCCGTTCCCACTATATGGGATAAAGCAGGTACACGTGACAACCTGAGAACGCAGGAGGGCAAGATTTCATTCCAACAAAAACAAAAACATGAACCAAGTTTTCCACATCTCTCCTCAAGAGCCTGAACTGCGAAACAAATCCCCTCCCCCCTAAAACCACCACAAAACCCCAAGCAGCAAGTCCCTCTTGCTACTCTTTGCTAAGGATTACTTCTTGCAGCTTTGTTGTCCTTTTTTCCATGAGTAGATCGGAGATCCTTATGTAGTCGCAATCGGTACCCTCGGAAGAGGCTTGGTCTTCCTGCCCAAAGGCGTTACGACTTGCTGTCACAAGACGGCAACAGTACCAACTAGTACCTGCAAGGAATTGAACTCAGGACTTCCCTGCCCCAAGTCACAAGCCCTTTATCATCCTTTTTTGCACTTGGACAAAGGCCAAAACAGCCCTAAACAGCCAAACCTGGTATAGTTGTGCACAGGTCTAGGGCACCAAGATCAGCCTGTAGAAGCTTCCCAAGGCGCCAATTCAGAGGGAGGCACAGTGTGTTGTTTGAAGACACAGATCTGTGTGCATAGATCCTCTGTGCTGAGAAGGATTTGTGGGCAGTCAGATTGGACTTACAGGTGTAAACTCTTGGCTGGTTTTTGTGTTGTACTCAGCCATACATATTATTTTAATTGAATAAAGAAATACCGCAAGGGGCGCCAAGCTTTGGGGCCAACAGGTGTCGCTGTGTTTTCAGATTTGGGCACTCTAGCTCCAATCTGTGTTGTGTTTCTCATCTAGACTACAAGTGGACGGGTGATTGCTCCTACCGCACTCTGGTTTTCTATCGGAGGCCGGTTTCAAGGTTCCGTCCCCGGGACCAATCATCAACTTTCTGAAGGGGGTGAGCTCGTGGTTGTTTTGGAGAAAGCCATCGCTGAAAATTCAGCAATCATGTCTGATACAGAGGAAGAGTACTTCTATCAAGAAGAAGAAGAGCAAGAGTCTTCTCCTGAAAGAGATGTATCTGAGGATATTTTTGCAGGAGAACAAGCTGCAGATGTTGAGCCTTATGAGGATGTAACACAGCCAGAAGATGTGCATGGTAAAGAGGATGATGATGCTCGGTTCAAAGATCGCTTGGCTAGTGTTATGGATACTTTTATGCAGCTCACTCAGAGTGAGAGATTTGCTGAATTTTTGCGATCTCGCTCAGAGCCCCGCACAGAGCCCCAGAAAAAGAAGAAGAAGGTTCGTTCAAAGAATCTTTCTCAAGGTCATAGTGGTACCACTCCACAGGATCCATCTCCTGCACAGTTTCCGAACATGCAGCATGCTTTTGGTGCAAACCCACAGAGTTCCTTCTATGGATAGCCTAATATTCCTCAGCAGAACATGCATCCAGGGTACTTTGGTGGTGGCTCGGTGTTTCAATCCATGACTGGGGGTTATCCTCAGGGAGGCATGGGTATGTATGGGCCTTTTGGAGCCAATTTTCAGCCTGGCATGCAAGGGAATATGTATGGTGGTATGCAGTCCGGTATGGCTGGAAATATGTTTGCAGGCATGCAACCTGGAATGCAAGGCAATATGTTTGATGGCATGCCGCCAGGTATGCAGCATGGAATGTATGGAAACATGGCTGGGATGTATGGTATGCCTGGTGTTGGAATGGGAAATGTTGACCCAATGATGGGTATGAATGTTGGGGGCAGCAATCTTACGAAACCACTTCCATATGATCATCTAACGCCTATGGGCAAGGCGAAGGATTACAAGGAAGGGGGAGCTGCAGTGAAGTTTGACACTTTCAGTGGGGCCAAGGATAAATTGAAGGCACTTACCTTTTTACAGCAGTTTGATGCTGCTTTTTCTGGTGGGAATTACACAGAGTCCTCGAAGGTGAGGAAAGCTGCCACTTTTCTCAAGGGCAATGCTTTGCAGTGGTGGTCTACTCTTCTTTTGCAGGGCATAGCACCCACCACATGGGTCCAATTCAAACAGGTTTTCTCTTCCGTATGGCTCACATCTACATTTGAGGTGGATGTTATGACCGCATGGCACAAGCTGGATGCTTCAAAGTGTGATAGTTTGGAGGATTATAACAAGAAGTTTTGGGAAGCTCTACTCCCAGTGACTTCTTATCGTGCCGTGCCATTATCTGAGCAGGTTGAGAAGTATTGTTGTGGGCTGCCCAAGGAGGTACGAGATTATTGTATAAAGACAAGAGTAACGAACATGTCACAGATGATTGAGAATGCTATGACAGCTAATGCGTTACTCACAGGTGGTTCATCTGGATTTAAGGGCAGTAAGAAATTGAGCAAGAAAGCTGAAAAATTTGGGCATGCTTCTCGTGATGCTAAAGGGTCTACAGAGACAAAGTATAAGAAGTTGCCAATGCCCAAAAGGACTTCTGAGGAAAGACAAGCTTTGAGAGATGCTCAAAAGTGTTTTTACTGTACTGAAGAGGGGCATATGTCATTCAATTGTCCCAAAAGAACGTCCAAAAAGGATCCTGACAATAAAGGAGAGCCCAAGCCAAAGAAACCAAAGCCTTCTGCAGGCTTAGTTCCTGATCTTGTGGGGGAGCAGCTAAGTGGTGAAGCTTCAGAGTTGTGCAGGGCATGGGGCAAAGTGAGAGATCAGAATGCTTTGATCTTCTTTGACACAGGTGCTAGAGCCAACTTCATTTCACCAGATTTGGCTGGCCGATTGGGGATTCGCGCAGAGGAGATGGGGCCGCTACATGAGGCAAATATGGCTTGTCCAGGGTATGCAGAACCCGTTACTCCTATCATTGGGAAGCTTCGGCTTCATTTGCAGGGTTATGTGGACAGCGAGGAGTTCTTCATCATGCCTTTGGATGGCTGTGATGTTTTGTTGGGGATGCCATGGTGCCACAGGGTACATGCGGTGGTGGATACTTACAACAGGAAAATTACTCTGACTCATAGAGGGAAAGAGCATGTATTGGATGTAAAACTCAAAGGGGAATCTGTTCCTATTGTATCCGCTTCGGCGATTTCATCAGTAATGAAAAAGCATCTTTCCGCGTACTTGATTTATGTAAAGGATGCACAGGATGATGAGTCTAAGTCTAATTTGTCAATGTTAGATAAGGACAGGGCTGATTTCTTAAGTGAGTTTCAAGACTGTTTTTCCGAGTCATTGCCAGGAGAATTACCTCCTGAGAGGCCAGAAGATCATGCCATAGATCTGATTCCTGGTAGTACTCCACCGAATAGACCGCCGTATCGTGTTAGTGCAGCCCAACAGGAAGAGATTATGAGTCAGGTGCAGGAGCTTCTAAATAAGGGGTTGATTCAGCCTAGCTCATCACCCTTTTGCTCACCTGTGCTCTTAGTGCACAAGAAGGATGGTTCTTGGCGCATGTGTATTGATTACAGGGCGCTGAACAAGAATACCATCAAGAATCGATTCCCCATACCGAGGATCGATGACATCTTGGACCGCTTACAGGGCTCCACAGTTTTTAGTCGTATTGATTTGAAAAGCGGATATCATCAGATACGCATTAGACCCGAGGATGTGCATAAGACAGCATTCCGAACCACGTTTGGGTTGTATGAGTTCTTGGTTATGCCCTTTGGTTTAACAAATGCGCCTGCCACATTTAACAGAATGATGGACAGGATTTTCAGGCCTCATAGAGAGTTTGTGGGCACATTCTTTGATGATATGATTGTGCATTCACGAACTGAGGAAGAGCATAGAAGGCATTTGGCCATTGTGTTTGCAGAACTCAGAAACCATAGATTGGTGGTTAATGGCAAGAAGAGTGAGTTCTTTTTGCAGGAGATACATTTCTTGGGGCATATTGTGTCTGGTCATGAAGTCCGAATGGATCCAGCCAAGGTGGAAGCAATACTTAATTGGCCAGCTTTGAGGACCGTGCATGATGTACGCAGCTTTTTAGGATTGTGTTCCTATTACAGGCGTTACATACGGCACTTTGCTGAAATTGCTTCACCTCTTCATGCTTTGACGAAGAAAGCAACTCCGTTTAGATGGGCTGATCGGGAAATTACAGCATTCAAAAAGCTCAAAGAAAAGCTTACTTCGGACCCAGTATTGGTGTTACCGGACCTCCGAAAGGCTTTTGTTGTCCAGTGTGATGCATGTGGAAGTAGCATTGGTGCAGTTCTCATGCAAGAGGGACATGTGATAGCCTATGAGAGTAGAGTTTTGCAAGATGCCGAGAAGCATTTACAGGTGTATGAGAAAGAGATGTTGGCTGTAATTCACGCTCTTTCTACATGGAAACACTACTTGCTTGGGGCTGATTTCACTGTGCAGACAGATCATCAGACCTTGCGATATTTCCTCACGCAGACTAAGCTTTCAGAGAAGCATATGCGTTGGGCAAACTTTTTGTCAATGTTTCACTTCCAGATTGTGCATGTGGAAGACAAAAAGAATGTAGTGGCAGATGCTTTTTCACGCAAGCCACAGGTCTCTGCAGTTTCACTTGCTTATCATCATGAGCTTGATGAAATGAAAGAGCAGTATGCCCATGATGAGGATTTTGAAAGATTGTATGATCAGATGTCTGAGGGTCAGCGGCATGAGCATTACACTCTCAGAGATGGGTTTTTATTGATGCATGGCAGACTGTGTGTTACCAGGCCATTGCGACTCAAGGTTATGATTGAAAGTCATGCTCCACCGTATGCAGGTCATAAAGGGATTGACGCCACGGTCAAAGCAGTAGAGACTTTCTTTTATTGGCCAACCTTGAGAAGAGATGTTGATGCCTTTGTGAGGCAATGCATCGTATGTCAGAAGGTAAAGTTTGACCGTCAGAAGACACCAGGGTTATTACAGCCTTTACCTATTCCGGATAGACCTTGGGAGAGCATTGCCATGGATTTTGTATTTGATCTTCCACGGACACAAACGGGAAATGATGGCATCTGGACTATCATATGCAGGTTCAGTAAGCAGGCTCATTTCATTCCCGTGAGGAAGACAATTAAAGTGGATCATATGGTGAAGTTGTTCATGGCGAACATCTTCAAGTATCATGGCTTGCCTACGTCTATCATTAGTGACCGTGATCCACGGATGACGAGTTTGTTTTGGAGAGGGTTGTTTGACAACATGGGTACAACTCTCAAGTTTTCATCGTCATTTCATCCACAGACAGATGGTCAGTCAGAAGAGGCTAACTCTACAGTGTTAGATCTTCTCAAGTGTTATGTGTCAGAGCACAAGCAACAATGGGAAAAGTATCTTCCTTTAGTGGAGTTTGCATATAACAACACTGTACATAGCTCGACAGGCAAGGCGCCTTTTGAGATTATAGAAGGAGGGAAGAAGGTTCCACCCATTTTGCATACAAAGGATAAGATCTTTGAGGCTGATCAGTATGTGGAGAGCTTGGATGAAGCTTATCGGAGAGTTAAGTTGGCCCTCCAGAAAACTCAGCAGAAGCAAAAGAAAGCCGCAGACCGTCACAGACGCGATTCACAGTTTGCATTGGGTGATTGGGTTCTTTTGCGCTTTGAAAAGGCTAGACTCAAGAAGATGAAGGGTAAAGAGCGCTTATTCCCTAAGTTGAGTATGCGATATTATGGGCCTTTTCAGGTTTTGGAAAAGATTGGTGAGGTAACCTATCGTTTGAAGTTACCAGATCACTGGAGGATTCACAATGCTTTTCACGTGAGTCTTCTTAGACCTTTCCGTGGGGATGTGCCTGAGGATGTATCAGATGAGGCTCAGCCGGAAGTTGAGGAACTTGATGAGGTTCTGATTCCAGAGCAGATACTGGCACATAAAGAAAGGAAGGTACGAGGTAAAGTTTCCCGTCGCTATCTTGTGAAGTTCAAGAACTATTCACCGATGGATGCGAAGTGGATGGAGGAAGGTGACTTAACAGATTCACCTCAGGTTTTGCAGCTTTCTCGATGCCTTTGAGTTAGAGCCGACTCTTATTGTGGCTCATTCAGGTTCAGCAGAGCATGGGTCTGGAGCATTACCTGATGCTCAAGAGGGGGGTAGCACCTCCACTCCCTTGATACAAACAGGCTCAGATGACATCTAGAGGTCGCTTGGTGCAGATTTTATCTCATCCGAAGGTACTGAGGCTGACAGTACATCTGTTTATGGGACTTCTATGATATATGTGTACTAGTCACATGGAGATTTTTGTGGATATGTATGGTTCACAGTGGTATACAACTTGGACTATTACTATGCCATTGGTTTGCAGTGAATGTTGATACATGTGTATGGCTCAGAGAGATTGGGACGCTGATCTTGCCATATTGTATATTTCACTTTGGATATTTTGATGCATCGCCAGAATGCAATCGAGGACGCTTGCCATCTTTCAAGAGGGGGGCATGTCATGGCCCTGTGAAAATGGAGCAGGACAAGTGTGGGCATGGTGGTTGCAGAGTCAGAATATTTTATGATTCACATGGGGGGTGCCCGGACAGTGTTTAAGATGTGTGGACATCCCTAGGTGTGAAGGGGGGAACTAGAAACATTAAGTTTTAATGTTTATTGGAGTTTGCCCCTAGGCCTTAGTGGCCCTAGGAACTTATTAAAGTTGGGGCCCTAGGGATTAAATTGGGGAGAAGTTTTCTCTCTCTTCTCTCTCTCTCTTCCCTTTTTGGGGAATCGTGTAGCAAAAGAGGAGTTTGCTTCATGCGCTTGAAAGCTAGCGTAGAAAAGCAAGAGGAGCTGCAGGCGGCTGCTGTATCTGCTGTAGCTGCTGTTTTCTGCAAGCTGTGTGCTGTAAACGGGCCGTACAGCAGCCGTACAGTGCTGTACGACTGCTGGTTTTGCTGTGGACAGAGGAGCGCAGGGTTGTGAGGCTTCTTCTCTACTGGTTGGGCTGCGCAGAAGACCTGTACAGGCTGTACAGTCTGTTTTTCAGCCCATACCCTACTGTACGACTGCCGTACAGTGTACGGGCAGTCAGATACAGCAAGTTCTGGTGCAGGCGGCGCTTTTCAGGGTGCTGGACAGAACTGTGTATGCTGATTCAGGCAGGTACAGAAGTGGACAGCAGGCTGTTTATGCAAGTACAACGCCTGGCACGTATCCCGAGGGGGTACAGACGGGTACAGTGCTGATTTTCAGATCTGTATTTTCAAGGACAGCATAGGAGTGAGCATCAAGAGGAGGATACAGGCAAGTGCAAGCACACGTGTGAAGCAGGGTTGTGGATTCAAGTGCCTGCAGGCACAGATTGGTGCTGTTGCTTCCTCCAGTGTTGTTTCACGAGCTGAACTTGGTAAGCTCTGTTTCTGTTCATCCATCTCTCTTTCTACTGCTTGATGTCTGCTGCAGGTATGTGTTATCTGGCTCCTTGTGAGAGGAGGGGTTTGGCAGATTGACAAGGGATTAAGACAGAGATTGGACAGCACATGTATGTTTGAGCTGAGAAGATGTATCATGCTCTTGAGTTATGCCAGATGTATGCCCATGGCTGGCCTGCTTAGTGATCTTGGCTGATCAGAGGGAGGCACAGTGTGTTGTTTGAAGACACAGATCTGTGTGCATAGATCCTCTGTGCTGAGAAGGATTTGTGGGCAGTCAGATTGGACTTACAGGTGTAAACTCTTGGCTGGTTTTTGTGTTGTACTCAGCCATACATATTATTTTAATTGAATAAAGAAATACCGCAAGGGGCGCCAAGCTTTGGGGCCAACAGGTGTCGCTGTGTTTTCAGATTTGGGCACTCTAGCTCCAATCTGTGTTGTGTTTCTCATCTAGACTACAAGTGGACGGGTGATTGCTCCTACCGCACTCTGGTTTTCTATCGGAGGCCGGTTTCAGAGAGAGAGAGAGAGAGAGACATCAAACAATGAACATCATGTACAATGGCAATATCAGCCAGAAAATGTTGTAGAACATGTGCCTCTCAATAGGTTAGATGGATGAACAAGTGCATAGAGGATGCCCCTTTATATAGTGATCCAAGGGAGCTGGCCGACTGCTTATAGGAGCTGGCCCCATGACCAACTAAAAAGCAAGAAAAATAGGATAAACCCATAAATAGGCATTCCCCAAAACACACTAAGATGCACAATTTCTAACACCCCCTCTACAGCTCATAGTGTGCATAAAAAGTCTAAAGAAGATAAGCTGATGAAGGTGCAACCATGGACACTCCAGTATTGCACAGTACCGGATACACCTCAGAAAGAGCACCCGCCAACCTGTTTCACCGAAACAAAATGCCAACACAAACACCAAGGAACTTTGCTTGGCTCCAAATTCCCACACAAGTGTGTAGTGAACTCAAAGAATAAGATGATGAACTGCTAGACATACCTCAAGAGTGGACTATGAACACATCACGTCCCAAAAGCCTCGAACAATGAACTTAGAACACATCCAATCCATAATATTTGCTACACCAAGCAATAGACGTCAAACACATCCAGTCTATAGCTCCAAAAAAATGAACTTGTCTCGCCCGATATTTTTAATGCTTACTCTAACTCACAGATCCCATGCACCAGAAATGGACCTACTGATAGCCCCCTCTCCCGCCCACAAGTATAGAAGCACGTGGGGGAGAACTAGTTGTATAACTATAGAAGCTGACCATCCAAGTCCTCCCTGGCTTTTGCAACCTTGGGGACACTAGAGGTACCAGCTCACGATCAACAATAAATGCACACGGCCAGGTGAAAACCAGTCGGCCAACACAGAGGGCCAGGTCGGGTAGCATAGAAATAGTCGGCCAGCGTCTGATATAGCCGACAGTCAGAAACAGTCCTCCCACACCCAACAAAAATGGAAAAATACTATGGAGAATGAGGAAAAATGGGGGAACACCTGAGTCATCATGATGTATATGATCATTGCCCGTCTTTGAAAACTTGGTCCTGGCCTAGGCTGTGGCTTTGGTCTTGCAATCCTTGGCCAACTGAACTTGCTTTCTAGAAGAGTAGCAATGACACTGTCCTATCTGTTGCACTGTAGCAAGTGCTTGATCCTGTCCACTAGGAGGGAACCTTACCTACTCCTGAGAAACAAGGATAGATGCCTCCTCCAAGAGGGAACCCATATCCACGGCAATAGCACCCCTCTGCAAGCAAGCCTTTGTGCCACTGATGATCTGAAAACTCCACAACCAATCTCCAGCACTTCTCCAACAGAACAAGGTACAAGGAACAAGCAGCCCCCTCTCAAAACTGAGAGAGAAAGGGCTGGACAATAGCAAACAGTCCACCAAAACTTGCCGGAAAACACCCACAAAGGAGGTAGATCTATCGAAGAAGAGGCAAACTGAAAATGCCACAAGTCTGTGGCGCTCCACACGCGAAGAAGAGGACCACCAACTGCTGTCTAGGGCTCTGATCCAAATAACAACACCGCGGAAGCACAGGACCGACAGCCCCTCTCTCAAGCGAAGGCAAGGCTGAAACACCACAAGCAAGAGAACTTCCACTGCTGCCCACGTACCACTAGCAATAGCAACTGCTGGAGAAGATAGCCATGGGAGACAATAACTCAGCCCCAAGTAGGGAAACGCCGCCACCAAAGCTGTAGCACAGCACCCCCGGAAGAAGAACGCAGCCACCAATGTGAAAACGCAGTCTTCAAGATGAAAACTCAGCAGCCAAATGGAAAACGCAGCAGCAAGATGCACAAAACACAGCACCAAACTGAAAACACAGCACCTTCTTGCTCCAAAAAACACAGATCTTCATACAGATGAGGAAACTCATCTGCCGCCTTGAAGTGCCGGTAACCTAAGCGACTGATACCATGATAAAGTTGCACAATGCGGAAACAAAACATAGGAGAGAGACATCACAATGGCAATATCAGCCAGTAAATGTTGTAGAACATGTGCCTGTCAATAGGTTAGATGGATGAACAAGTGAATAGAGGAGGCCCTTTATATACTGATGCAAGGGGGCTGGTCGCATGCTTATAGGAGCTGGCCGACTACCCACGACCAACTAAAAAGGAAGAAAAATAGGATAAAACCCATGAATAGGCATTCCCCAAAATACATTGAGATGCACAATTTCTAACAGGAAGCCTCAAAGGTTGTGTCATGTGCACAGTGGGTATCTACCGTGTGCTATACGCATGCAAGACTAGTTTCGAGGCTTGGGGAAGCTTGGAACTAGGCAGGCTGATTGACGAGCTGAGTTAGGGATATACTAACGGGCGGGCACCCAAGTATGGACGGGCGGGCGGCCAAGTGTGGACGCCCGATGACCGGCCAAGAGCCTATAAAAGGGTGGCCAAGGTTAGTTATTGTATTATAGAGAGTCTCGCGAGTTTGTGAGAGCTCTATGGTCTTGGAGCCTGGATCTAGTGCAGACGTGCACCTGCTTTATGCAGCCGAGGCCGACAGCAGTCTCGAGGCCCGCGAGGGCAGCTTCGTGGCGGTATGGGACGTCGCGAGGAGGAGATTGGTCGGTACGTCAACCTAGTTAGCTCAGCTCGTGGCTCGGTGGGGACAGCCAAGACTGTGGGCTTGCCCACGGCTGTCATGGTTGGGAGGTGAGTCAGGCCTGCACCCCCATGCTTGTTTGTTGTTCGTTTGTTTGCAGGATTCGAGTTTCGAACCAAGATCGATCACGAGGGAAGATCCGTGTGGATTTGACAGTGGTATCAGAGCATACCTCGTGAACGAGCAAGTCGGTAGGTAGAGAAGATGAGGTCGAAGTATGGTATGTGTTAAAAAAGCTTGCTGTTTTTTCTGTGCATACTGCAGTTTTCAGATTTTGTATGTGTTTTTCTTCATCAAAGAAACCCATGTTGATGATGGGAGATGGTAGTTTTGATAGGGTTGATTGCTTTTGCAAAGAAGAGGTCTTTTGTGCAGTCGCATGAGAGAAAACAGAAAAAAAAAAAAGCACGTTTATTGCTTTTCGTTGATTTTCGTTGAACGAGCGAGTGGGAGAGAGCGAAGTATGGGAGGCGTAGGCGCTGTATAAGTTGTTGTGGTTGACGTGTTGCAGGCGGCTAGCTTGCAGCCGGCCAAGCATGCGAAGGCGCCTAAGGCCATGTAGGCCTGCGTAGTCGGGCAGGCCAGCGCTCACGTCAGGCGGGCTGATGCCCAGGCCCGGCCAGCGCTCAGGCCACGCACGGCAGATCCCCACGCAGGCTGGCGAGTTGGCACGGTTGCACGCAGGACACGCAGGCGAAGCTGGCGACGGAAACTACACCCGGCGGCTAATCCTGGCGCCGACAGCAGTGACGTTAGCAGCGTTAGCCAGCACACCACGTCAGCAGTCTACGATGGCAACCGGCAGCTAATCCAGGCGCCGGCAGCTCACCGACGGGTGAATTCAGGAGGAAAAAAAAAACAGAAGTAAAGCTTACGTTTTTTTACAAGCTTTCGTTTTTTTTAAAAAGAAAAAGTTTAAATTTTTTATAAAAATTTAAGAGTCATCTCTCCTCCAAGATCTTTAAGGTTTCAATGGTGTTTATTTTTTTTAAAGACAAAAGAATATATATATCCATATATATATATATATATATTAATATATATATATATATATATATATATATATATATATTTTTTTTATTCAAGAAAAAAAAACACAAAAGCTAAAGTAAAAGCTAAGCATAGCTTTTCAAGATTTTTTTTGGCTTTTGGGAAACCTTTATAAATCCCCTCAAGTGGGCTTCTTGCCACACATCTCTCGAGTTCTCAAGTTCTCAAGTTTTCGAGCTCTCAAGCTCTCAAGTTCGCTCGCACTTTTGTTGTGCAAAGACCAAATTTTCTCTCCGCGTACCCTCTTCACGATGTCGACCCAAGAATCAGAGTTGGAGCCCCTCATGGAACGCGAAGGCTTGCCGGCTACGGAAGGAACCGATGCCGATCTTTTTGACGAGTTTGTGTCAAAATCAGATTTCCAAGAGTTCAAAGTAGCTCTCGAAGCTTCTTCAACGGAACGTCAGGCACAAATCGCAGCCCAGATGCAGGCTTTGCAGAACTCCATCGCTCTCTTGACCACTACCCTCTCTACTTTCTCGGGAATGGATACCTTGGCTTCAGCTTTAGGCCCCAATATTACTCCGGAACCGTTCGGGGGCGAGCAAAAGCAGAGAACCAAGGAGATCGTGGACACTTGGCTACATAAGTGGCAAGTTCACTTTCAGTTTCATCCATATGATGATGGAAAGAAGATACAGTTAGCAGCAGGTTTCCTGTCCGGCAAAGCTTTGCTTTGGTGGAAGGAACTGAACCCTAAGCCAACGACTTGGGCACAATTTGAAGATTTTTTCAAGAAGGAATTCCTCAAGAAAGAGGATGACTATGATGTTGTTGCCCGGTTTTCAGCTTTGACCATGACCTCGCAGCACCTCACTTATGAGGTCTACCTCCAGAAGTTTCGTGACTTGCAGATGAAGGCTACAAAGATGGATCCCACTACTCTTTTGGGGTTTTTCGTAGCTGGTTTACCCGACTCGTACCGATTACAGGTTAAAAATAACAAATGTAAAACTTTGGACGAGGCCATTCATTCAGCTCGTATCTATGATGATACGATGGTCTCTTCCAAGTCAAAACCTGTTACCGAGCAGGGGAACAAGCATAAAAGAAAGTTCTCCGCACCTATGGCTAACACGAATGAAGGCAAGTCTTCGGACCAACCTTCGAAGAATTCCAGTTCGACACCAACGAAGAAGAAACGACTCCTTAGGGCTTTGAAGCTCAAGAAGGAAGGACGTTGTTTTATCTGCGAAGAAAAAGGACACATGCGTAATGAGTGCCCGAAGCAAAAGGGTACCAAGTCAAACGCAGGACCCAAGCCAAAGGCAGCTAACCAGTTGTCTTTGACAGGTACGTCAATTACTGTACTTTCTCGCCCTAGTACTTGTTCTGATTGTCTGTTCAATTCTAAGGTATTTGGCATGCATGATCTTCTCCGAGTTTATGGAGAAGTGAATGGCCATAAAATTCACATTCTTTTAGACCCTGGCAGTTCGCATAACTTTGTTAACTACAAGCTTGTGCAGAAATTGAGTCTTGACACGACACTCAGCGACCATACCTATGAGGTACGTCTACCTGCGGGAAGACAAGTTTGGGATCGCAAGGTCGAGATGCTTCCAATCCAGATTCAGGACTACAAAGATACTCTGGAATGCTATGTCATGCATCTGGAAAATGTAGACTTGTTATTAGGGATTGAGTGGTTTAAGACTCTTGATGTCCAGATAGATTGGTCTAGTCATATTTTTTCTTTTCAGCATAGGGACACCAAGTATAGTATTTTAGGTGATTGTATCCATCCCTCTCAGGGACCTCTTGTAAATACAATTGATTTTGGAAATATAATGGATTCTTCTTTGTATACCGCTTTCCATTGTGTATTGATTCCACTTTCTTCTTTTCTCATCCCTTCCATGGATGTGAATGAATTAAGTGTGTTTGAAAGCAAAGAATTACAGAAGATACTTGATTCATTTCAAGATGTATTTCCTAAGGAATTGCCATCGGGTTTACCACCTGAACGAGCAGTAGATCATCGTATTGACTTGATCCCTGGTGCTCATCCTGTGAGTATTCCACCTTATAGGATGAGCCAAGCTGAGGAAGATGAGTTGGCTAAACAACTCGAAGATTATTTGAGGATGGGCCAGATCCGTCCAAGTAAATCACCTTGGGGTGCACCTGTGTTGCTTAGGAGAAAGAAGGACAATACTTGGAGAATCTGTATAGATTACAAAAGATTGAACAAGTTGACAATTAAGAACCGTTATCCTCTCCCTAGATCAGATGACCTAATTGACCGGTTAGCAGGAGCAAAATATTTCACGAAGATAGATTTGCGTACTGGCTACCACCAGATACGTATTCATGAAAGGCATGTCGAAAGAACCGCCTTTCGGACTAGGTATGGCCATTACGAGTTTCTCGTATTACCTTTTGGGTTAACCAATGCTCCAGCCACTTTCCAGCAAATGATGAACGATCTTTTTCGTGAACATTTGGGAAAATTTGTGGTGGTGTTCCTGGATGATATTTTGATTTATAGTCGTACTCTTGAGGATCATGTCAGACACCTCACGATTGTCTTATCTATTTTAAGACAGAATCGACTATATGCTAAATTCAGTAAATGTGAGTTCTTTATGACCGACATCATTTACTTGGGACACAAGATCACTAGAGATGGATTGAGCATTGACTATGACCGAGTTCAGAAGGTTTTGGACTGGCTTATACCACGAACAGTGAAACAACGTCGTTCTTTTCTCGGTTTTGTAGTTTTTCTAAGGAAATCTGTACGGGAGTACTCTCAGCTCACACTACCGATGACCGACTTATTGAAAGGTCGTGGATGTAAGTCCAATCAGCCTATCACTTGGAATAACGATTTGGATATGGCCTTCAGACTTTTGAAAGATAAAGTCAAGGAAGCACCTATCTTAGCATTGCCTGATCCTAGTCGGCCTTATGTTCTTGAAACTGATGCCAGTGACTATGCTATCGGGGCTGCTTTATTTCAAGATGGTAGACCGGTTGCTTTTGAAAGTAAAAAGCTAGACGACACTCAATCTCGTTGGCCAACCCTTGAGAAGGAGCTTTATGCTGTGATTCATGCTCTCAAGGTTTGGAGACATTATTTATATGGCTCCAAGTTTGTGGTATTGACTGATCATCAGTCAATCAAGTATGTGTGTGATGCGGATGATTTGAGAGGTAGGAAAGCTCGTTGGGCAGAGTTAATGCAAGATTTTGATTTTGAGATCCGTTATCGGAAAGGGTCCATGAATAATATTGCAGATGCACTTAGTCGGATTAGAGAGGTGAATACTTTGTCGTTCACCGAGATTTCTACTGACTTATTTCAGTGGACTGATAGTTATTTTGGTCCATTTTGGCAGAAGATCCAGGACGGGAGCTCATTGATTGACCAAGACTCGGTGACTGCGCAGTCTACTATTCAGGCTGCAGGAGGTCAGTGGATGATTCGGAATGGTTTACTATTCCGTAATGACAAAATTTGTGTACCACAGATCCCGGACATTAGGTCCAAGATTCTGAGGGAGTGTCACGACGCCCCTTCTGCTGGACACCCTGGGGTACACAAGACACTATCATTAGTGAAACACACTTTTTATTGGCCGAAGATGAAAGGGTGTGTAGAAGATTATGTTCTCAAGTGTCAGATTTGTCAGGCAAATAAAGCTGAACGCTTTAGACAGGCTGGGTTGTTGCATCCTTTGCAAATCCCAGGTAATAAATGGGAAAGTATTTCCATGGATTTTATTACCGGATTGCCAAGAACACATCAAGGCCACGATTCTATTTGGGTTGTGGTAGATCACTTGACAAAAATGGCTAGATTTTTACCGACCCGGAAGACTATTACAGCTACGCAATTAGCTCGGCAGTTTATCGAGCAATTGTTTAGACTGTACGGGTTACCGCAGGACATAGTCAGTGACAGGGACTCTAAGTTTACGAGTGATTTTTGGAAACTTGTTTTCGAGAAGTTGGAAACAACTTTGAATTTGAGTTCCTCTGATCATCCTCAATCTGATGGCCAGACTGAAAGAGTGAATCAGATTTTGGAGGATATGCTTCGAGCATATGTATCCAAAAGACAAAGTTCATGGGAGGATTATCTTCCTATGTTAGAATTTGCATATAACAGTACTAAGCATACGAGTACAGGGTTTAGTCCTTTCATGCTTATGTACGGTTTTCAACCAAGATCACCTGTTACAGTAGGATTCTCAGGACTTCAACATGATGCAGAACGTAATTTTTTGCAAGATATGCAGGAAATGTTACAAGTTGCAAAGGAATCTATTAGAAGTGCTCAAGACCGAGACAGGTTTTATTCTAATAGACATCGTTCACCTAGAGAGTTCTCTGAAGGAACGATGGTGTATTTGCGAGTTCCGAAAGATTCTGAGACTTTACGGACAGGTAGATCTCCGAAATTATCCCCCAGATACTGTGGACCATTTCGTGTTACACAACGGATTGGTTCAGTTGCATATGAATTGGATTTGCCTTCTCATGTGAAAGTTCATCCTGTATTTCATGTCAGTAGACTTAAAGAAGTACTGGGTGGAGCAGATCAGTTAGTTACTCCTCAAGAAATTATAGATGTCCAGGACATGACATTTGTTCCGCACAAACCTGAAAAGATTCTTGGCTTTCGTGAACCAAGATTGCGTCATACGCTTATCACGGAATACAAGATCAAGTGGAAGGATCGTGTTGAGGAGGACGCTACATGGGAGACATTGACTTCTCTTCAGAGAGATTACCCTGGCTTTTTAGTGAGCTCAGGAGTGAGCTCTTAGAGGAAGGGGAGTATGTCATGTGCACAGTGGGTATCTACCGTGTGCTATACGCATGCAAGACTAGTTTCGAGGCTTGGGGAAGCTTGGAACTAGGCAGGCTGATTGACGAGCTGAGTTAGGGATATACTAACGGGCGGGCTCCCAAGTATGGAAGGGCGGGCGGCCAAGTGTGGACGCCCGATGACCGGCCAAGAGCCTATAAAAGGGTGGCCAAGGTTAGTTATTGTATTATAGAGAGTCTCGCGAGTTTGTGAGAGCTCTATGGTCTTGGAGCCTGGATCTAGTGCAGACGTGCACCTGCTTTATGCAGCCGAGGCCGACAGCAGTCTCGAGGCCCGCGAGGGCAGCTTCGTGGCGGTATGGGACGTCGCGAGGAGGAGATTGGTCGGTACGTCAACCTAGTTAGCTCAGCTCGTGGCTCGGTGGGGACAGCCAAGACTGTGGGCTTGCCCACGGCTGTCATGGTTGGGAGGTGAGTCAAGCCTGCACCCCCATGCTTGTTTGTTGTTCGTTTGTTTGCAGGATTCGAGTTTCGAACCAAGATCGATCACGAGGGAAGATCCGTGTGGATTTGACAGGTTGACCAACAATTGCCAGATATGGGTTTCATGTGTGACATGCAGAAGCTCTACGTAGTCTTCTTTCAGCCCTAAGCATTGCATAGGAACTCTTGATGCAAGAACAATCAACACAGACAAAGAATAGAGAGAGATGGTTGTGTATTCAATATATTCATGTAGTACAAAAAGGTACATCATCTGTGGCCTTTGGCCTTCCCAAAAAGATAACACCTGCCCCACCTTGGGGGAAGATAACTGAAAACAAATGGCAGAGTATTTCTATGGAGATTACAACGGACTTTGAGGGGGAATAATGCCATTTGGGTGATCGTCAATTACGAGAGAGAATCTCAGCTGTGCAGCTTGTTCAATTGTTTATTGAGAAGTTGTTTAGCCTTTACGGCTTGCCAATTGACATTGTCAATGATCAAGATCCAAAGTTCACTAGGCACTTCTAGCGTGAGGTATTCAAGAAATTTACTAAGCTGAGTATGAGTTCATCTGACCATCTTGAGTCTGATGGGAAGACGGAACGTGTGAATCAAACCATGGAGGACATGCTGCATGCATAGGCCATCTGATTGGGAAGATTACCTTCCATTAGGTAGAGTTTGCTTACAATTATATTTGAATATCTACATGTAAATGTTTTTTTTTAGGGCTTATGATAAAAAAAGCCCAATTGTATATGGAATATTCATATATGTGACTGGATAATCTGGCCTTTCTCCAAGTGTGAGAGAATAGCAGGCCCCCAAAGCTTGTACAAGATTAAAATACTCCTTAGTAATAAAGAAGGGGGGTGGGGTGTGGGTGTGGACATATTCTGGCCCCTACGCATATCTACATCTACATTATTTTAATCTAGGTTATACGCACAGGCTGTGAGGGCAAAAGGACGAAAGGACCATATGTACGAGAGATTAGAGAAAAACAACACAACATGAAATGGGTGGGTGAGTGAGTGTATAGATGATGGTGAGTGAAAATATGTACAAGAGGCCCTCTGATGTGAGGTGACTCTGAGTAGAAGACTAGTGCAGAAGCAAAGACAATGTCGGAGCTGAAGCACAGTCGATGACGAAGGCTCGCGTCGATGTGAGGCAAAGGCACTCTGTGAGGTGGTCGGTGTTGAAGGCTCGTGTCGGTGGATGCAGAGGCACTCCGAGGTGGTAGTGGGCAGCGGAATGTGAAGTGATGATGATGTCGATGATGATGCAGACTCTGGTGACAAGGGTGCTGTGGTTCCTGAATGGTGATGAAGAGGAGAGAGGGTTGCCGTCCCGAGTGGTGCAAGCTCTGGTGACAAGGGTGTTGCAATACCTGAGGAGTGGTGAGGAGCAGATGAAAGAGTGCACAGAGCGGAAGCAAATAAGCACTAGTGTGCGCTAAGTAGAGAGTGCAAGAGAGAGAGAGATATGGAGTAACTATGCTGAATATACTGAAGTGAGACACTCCCAAGCAAGAGACAGAAATAGTCTCATAAGTGAGGAAGCAAAAGATAGACTAGGAAAGATACAAAACGAAGAGGCCAGCCCACCTATTTATAGGTGGTGAGAGCTGGCCGACTAGAAATGCTGAAGCTAGCCGACTAGGCATTTGAAGCTGGCCGATTGGAAAAAAGGCATCCAGGATGGGAAAAATCCCATAAAAATATATAAAATAAGGGTGGCCAACCCACAATCAAGGGCCATGCAAAAGGGACCAAAAGGACACCAGACATGGGCAGAAACTGGGGATGAATGTGCTAACACCCCTTCTCAGCACCAGATGCTAAACAAACTCCGAGAAGCCGAAGATGAGGAGCCAAGGAAGCCTGAGAAACCGGCTTCGTGAACAAATCTGCAACATTCTCCGCTAAAGGACAATACTCCAAACGCAAATCTCCAGCAAGAACCCGTTCATGAACATAGTGATACTGTATCTCAATGTGTTTCGTATGAGCATGAAACACAGGGTTCTTGGCGATGGCGATGCAACTTTGATTGTCACACCAAAGAAGAGTAGATCAGATAGGAGGATAGCCAAGCTCCTCCAATAATCTCCACAGCCAAATCGCCTCACATGCAGCATAACAAACCGCACGATACTCCACCTCTGTAGAGGAAAGCGCACGATACTCCACCTCTGACAGCCAGACATGGGCAGAAACTGGGGATGAATGTGCTAATAGGAGGACAGCCAAGCTCCTCCAATAATCTCCGCAGCCAAATCGCATCACATGCAGCATAACAAACCGCACGATACTCCACCTCTGTAGAGGAAAGCGCACGATACTCCACCTCTGACAGCCAGACATGGGCAGAAACTGGGGATGAATGTGCTAACACCCCTTCTCAACACCAGATGCTGAAGAAACTCCGAGAAGCCGAAGATGAGGAGCCAAGGAAGCCTGAGAAACCGGCTTGGTGAACAAATCGGCAACATTCTCCGCTAAAGGACAATACTCCAAACGCAAATCTCCGGCAAGAACCCGTTCATGAACATAGTGATACTGTATCTCAATGTGTTTCGTATGAGCATGAAACACAGGGTTCTTGGTGATGGCGATGCAACTTTGATTGTCACACCAAAGAAGAGTAGATCCGACAGTAGGACAGCCAAGCTCCTCCAATAATCTCCGCAGCCAAATCGCCTCACATGCAGCATAACAAACCGCACGATACTCCACCTCTGTAGAGGAAAGCGCCACAGTAGGCTGCTGTTTACTGCTCCATGAAATGGCTCCAAACCCGAGTGAAAAAACACAACCAATGGTCGAACGCCGAGTATCTGGATCTCCAGCCCAATCTGAATCAGGCCATCCAACAAGAGTGCATCCTTGGCCATAGAAGATGCCAAAGTCTAGAGTGCCACGCAAGTACCGAAGAACTCTGAGAGCACACCGCCAATGCTGCTGACGGGGTTTGGATGAGAAAGAACTCAATAAACTGACTACGAATAATATGTCCAATCAGGAGTAGGTCAACCAAACCAAACAACCGACGAGAACCCATTACTGTCCCTGATCAATCCCTGGAGAAGCATCAAGTAGAGAAAGCTTCTCACTAGTATCCATAGGAAAAGATACTGGTTTGCATCCAGTCATCTGAAATCTGTCAAGAATCTCCCGTGTGTACTTCTGTTGAGAGAAGAAAATGCCCTTTGAGGTCTACCAAATCTCAAAGCCAAGAAAATATGCAGAAGGCCAAGATCCGTCATCTCAAACTCTGTCTCCAAAGCATCCATGACTGAACGGATCCTCACAGAATAAGGACCTGTAAAGATGAGGTCATCAACATAGACCACAATGATAACAATCAACCCCCTCTCAAGGAGGATATAAAGGTTCGAATCTTCATGAGAACGGCGCAGGTCGAGCTTCTGAAAGAACTCATAATCCGCTGGTACCAAGCCCGCAGAGCCTGCTTCAGACCATATAAAGCCTTCTTCAGTCGGTACACCTGATCCTGTTTGCCTGGAACAACAAATCCCGGCGGCTAATCAACATAACCTCCTCTGTAAGCGCTCCATTCAGGAAAGCCAACTTGACTTCCATCTCGAAAACGGGCCATCTATGATGTCCTGCAAGAGTAAGAACGGTGCAAATGGTAGTCATCCGGGCCGTCGGAGCGGTGGTCTCATCAAAGTCGACTCCAGGACACTGAGCATAACCCTTGGCAACCAACCTCGCCTTGTGCTTGTCCAAGCTGCCATCAGCTTGGAACTTCGATTTGAAGATCCAGCGCACACCAATCACCTTACACTACAGTGGCCTAGGCACCAAAATCCAAGTGCCATTCCGTTCAATAGCTCCAGCCCTACCTGCATAGCACGACGCCAAGGCTCATGTGAAAGAGCCTCGTCCCCCACAGAAGTGGGATCAGAAGGACCATGAATGATAGAGGACATAAGAGCATAGTTAACAAACATGTTGCCCTCATGAATTTGTTTCCCTGTAACTCTGGAAGATCGCTGGAGAGAACCAAGTTGAGGAACAGAAGGAAGCTCACGTAACCCAGAATCACGAACTGTCTGATAGTACCATCCAGGCACAGATCTACTCGAACTTGCTAGAGGAGGAGCAGAGTCATCATCATCTGACTGAGAATCCAAAGCTCGAGGTGTAACAGAAGCAGAGGGAGGAGGAGGAGGCGGCAGCAGAGGCGGAAGTGGAGGTGGAGGTGGAGGAAAAAGAAGCTCACCACCCCCCTCTGAAGATGTAGGAGTCTCGTCGAACACCACATCACGGCTCACAACAACTTTGCCAGCCTGAGGATCATAAAGACGATATGCCTTGGAAACAGTGCTGTATCCGAGAAAAGTCATGCGCTGAGACTTCGAGTCCAACTTGGAGCGATGCTCCTTAGGCACATGAACATACGCTGAACAACCAAATATCCGGAAATGAACAACAGAGGGCTTCACACCATGGAAAGCCTCATATAAAGTTTTATATGGAAGCGCAACAGTAGGAGACCTGTTCTAAATGTAGACAATAGTGGAAGCCGCCTCAGCCCAAAAACGTCGAGGTAATGAAGAATGCTCAAGCATAGCACGGGCCATCTCCATAATGGTCCTATTCTTCCTCTCTGCAACTCCATTATGTGATGGAGTATATGCTGTAGTAAGATGTCTCCGAATGCCATGGGTCTTGCAATATTGCTGAAACTCCTGGGATGTAAACTCACCCCCTCCGTCGGTCCTGAGAGCCTTGGTCGAGCAACCGGTCTCTTTTTCCACCTCAACTCTCCAATCACAAAAGTGTTGAAAAGCCTCATCCTTGGTCTTTAGAAAGAAAACCCAAGTATATATGGAGAAGTCATCCACCATCACGAGCATGTACAACGCCTTACTCAAAGACACGGTACTCATAGAACCACATAAGTCTGCATGAACAAGAGCAAGTGATGTCGAAGATCTATGTCACCTCCTTCGGAAAGGCGGCTCGGTGTTGCTTCCCTTGTAAACAAGAGGAACAAGCAGAAGATGGAGCCTTAATGGTCGGTAAACCCTCAACCAACCCATACTTCGAAGCTCGTTGTAGAAGCTGATAGCTCAAATGGCCAAACCAAGCATACCAAAGAGCAGAAGAACCAGAAGAAAGCAGAGCCATCAACTTGTACAGACCACTATCTTGGACTCCCTGAGCCAAGATGCTACCAATCTCCTTATCACGAATGGTAATCTCATAACGAGAGAAGATCACCTCCGCACTCTGAGCTGTAAGAGCACTCACTGACAAAAGGTTAAAAGCCAAATCTGGAATGTACAAAACGTCAGAGAAGTACCTCTTGTCCTCGGAAGAGTGGAAGATGGGGATGGTGTCATGTCCATGCACTGGCACGGAAGAAGAATCACCCAAAGTGATCTCACCTGACCTGGCAGTGAAGTCCTCGAACCAATCTCGATGGGGTGTCATGTGAGCAGCCCGCTATCCACAATCCACGACCGCGACTAAGAAGTCACAAGAGCAAGTATACGACGAGTACCTGCTAATAGAAGAATGCCATCATCCTTCTTGGTCTAAGACACCGCTGTAGAGGAAGAGTTCTTTGCTTCTTCATCCCGCTTCTTCTTGTGACATTGGAGCCATTTATGACACTTCTTGCCACAATAATGACATTCAATGTCCTTGTTTTTAGAAGATTTGCTTTTGTCTTTATCCTTGGAGTTCTTGTCAGAACCCCCTTTCCCTTTCTTTTGTTGATTCTTCTCTTTATCTCGCGCAGCCAAAGCTCCATCAGAACCACCAGAGGTGCCAGTCCGCTCCTCAAAGCGAGACTCAATCTGCATAATGGAGGGGAGAACTTCCTCCCAAGTAACTGGAACAGGACGAGGAGAAGAAACAAGAGACTGAAAATAAGCATCAAACCTCTCTGGAAGCTTGGAGAGAAGCCGAATAGCCATATCCTCTGTAGAGATATCCTTGCCACAAACAGCAAGCTCGTCCCGGAGATCTTTCATCTTCGAGATGAAAGCAGATAAAGATGGAAAGGCGGAAACTGATAAGTTCATAAGCTGCTTTTCCAACACCAAAATCCGACCCGAAGACTTAATCTCGTAGAGATCTGCAAAAGCCTTCCAAACTTCATGTGCAGCATCTGCTATACGAACATGAGAGAGAACAAAATCCGGACAGTTCAACATCAGAAAGGAGAAAACACGACGATCATTTGCCTGCCAAATATTAATCTATGCCTGAGTCACACCACCGGAAGCAAGGGTGGGAGGGGTGGCATTGGCAGGTGTAACAAGCCAATCCCAGAGATCCGATAGTTTCCTATCAACACGTCATATTTGGAAGATTTGAAGGCCGGATTGTGACCTGCCCTTAATCCTCCAAGCTTATACATGATTGGAAAAAGCTTCTTTGTCATCTTTCTTGGTCGGGCAAACCTCCAGATAGAGGCAACTCTTTACGAAAAGAAAGTATTCATTGGAGTAAAGCTTTTCAGCATTCATTGGCTGCAAATACAGCCACCCAGAAAAGCATACTTCCTCTCCAACTTTGGTGTACGCTTGGTTGATGATGTTGTTGATGATCAAGGCAATGTAGCTCCTTTCCACGGACTTCAAAAGATATAATCGGGGTATGCATCACAAGCATATATGGCATGAAGCAATTTCTATATTGCATGATTTTCAGCCAATGCCTCCACTTGAGGACAAGGAAAGAATAAGAGGTTGGAAATTTGATGGGCAACTTCCGGGTTACTCTCCTCAGCAGCTAGAGCTTATAAAGTTTTTCTCCCTCCACCTTGGATACAAGTACATGCAGAGTGGCATATAAACAAACCTCTTCGCTGGTGGAAAGCCTCTTTGACTACAGTTTGGAAGATTAAATTGCCTCTCAAACAACGTCTTTTCTTGTGGAGATGCATTGTGGGTGCATTCTTGGCTAAGAGAAACATTGCACTTGCCTCTTGCAAGAGGGGTTCTCATCGCCAAGAGACAGTTTTTCATTTGTTTTGGGGATGCCCTCTTCTCACGCTCTCTTGGACACACTATCAGGGCACTCTTCGGGAAATTATTCTGGATGCTCGGCCGCCTTTCTTCGCCTTTGCTAGATTACACGGTTTTCCTTTCCTGGACTAGATATTGGGCTTTGTGGACGATCTACCATGCACGAAATCAGCTGATTTTCTACCATGATGAGATCGTATGCTTTCCTTTTTTTTGGAGGTCTCTTTACCTTTCACTCCGAGATTCTTTTGACCTCGGAGATCTTTCCTCTCGACAGTTCAAAGTGTTTTTCCACTGTTTCTGATATCTGAGTAATAGCTGTCCCACTTCGGGACAGGTATGAATGTACTATTCAATGCTTAATGAAGCAGTGGTTTCACCCAAAAAAAGTGTGTGTGTGTGTGTGTGTGTGTCTGAGAGAGAGAGAGAGAGAGAGAGAGAGAGAGAGAGAGAGAGGAAAAGAAAGAAAGAGAGTGATATTAACGTCTTCAAAAGACCTAGAGGGTCTACGAGACCAAAAGTAATACACCAATTCCATTAAATATATTGATCCCTTGGAAAATAACTGAAAGTAGAAATAAAACTAGCTACCTATGCTATGAACGTGTAGAGAGTAGTACAAGTAGCCAGCTATGTGTGTGCGTGTGCGCGCGCGTGTGTGTGTGTGTGTGTGTGTGAGAGAGAGAGAGAGAGAGAGAGAGAGAGAGAGAGTACCTCTGTGTAGCTTGTTTCATTTTGCCCTCAGAAATATAAACCCCACCCTTCCAGGAGACAAAATGCATCTTTCCTTAGAACTCATCATCCCCACCCTTCTTGCACTTGCTGCGGATTTCTCTTTCTCTCCAGAAGCATGTGACGAAGCATGACCATCTCCCTGATAAAATTTACGTAAGTATAGGGTCTAATTGCAGCTTTAAGTAGGGGTTCACGTGGTGGTGCATATTCAATGGAAACTTTCTGGTCACCTGCAGCCCAATCCTCCTCTTTGCCTGCAAACTCATCATCCTCTGAGTCCATGGCATTGCCTTCATGATCAGCATCATCAAATCCATCCAAATCCACACTCTCTTCTTTATCTAGTTCAGAAAACCTTTTGTTCATCCCAGACTCCAATTCAGCATCATCTGCATCATCCCACTCCTCAGCCTCTGTTTCATTGTCCTCCTCTTCATCACTCTCGGAAAACCCATCATCATAGTTCTCCGCAGTAAGTTCTTCCTGTGAATCAGCCGTGTCTGCACCTGGTTCTGCTGGTGTGGAAGCGTCATTCTTGCTTGCCATACCGTTTTCCCCAAGAAATTGTCCTCTCACCCAGGCTTTTCGATTAGGATAAGGGAAGGGATATAGAAGCTGAACAGGATGCTTGCACAGCAAATGCTCCAAGCATGCAAGTTTTATCTCTTCAGGAGACTCTTCATATTTTGAAGTTACATCTTCGTGACTCGCATCTACATTTAATCCCAAGATCCTACAAAACTCTCCATAGTAGCTGTCCTGCTCGTGTGCCTCTCCAGCAGACTCCAGTAGCAGTTTCCTCAACTCCCTCAGGAACTCCATTTCCGGCTCAAATCTCACCTGATACCCTGGCTTTCTCACATACACTAAATCTGGCCGGAACCAGCCGGTGTGCTGTGTGATTCTATTCTTAATATGCTGGTTGAGCCTAGATGCTAGCTTAAACTTGTCCAAATTGTCTCCTGACTCTATAGTGATCTCAGAAACCAGAGTCCACTGCTTCCAGGCAGGTTCAAAGCCAAACTTAAAGGGGAGTCTGACAAAAACATAGAAGAACTGGAGGCCTACCGTTTCATCAAACCTTCTGACGCGATTGTCGTAGCTTACACAGGCATTGTGGATGTTAAGTTGCTCTTGCTCTTTGAGATCCTTGACAGTGGACCACATGAAAACATGGTCTCTGGTGAGCGTTGTGACCGGCTTTAGGGTTCCCACAACGGGGGCCTTGTATGCATAAGGGCCATAGGGACCAAACTTGTAGTAGTCATCAGGGTGTCTGGTGTAGGGCTCAGGTGTTTTTTTCTTGCGTTCTGCGTTGCGCGGGCGCATTAAGCCGCGGCCGAAGCGCTGACGTTTGCCACGGGAGGAGGGCGTCGCACTCTTGGATTTGCTTCTTCCTGCCTGTGTGATGACCCTGCTGCTGCGGCTCCCCTCGTTGGCCTTCAGATTTGGACAGGTGAGGCCTCTGTAAGGGTTTTGAAAGAGCAGGCCTGTGCTGCCGCCGCTGCTGATGATGATGATGTTGGAAAAACCACGCCATGCTCTTGCGTAATGCGGATGCTTGATGATGGGCTTGCTGCCCTGTTGTTGTTGTTGTAACAGAGAAGAGGATTTCCATGCCAACTGACAATGATCTGCGGCGGCACGCGAAGGAACAGAATGAATAACTGATGAGAACGCCATACCTTGCAGCTCTGGGTTCGGGGTTTTAGCAATTAGTTCAATTTAAGATTATTTAATATCAATATATGTATAAATCTTCAACCATTATGAGTTTTAAATATTACGGTTAGTAAAAACTTCAAATAAATACGAAATATAAATATAATAGAAATAAAAGTATAAAATCGCTTGACTAAATGCTTAGGCATTATCTATAAATGTAATAGAATAAAAGTATACATCGCACTAATGTACATTGGGTCCAAATTTCTTTCCAAGAACCTGTCATTATAAAATACTAGTGGGTTGTGCTTTACACATATAATTCCCAATTTGAAATTTTTCAAATTCCTAGAGTAATAGGAGCCTAAATTGCTTCCCAAACCTCTAAATTGTTTCCCAAACCTCCAAATTCTTGCCACATGGCAGTAGCTTCTTGAAACTCTTATATAGTGATATAGAGATGTACCACATTAATGCTTGACTAAGTATAAGCATTATGTATAAACACAAGATATAAATATCATAGAAATAAAAGTATAAATCGCATGACTAATGTACATTAGGTCCAAAATTCTTTCCAAGAATCTCGTCTTAGTAATGTGTCATTATAAAATGCATACTACAATAGTTATCAGTCTCTTCGCATCTCCAAATCTACATGATAGATAGCTCTCTTTTGCAGTTGTCTTAGCAACCCTCACATGTTTTATACCATAGCTCATGGGAAAAGAAAGGTTACTTAGTGGAGGAGTGGCATTGGATTCTCGAACATCCTAGAGAGTACTTCCTGCTTAAACTCTTCTTTGACATCTTCTTTAGAATTCTCACTTACTCCCTCCAATATTTCTAGTGTTAATCATCCACTAAGCTCAATGGATATAGTATTTGGATAAATTGTATATGTGCTCTTATTGGTTTTAAGCCTCCTTTTGTATTTATCCTGACAATCTCTAACCAATTTTACAACCTCTTCTTGATTGGGCTAGGATATTATCCTAGGCTCTTAGGAAAGGGTGGTTTTTATTGAAATTACCTATCTTCTTTGATGATAGGCTACTCCTCTAAGCTTTGATCCAAAGTTTGGTCTTGAGGAATTGTAGTCATTGTGTCCTTTTCAAACTCACTTGGTTTAGTTAATTTCATATGAAGCGTGCTTTTTTAAAATTTGACATCCTTGTGGTGGCTGAGGTATCATTCGTTTGCATTTTTTTGACCTTTTGTCTTTTTTGAGGCCAAAGCTTTTACAACTTCAAGTTTGCCCATTTTTTAGCTTTACTGTTGAGATATAGAGCTCCACTAGTCTAAATATGGATGACACCGCTACACTTACACCACTGGTGACATATATGACAGCCACTTTGGTTTACTAGAGTTATGGCATAGTTATAGCACTAGTTCGAATAGTCAAGTTTGTACTATGGACCTTGTATGTTTTAGTAGTATAGTACTTTTCCTTATAGTATGTACTCTTATCTTTATGTTATAGCTATAGAGAAGTGAAGAAGAAAGAAGAAAATTCAACCATCCATCTCACTCATGTGGGCTTGTCTACTCTTGTATATGTATGTGAAGATTTTTGCTTGCAAACAACAAGGAGCTCAAGCTCACCCTCTCCCATGCATTCTTCTCATGGAATCAAAGTGCTGGTTTGCATAAGGAGACCAAGAGGAAAGAAAAGGAAGCGGTACAAAAGTGGCTACTTAACATGTTAACAGTACTACTAGTAATTATGTATGTATTTATCAAATAAATTATTAGAGATTACAGGACTATTGTGTGTAGAAGTTATTGCAAGTTCTACTCAAACTACATGATACCATATTTGGTGTAGGTGAAAATTACTATGGGTAATAACAATGTCTAAGATTGTGTGAGCGAGAAGCTCGACTAAGAACAACTTACAAGCATGGAAGTTAAGAATGATAAACACGGGAAAAGAATAGTAGGAGTTTATATCAGATGATGAGAAAGAGCCCAAGCTTCTGAAGGAAGGAAATCCCATGCACAATAGGTACATGCATGTAAGGCATGGCTTTGAGAGGACCATTAAGGTTATGTATTGGCTCTCCATTAGTATTTTTTTTAATGATTGGTCATATACAGGATGCAACGACACCTAAATATATGCAGGATGCCTTGGTTAAGTTGTACATCACAATCACCAAAAGGCTAGGAAGATGCAACTAAAGCAAGAGCAGCATAATATGTAAAGGAATAAGCTTTGTATCAATGATTACTCATTAAAGGGCTTACAATTCTTTAAAGCACCAATTCATGATGATGACGTGGTGTTGGTTACATTAAATGGGCTTGGAAAAGATTATGATGAGTTTTCGAACATCTATAAGAACTCAAAAAAAAAATCTCCTAATTTTCAGGACCCTTATAGCTCTTTTAATTAGTGAGAAGATGTCAGGAGTAAATAATTCTCTCATAATATAGCAGGCCTTCTATTCTAGCACATGTAGAGGTAGAGGTAGATCTCCATCTAGAGGCCAAGGTGCAGGCCGATATGAAAACATGAATCATGGATAATAACAGCAACAAGATTCTAACTTAGAAATAGGTAGAAGAAAAACTGCATATGCCCCTTGCACCACTCATAGTAATTTTCACCGCTTGGCCTGCCGATCTGGCCCACCTAGTGCTGCTACATCCTTCGCCCGCCGTGTGAGAAAAAGTCCTACACCGCCTGCATGGGTATACTAGTATTGCTACACTAGTTAGTGTTATTGTTGCATCCTAGAGCAAGCAAAAAGTCTGAGCAAAATTCATGTGTTACTCGATTCAATTTGGATCTCTGTCACTAGGGTCCTGGGGATCACCTGTACTTGATGTCAAGGTTTATGCCAGAAGACCCCACCTTAGGCATGTGGGCTCTAGGCCATGTGGTCACGTGGTCATGTGGCCATGCAAGCTTGTGCGACTTTTTCTTTAATCTTTTTAATTTCCTTTTCTTTGTTTTATAATTATTTATTTTTTTGAAAAATAAATTGAAAGGGGGGGGAGAATTTTAGAGGTAAGGAGGGGTTTATTCAGGGGAAAAAAAGGGAGGGGAGATGGGGTTTATATAAAACAAAAAATAAATAAACAAAGGCGGTGGGGGTCAAGTTTGGTGTTCTTAACAGTATACATGAGTACCATGTCTCCTACCTTCATGCATTTGTCCTTATACATGAGTACCATGTCCCCTACCTTCATGCTTTTGTCCTCATACATGAGTACCATGTCTCCTATCTTCATGCATTTATCCTTATACATAAGTTTGGTGTTTTTGACACTATATATAAGTACCATGTCCTCGTCCTTAAGTTGGTCATCAAACCATTGCTTGCGGTGTAGTTTTTTAAACAATCTATTGTAACATGGCTATCAAGGGGTTTCATTGAAGATTATGTCTTGCTGCAATTCAGAGGCTTGGAACTAGGTGCTCCAATCCTCCAAGTGTTTCATTAGCATAACTATGTCAAGCCTAAATGCAAGCTGGAAAGATGAGTTGTTTATTGTGTTAATCCAATTCTAGCATTAACAAGAGCTACCGCCATTATCTTACATCAAGGAGTCACGATAGATACACCAAAGGGTCATACACTCAAGATACCAAGCAATAGTGTCCAAAGCTACAACTTGGACGGGTGCCCGTAATGGTGTGACGTAGTATTTATGACGATATCCACTTCAAGAGCGTGTGGTAGCAAGTTAGGATGAAGTCCTAAGTGATGTACTTCATGAATATATTATGAGAGTAGTCGTTGTAATAGCATTAGGCCTCTTATGAACCTAAAGTGCCCGGCCAGCTATAGTTTAAGTGAGTGTGAACACTTATGGCCATGTATATAAGTGAATTTCTCTCATAATACAAGATACTCTCCCATTGTGCAATTGAGTCTTGCTCTTGCTAATATCTCTCCCTAATGCATGCTAGTGAGTGTGTGAGTGAAGTGAGGTGAGAGGAGGGACGAGGACCCGTAGTGCAACGCGACGGTGTGACAATGCTCACAGGAGACACGGTGGAATTGCTTCTCAAGGAGTTGTAGAGCTTGGAGACGCGGTGGAATTGCTTCTCTTGTAGAGCTTGGAGACCTCAAGGGTTACCAGCTCAGCCATTAGAAAGATCCTCATGATAGTTACGGTTCACCAGGTAATCTCTTTTTGGATGTGTTTCAAGGAGGGTTATAGTGAGCCTTAACTTTTTAGGCGCCGCATCTGGGGAGCCATACCTTAGCTTTTTCCATCGTTTTGTCTCTAATCTACGCATAACCCATTGCCCATTATCTTGATTAGTGGTTTTCCATAAAAAAAGATGTGGATTTGATGGTGATTTGTGTGAGAATTGGTGTAGAATAGCTCTCTTTTTTGTTTTTGAAAAGAATGCTTTTTGCTTTATTTTTAGATTAATTTATTGTTTTGATGGTTTTTCATGTTCTTAGGGCTTTCAAATAGTTTGTACTAGGCTTAGTTTGCTTCCATTGCATCAAACAATGCAAGAGAATGCATTTCTTAGTGAATGTTAGCTCTCTTTAGTTTAAACATAGATCTAAGATCCTTAATTTTAGTTTAATTGTGTGTTTTTTGTTGAAATTGTTTGGATTAGAGTGTTAGCAAGCATTAGAAGTAGCTTAATCTTTCAAAAAATTTATTAAAACCATAAAAAAACCCTTGAATTTGACTAATTTCTTTTAATGGAGTAGTTTTTGTCATTAAGAGTGATTAATCTTATTCAAAGAGGCTAAAAAATAGAAAATATGTTAATTGGGGTCTAAATTGATCATATAAGTAATCGAAATTGAGATTTTTGAGTATTTTGAGAGCATCTAGATGCATCAAAACACCTAATCACATCAATTTTTTGATCAATTGGAGAAATTTGACTCTCTTTGCTTAATTTTGCTTTAAAGAGAAGGTTATAATTAAGAGTCTAATTAATCTCCTAATTTAGATTAATTTACACAATGGTTGATACACAAAGATTAGTTTTTCCTTGCTCTATCCAATGATGTGTTCAATCGAGTGAATTAATTAAGGATTAGTGGTTAATTAGAGTCCTTGATTTAGCGTAAAAGAGGAAAAGATTAGTGAAAAGATTAATCTCGATTAATCTTTAATCACCTTTTTACATAACTCATTAAGGCTAACGAGCATTCAATGAGAACATGATCATGAGTTGTCAATTTGTCCATTTTGGAGGTCATTTATGAAAGGTAAGGTGTATCATTAAAGGGTTGACTTTTTTGATTCCATTTACCTTTTTTGGGAAAATGCCCATATCCCTTTCATTCTAAATTCAAAAAATATCCCCCCCCAAAAAGGAAAATTCGTATTTTCCACTAGACTACAAAAAAAAAATCCACGTGAAGTCCGGTTCACGCGTGAAGAGTGTTTCACGGCGTGAAACAGAAGTTCATGAGGTAATTTTTATAATAAAAAAATAAAATTTTATTTCCACGTGAAGTCTGGTTCACACATGAAAAGTTTTTCCACGGCGTGAAACAGAAGTTCACGTGACAAAAAAAAATTAAATTAAAAAAATCAAAATTTAATTTCCACGTGAAGTCTGGTTCATGGCATAAAGAGTGTTTCACGGCATGAAGCAGAAGTTCACGCGATAAAAAATAAAAAATAAAAAAATAAAATTGAAATTTAATTTCCACGTGAAGTCCGGTTCACGCGTGAAGAGTGTTTCACAGCGTGAAACAGAAGTTCACGCGAGTAAAAAATAAATAAAAATAAAAAAAATAAAATTTAATTTCCACGTGAAGTCCGGCTCACGCGTGGAGTGTTTCACTGCGTGAAACAGAAGTTCACGCAACAAAAAAATAAAAAAAATATAAAAATAATTTTCACATGAAGTCCGGTTCATGCGTGAAGAGTGTTTCACGACGTGAAACACAAGCTCACATGTCCAAAATAAAATAATAATAATTTAATTTCCACATGAAGTCCGGTTCACGCGTGAAGAGTGTTTCACGGCGTGAAATAGAAGTTCATGCGGTTAAATTAAAATTAAAATTAAAATTAAATTTCCACTTGAAGTCCGGTTCACGTGCGTGAAGAGTTTTTCACAGCATGAAACATAAGTTCACGTGACAAAAAAAATCAAAATTTAATTTCTATGTAAAGTTTGGTCCACGTATAAAAAGCTTTTCACGATGTGAAACAGAAGTTCACGCGGCACAAAAGAAAAAGTGAAATTTAATTTCCACGTGAAGTCCGGTTAACGCATGAAGAGTGTTTCACGACATGAAACAAAAGTTCACGCAGCAAAAAAAAATCAAAAAATCAAAATTTAATTTCCACGTGAAGTCCGGTTCACACATGAAGAGTGTTTCACGACCTGAAACAGAAGTTTACGCAGCACAAAAAAATTAAATCAAAATTTAATTTCCACGTGAAGTCCGGTTCACATGTGAAGAGTGTTTCACGTAGTGAAACAAAAGTTCACGTGGTAAAAAAATATAAATATAAATATAAATAAACAAAATCAAAATTTAATTTCCACGTGAAGTCCGGTTCACGGGTGAAGAGTGTTTCACGGCGTGAAACAAAAGTTCACGTGGCAATTTAAAAAAATCAAAATTTAGTTTCTACGTGAAACAGAGGTTCACGCGGTAAATAAAAAATAAAAAAATTAATTTCCACGTGAAGTCCGGTTCACGTGTTAAGAGTGTTTCACGGCATGAAATAGAAGTTCACGCGTCAAAAAATAAATCAAAATCAAAATTTAATTTCCACGTGAAGTCCGGTTCACGCGTGGAGTGTTTCACGGTGTGAAATAGAAGTTCACACGAAATAAATAAATAAATAAATAAAAATTGAAACTTAATTTCCACGTGAAGTCCGGTTCACTGCGCGTGAAGAGTGTTTCACAGCGTAAAATAGAAGTTCACGCGATAAAAGTAAAATTAAAAATTAAAAAAATTAAAAAATTTCACGTATGAAGAGTGTTTCACGACGTGAAACAAAAGTTCACGCAGTAATAAATAAATAAATAAATAAATTTAATTTCCACGTGAAGTCCGGTTCACACATGAAGATTGTTTCATGGCGTGAAACAAAAGTTTACATGGCAAAAAATAAAAATAAAAAATTAAAATTTTATTTCCACGTGAAGTCTGGTTCACACTTGAAGAGTGTTTCATGGCATGAAATATAAATTCAGGCGGCCAAAAAAAAAACTCTAGAAACCACCCTTGTTTGGAGGCTCGTATCTCCTAAACCGTAAATCCGATGAAGGCGCTCTAGGGCTCATCAAAAAGCTGACATCGAGCTCTTCGACTTTGGACTCGGTCGTCCGAAGTCAAAATCAAGCATTTTGGCCTCCGACCAGCAGCCTCAAAATTCAACCCGAAAATCGAGGCTAAAAAAAGCCCAGAACCACGAAAAATCGCAAAAAACCGCGAAACGACGACGAGGAGCCATATTCGGGCTACTTATTGAGAGTCTAAACGACAAAATCACAGACGAGTCAGGGAAACAAAGTTGTAGTACTCCAAAAATACTACAACTCCCTTATATAGAGTTTTTCAAAATTTCTTTTGGATCGTCGTAAAAAACATGGAAAAAATTCTCAAAAAAATTATTTCTTGAGACAGTGATGGAAAATAGGTTTTAGGACGTCCTCTTCCATCTGGGAAGTTCCTAGCATACACTTTTTTTAAAAAAAATATTTGTTCATGTGCGTATAGCGCCTACGCTAATTAGGACAAACGGACTCCCGTTTGATCCAACGAAGAGTACGCCAAGCCTCTTGAGACTGTAATAACGAGCTGTGGGAAAGTATGAAAAGCAAAAAAATAATTGTGATTGCTCATTAAGGAGCATTTAAGCACTTTGACATGGACACAACAGAGGGATTGGCTACAATTATACAAGGACTGAACCCAATGGCTAACATCTTCGAGCCATTGAGATCCATGCCACCAATTCACCTCCCCATGCCATTGACCATGCCTATAACAAGCATGTCATCGGGTTTTACACTCCCTGTCACTTCGATTCCACCAGGCTTTGGCCCCTTACCTAACATTCCTATAAATTCTATAAGTACCAACCCTTTCCTCGATGCCCACACCTTGGACATACTGACTAGTTTAGGAAGGGGGTGGCCCAAGGACTCAGTGAGTCTCTTCCAACAAGAGCACTCACATACGGCCTCAATGACTCTTACAAAAATACGGCCGTACAAATTCTCAAAATTATGAGCAAATATGACGGAACAACCGACCCTATTCAATTCATTCAAATGTTTGAATAGAGATGTGAAGCCTTTGGAAATCCCAACTACCCCACTAAGGTACATGCGTTGAACTTATGCTTAGAGGAAAAAGCTAGTCGATAGTTCATCGCATTGATGCCGGCGATCAAGACCAACTTCAAAACTTTGAAATCAGCCTTTATACATGGCTTTTCCAGACAAGGTGATCGGTGGAGTGCAACAATAGAACTCTGTTCAATTGAACGCCAACCCAATGAATCCATTAGAGATTTTATCCTTTGGATAAAACTCTAACAGCTTACATAACTTGATCATTGTATCCAATCCGAAAACATTCGATCAATGTTGCAAAAAAGCAGTTGCAAAGAAGCAATACATTTAGATAACAACATGCTAGAAGACGATCATGCTACGAGATGTTCCTCATCTAAACCAAGTGAAGCAATGGCAAAAGAAAGATTGATCTCAGAATTGACATTTCCAGAATTTTATGCAGCCTTGCTTAAAACCTTACAACTAACATCTGTAAGAGAGGATGTAAACCTTCAAAACTGAACATCCTTAATACCTATAAAAGTGACGAGCAAAATGCCTTGTGTTGAATGCAATCACTACGACCATCCAAGTGACGAGCAAAATGCCTTGTGTTGATTGCAATCACTACGACCATCCTCATTGCACATACAAAGTATCTGTTTTTCTATACTGCATATATTGTAAAACCTTTGACCATGATATTAAAAAGTGTCTTACTTCATCCACGATGGACTCAAAACCTCCCGTGCACAAAACAGAAACAGTCCAAACGGTAGAAACTGCTCAGGAGGCAGTTAATCAGACACTTTCGTGTTTCTATTATCGTGGACCTTACAAGGTGGCAGACTGCACAGTTTGGAATACTTCCATGCCCATAGTCACTAACACCTTACAACTAATGTGTAAACAGTGCGGCATTGATCACATGTTCCAAGATTGCACAAGACGATTTTCTTCAATGCAACTCTTAATATCTTAAGTGTACAAAATGAGCAATTGGCCACGGTGCCCTTGAATGTGCTTACACGCTTATAAGCCAAGGCAGACAAACAGTCAAAAGGAATGTAAAAGACAACACCTCAACATTGGTAGAAGAACATGCTTTAAAACAGAACCCAAAAGAGAAAACAAAACCTTCTAAACCCAAGAAAAACAAAGGACAACAAACTATCGAAGGTCGAAGTAAAAGATAGGGAAAAGGAGTCTATAGAGGACATAAACACAAAAGAGCCAAAAGCTATACATGATGCAGATGCATCCACCTCAAAGACCACCACCACAAGCCTCAACACTCATATGTGCAACACAGGATACAAAAACCCAAAAGAAAATTTGATCTCATCGCATGGGTAAACATAGTGAAAAACTGACAAACCAAAGAAAGTCAGAGAACAAAATAAGTTCTAGTACATCACTAAGTGAGGATGAGACAAGTTCTTAATCTTCGCTCAGTGCACCACATAGACCAATCAAGAAACTAGAACCCACCCAACCACCCCAAATGGATAATAATGATCACATGACATATGCAGAATGTAAAAAACGAGCTCAAGAGTGCATGCTTAGCATGGTAAAAGTCTTAGATGGTCACCGATTGTGATTGAGCCTCATAATGCCAAACCTACACCAACCAAGATACAAAGCTTGGAGGAGTACCACTTTCCCTTTCAAGAGGAAGACATACTCTCTACAGAAGAGTCATTTGAGATAGATTGTACGAACTATAGGCTTGAGAAATCACGTACGAAATTCGATAATTCCCTTACAAGATTAAAACAATCTCTCAAAACCTCATTCAGAGAAATGCTTTTCTCTCATGATGATAAAGCCAACATCATATCAACACTTGCACCAACATCATGATAAAGCCAACATCATATCAACACTTGCACCTTTAATGGCTCAACTTGAGTTATATAAGGACATAACAAACTACATAAAACAGGACTATCATGATTCACAAGTTTCCAAACAGTCTTCATTAAGAATTGTCAGAGGACCAAGTGTGCCATTGTACACATTGGGGGCCATTTCTTCCAGTAAATTGGTCAACTCAATATATCCCCAACCATTTCATGACCCTTTGTGTCATCCTTCATTCATTGAAGACATGATCAACTCTTTGGCTATTGTTATTTGTATCTTTCTTGGACCAACACTTCCATCTTTATGAATAGCTTGTTACACTAGCATTTTAGTCTTATTAAATGATGATTTTAATGTTCTTGCTTGTACTACATGTTGATGTTCATTGCCCCACGGTGTATCATTAACCTAGTATAGGACTCATTTGAGGGCATAATATAATATATTAACCTAATATAGGACTCATTTGAGGGCATAATATAATATGTTAACCTAGTATAGGACTCATTTGAGGGCATAATATAATACACACAACAATTGCATGTTCCTGCTTGTATTGCATGCTGATGTTTGCTGCACAGTGTATCATTAACCTAGTATAGGACTCACGTGAGGGCATAACATTATACACACAACAATTGCATGTTTGAATGCATGTAGCTGGTATCTTGTAAAGGTGATAAGCCACTTGGCTTTGCCTATCATCTACAACCAATTTCTTGGCTAATGAATCCTTAAAATATCATATTATGGCAACCAATGTTGAGAGATAGTTTGGACACGTAAGCCTTCGGTATTGTAGCATGCCCATAGGTTAACTAACCCTAGCAAGCCATCATAAGACTATTGACTTGTGTTTTCTCTTGTCCAAAGGTATCAATCATATTTATGCATCAAGTGGATCCATGCTCAAACATATTCCAAATGGCGTTGGGAATTCAAAACAGATATCTCCATCATATTCCCTTGGAATTTTAGTGACGATATCCTTATGGGGTTAATCATATTAATGAGCCTGTACAATAAGTTTGATGGTTTCAATTGCTTGATGCTACTAAGATACTTTGAAATATATCACCCTTTGCTTCTACATCCCCTATGATTATCTCATCCAAAACAACCAAACTTTGAGAGTTCTCTACATGTTTATTCTTTAAGGCATCCATTTGTTTTTTCCGTAAGGTTAGATTTGAGATATCTACAACTTCATCATCCATTGAGTATGTCTCACTATCATCATCCATTGAAGAGGATCCCAAGTACACAAATGAAGGTCCTGTTAACATCTATAACATAATGTAATGATGGGTGGAATCATGGAATCAAGTGGTCATTTCCCTATATGTCATCATAACTATCAAGCATGATAAAAATTGGTGATGTTGTATTCACAATAGCATTCAGGTTTTGCAAGATTTGTGTAGCACTAATTTTGTTTTTTAAGAATTATTTGGCTAATAATAAGCTTACCATCTCTCATCTCATGGGCAGCGAAAATAGGCTTGCCATCTCTCATCTCTTATGGGGGCAATGAAAATAGGCTTGCCATCTCTCATCTCTTATGTGCATTGAAAATAGGCTAGCCATCTCTCATCTACACTAAAAATAGGCTTGTCATCTCTTATCTGCACTTATAATAAGATTGTCATCTTTTATGTGCACTTATAATAAGATTGTCATCTTTTATGTGCACTGAAAATAGGCTTGCCATCTCTCATCTCTTTTGTGCGCTGAAAACAATCTTGCTATCTCTCATCTCTCTTATGTGCACTGAAAATAGGCTTGCCATCTCTCATCTCTTATGTGCATTGAAAATACGCTTGCCATCTCTCATCTCTCATCTACACTTATAATATGATTGCCATTTTTAACATTAAGCAATTGTCCAATAATATTAAAGTTCGCTCCATGTTTCATGTGAGATGTGGAAGAAGTATGTTGTTAATCTAAATTACATGCTATAGGATATGCATAGAGTTCAAGAGGATGAGATGGGGAATATTATTCAACAAGCTTCCAATAAATTCTTGTTGTGAACATTTGACTAAGTCCCCTTTTTTCTCCTTTTTTAAACTAGAAGCTCGTAGTATTTGAAAGTTTGTAAAGATGATAATATGCAAGACTATCTTTTAATTAAGTCCCTTCTTTTCTCTCTTAATTATTAAATCTGAAAGCTTGTAGTATTTTAAAAATTTGCACAAATGATAATATACAAAAGTATCTCAAATTTTAAAAAAAATACTGATATACTAGTTACAAACATATTTATGAAAGATATTCTACTAACCAAATCAAAAATTCCATATAATGCAACCTAATCTTTTGCATTCATAATTGCTATTACAGCAAGGATAGGAGTTGCCTCCATACTTCTTTAAAAAGTTCATGGATAATCCAAAAACCTTATCTATACAAAAGAGATATAAATACAATGCATACATAATTCCCGTATTAAGGAACGGTCATAGTGCATGGCTTAGTACGTTGGCCATGATAGTATGTTGCTTCAAGGACAGGTACATGGCCTTAGTAAGTAAAGGTCTTAATACATGGGCTCGATAGTACGTTGCTTCAAGTACATGTGCATGGATGTGATAGAGCTTTCCTTACATTATGTGTCAGTATCATTGGCTGATGTATAAACATGGATGTGATAGAGCTTTCCTTACATTATGTGTCAGTAACGTTGGTTGATGTGTTGATAACATTGGCTGATGCATAAAGATGTTCTCATTCTTATGCAGTCCTAAGACTCGCATGGATATGTTATAAATATGCTTCTAGACAACATAACCCTTTTTTCCATGAACCCTTTTTCAAAAATCAAGACATGTACACCAAGGTCGAGTCTCCATGTATACCTCATAGCATATTTTATATGGTCCATCTTCTATATCAAACACCTTATACTCATATTGTTTGATGCCCTTTTCAACAAAAGTTATTGCTCTATCCATTGTTAATTCAAAGTCTATTCTCTTCTTTGTTTCTTACGAAATGCATGTTATCGATTTCATGCAAACTCTACTTCTTTCGAGATGATTGAGTCCATGCCCATCCTACTCAACTCACTTGTAGGAGTCTTTTTTGTTGCACCAGCCATGTTAACTCCACTTATTTTGATTGACTCCATGCCTATCCTATTGATACTAAAGACATCAATTGCTTCTTCCAATTGAGTCCATGCCCATCCTACAAATGTCAATCACATGAGAAGGTCATATTTTATACAACACACAGTTTCTTGTGATCACCTTCTACTGCCTAAGGTTCTTAATACATTGGAAAATTAATTTATACAATAAAAAAAGAGATTTTAAAAAAAGACCACACGTACAAAATACAATTAGTGTTTAAGGGAAAATTTAAATTGTCCATCGACATAAAATGATATGCCATTGTTACCTAGTTATAGTATATTCTTATATGATCAAATTTCACCCATGCAAGATGGAGATCACCCTGACTAGTGCATCACATTATATTCACTAAGTCTACAATAGGACCCTTGACATTTCCTTAGTGGACCTTTTAAAGACAACACCTCTCTACCTACGAAGTGCATCCTTGGCCAAGGAATCTACTTCCTTGAAAGAAGTTATCAACTTCCTCTTTAAGAGTAAGATAGCATCATAGTATCCTACTTTGTAGACAGCCAACCAAGTCTTCCACACTTGATCCTCACCTTCGCCATCTTCATCAAGCTCTCTTAATGCACTAGTCAATGCCATCGTCGGTGCTCTTTGATCGTACAAATCGCCGCCATCATCGATGCTCTCCAACCTCATTAATTATCACCATCTTTTGGTGTTCTCTGACCTCACCGGTGCCATCACCAATGCTATTTGAGCTCTCCACTCCTCGCCTCTACCACCATCATCGCCATTGCTATCCACCACAGACTTCTCCAACTGCTAAGTCCATTAATGGCTGTGTTCACTCACAATGTGCATGGCCACCACCCTGGGCTAGGCTATGAAAAGATGCAGGGGGGAAGAGAGCTTGAGCTCTTGCAAGCACACACACACACTCACAAACCCTAATAGAGAACACACAAGGTGAGAGGCTGAAAATCTTCTTCTTCTCTACTCAACACTCAACACACCATATACAATAATAAGAGTACACACAATATGAAAGGTACTCAACCAAATACATACACGGGTTCTCTATAGTGTGAACCCGACTAAATGAGCTGGCGCTATAACTATGCCAGTCTCTAGAGTGGCTGTCACACAGCCTGTCATCCCACTGGCCGCATATCACCCAAGATCTCACCAACCATGCCAGTGGTGTAAGTGTGGGGCCTATCCCCCAGGCGGGTCATCAGTGGCCACCGCCTCACTAGACGAGCTCGATATCTCAACAGGCTACTCTTGGCTCACACATCCCCCTCCCTTTCCGAAGGTGAGCAGAGATATCTCTTGAGTGCTATTTCTCCCTCCCTTTCACAAGGTGATCTCTCTTTAGTGCTATTTCTCCCTCCCTTTCACAAGGTGATCTCTCTTGAGCACTATCTCCTCCTCCCTTTCCCAAGATAAGGGGTTGAATCTGGCTCACTTGAAGATTGCAAGGAGATCTTTGTTGAGCACTATCTCCCCTTCCCTAATGGACTATATATTGGAAGATATTTATTGTAATAAATATCATAATGTGTGCATATTGAGTAGCCTATGCTAGGGAGGTGTTACCAAGAGGTTGTAACCTATATAGTGCACATTGTATGTACATTGAGGGAGGACTCCACCCCTAGAGACAGAAGAAGCACGTTGTGTGTATTATGAGGGAGGACTCCACCCCTAGAGACATGAGTAGCACATTGTGTAGTTTGCATCTCCTCTTTGAGCTAGGAGAATGATAGCCTATGTATTGTAGAAGCTTATGAGGAATGAACTGTTGTTGGCTCGCCTTTGTCTGTGTTCTTACTATGAGTGGTTACAGTAGTGTGGTGTGATAAAGAGTGTGGCTGACTTGAAGGGTTAAGGTATTCAAATAGCATAGAAGATGATGTAAGCAAAAGGCTTGCAAGTGTAGGTAGTGAGTGTGAGACTACTCCTTAGCGGGTATACTTCCCAAAGAAAACCTTGAATCCTTCTTCATCTCCTTCTCTTCCTCCTCTTGGTAGTTATGAGAGTGAGTTGAGACCTATGAAGTCATCTACTAGAGGTTAAGGAAACTTTGGCTACTAATAACTAAAAATTTGGCCATCATGGTGCAAAAGTGGAAACTAGTAGTACATCTTGTTCCTTTGCTAACCACTTCCCGGATTGGGCTACCCCAAGGTAAAATTCTTGGCTACCTTCATGCCAGGGAACTACTATGACCTTATCACACCTAAGAGCTCAATCAGCTTTCTATTAAGGTCGGTGAGTCAATGGCCTAGCCCATCACTTGGGCAAAGGTCCTAGTAGCTCAGCTACGTCAAGACCCCTACAACTACACACTACAACAATGGTCCTAGTAGCTCAGCTACGTCAAAGGTCCTAGTAGCTCAGCTACATCAAGACCCCTACAACTACATGCTATGTCAAGACCCCTACAACTACACACTACAACAATGGTTACTCATAGCCCTCCCTATTTCAAGACCGGGCCACTCAACTAGAGAATGAATAGTAGAGTGCAATACCTTCTGGACTTCCATTATCCCCGGTCTGTCATTAACCTCACCTTCCTCTGTGTTCTCGCTACCTCGAGCTGTAGCTTCTACATATGAGTTATCTAAGCTCAAGAAGGATCTTGAAGATAATAAGAGGTCTCAATAAGAGAATGTACTTGTTATCCCTTGGAAAGGAGATTAAAGAACTCGAGACTAAAGATACCAAAGCCATCCCATGGTGCACTATATGCACCTCTCAAGGCCAGCTTAAGGAAGTATTGTTCGTTCTACTCAAAAGGTGACCATGAGGACAAGGAATGCTATTACCTAAAGGGTCTCGGACTAATGCACCAACAACTTCACAAAGGAGCTACCCCTCTAAATACCTTTATAGAAGAGACTGTATGGTTGCTCCAACAACTACACTGCTCAGGTCACCCCCTAAAACTACCGTGGCCACACATGCCTCGGTTGCTTACTTTGGTACCAATGGCGAACCCAGTAGTATCCTTCTTGGAACACCATCTAGCATCGGCTACTTGGGTGCATCCTTTTATGATCAACCCCCTCATCCTGCACCTCATATAATGGGCAACCCTCACTTATACCCATGCTCCACAATCAGGGGTACACACCTAACCTCTCTAGTGCAAGTGCAATACCAATCCGATACACTCCCCACCTATTAACCCTATATTTTCATCATATGAGTCCCACAACCGGCCCTAGACAAATCTAGTGGTGTGTGTATGCAATTGCTCTCCATACTAATCCTGCATATACGGCGCCAGGGCAGCTAAAGAGAACCACCAACCGGCATCCCCCAACCAACCCCTGTTTGCTTCAGGATGTGGCAAGAGTGGACATTACAAGACTCAATGTTTAGTACTGGTAAACTCTCCATCGTCGTTGTGCTTGCACTATTCGAGAGAGCATAGATCACTACACTCGGGATATGTACCAAACCCATTCTTTGCCACCCCATAGTCAACATACTTGAGGCAGTTGCACTTTTAGGCCCACAAAGAGCCTCGCATAATGGCCATAGTCACTTGGGCTCAAGGAGCTTTGAGAGCCCCCTCACCTTGGCAACAATCATAGTTTTGAGTGTGGTGGAGCATGGCCTTTAAGGAAGTTGGGGAAGGAGTTGATCTAGACTCCCCCATGTACATCCTACCCCTTTGTTGAAGTATGCAAGCTCATATCATCCCTAGCTTATGTGCTTGATAGCAATGAATTGCACTATATAGTAGTCATGTTATATGCACATTATGTGTGCATACACTAGGAGGCTAACCCACATTAGGCTTGGGAGCATGGGAGCATGGGAACAAGCTCTAGTGGAGCATGGGTTAGGATTAACCTTAAGGGTTAAGGTTAGGGTCAGGCATCCAAGGGTCACACATGGGAAATGGAGAGTCAAGAGTCACTTGAGGGCCCTCCTATATAATAGGGGCATGGGGCACACTCAAGGGAGGATAAGGCTATGTTATCTTGACGCTAGGTTATGATATGATGTTCTTTTGTATAAGAGGATTATATCTACTCACCTACCATTTCACTCTATAGCTACATGCTACTGGATTGGAGTTATACCTCTTGATGATATGGGACATCAAGGTAAAGGTATGATGTACTTCATTATAATTCATGTGTGCATCCCTTGGGCTCGCCGGGGGGTGGTCGAGTAGACGAGTTTATGCCTAATTTGTGCATGTTTATGCATAACAATTATCTAGAGAGATCTTAGGGTTTTAACAGCGATATCAGAGTAATCTCTAGTTAATTGTTGTTGATTTTTCTTTTTTATTGTAATTTTTGGCATTTTTTGAAGTAAATTTTAATATTTACTAAATAAAAATATTATTTTATTGATTTTTGTTGATGATTTGCACATGTATCGTTGATATGGCGGTTGGAACATGTGTTTCTTCTATTCAATGGACGAATCGACGTTGTGGGAAAATTTCGTGAGTTTAATGCTATTTTTTTTATTTTTTATGGTTTAAAATAAGCATTAATGAAAAATTTTACCAAAACACCACATATTTTATTGTGAATATTTTTGGTAGAATGAATTCCCTAATTTTCTACAAATTTTTAGGAAATTTTTTCTAATTTTTAAGAAATTTTTTGAGCATTTTTATGGTTAAAAATGTATTTTTAATACATTTTTGCGGGTTTTTTTGCGGGTATGCTATCAAATTTTTGCCGATTTTGTGCTGAAATGTAGTAGGGGGCAGCATGTTGATGCATGGAATGCTCTCCCATGTGCATGGGACCCTCTTCGCCTCTCAATTCTGATTTTTCCTTCTTTTTTCCTCTCGCGCTTTGTGAACGCCTCTTAATAGGGATTTTAATTAAACATTAATCATAATTAATATTTAATTATGATTAAGTAAAATTTAATTTTTGCTTGATCCTCCTTTGATTACAGAGAAGGAGGGGGTGGAGAGAGAATAGAATGGAGAAGAAGGAGAGGAGAGAGGGAGTCCTGTCACCCTCTCCCTCTGGTTTTTTTTGCGCACCGGGGGTTTGCTGTGGAGGTGGTGAAAAAAATCCACCCTCCCCCCAAATAAAAATTTCAAAGCTTTATAATAAATCTTAATAAAAGCTTTATTTAAAGATTTTTTATTTTTGGTTAAAAAAGAGTTTTTTTATTATTTATTTTAAAAAAGAGCTTTTCAAAGCTTGGAAAAAAGAGGAGAAAATACGAAATTTGAGAAAAAAAATTCTATGGATATTTTTGAAAATTATTTTCTTGAAACCTCTTGGCTTTCCGCATTCTTGGGAAACCTTTTGGCTTTCCCCATTCCGGAAAATCTTTTGACCTTTTGGATTCTGGAAACTTTTGACCTTTCACATTCCGATTTTTTTTTGGTCTTTTCATTTTCCGAAACTGTTGGCTTTCCGTATTCCGAGAAAACCATTGGAATTCTAAAATTTTTTGACCGTTTGTGTTCTAATGCGTTCGGGGTAAATTAAAATTTTTAAATTTTTTTGAAAATTAGTGAAAAATTAGACAAAGGTTATTTTAAATTTTTAGAAAATGTGAAATTGGTGTTTGGCATGTGGTGTGTCCTTTTGGGCGCCCGTGACCATTCAAATTCCTTTAAAAATATACTTTTTGACCCAAAAATTTGAAAAATCCATTAAAATTATAAATTTTCATTGGATTTGAGAATTGTCGAGTGGAATTGGAAATTTCGTGAACGATGGGATTCTCAGGAAAAATTAGGAATTTTCTAGAAATTATTTTTAGAAAACCTAAAAATTGATATTTTTAAAATATTAATGGTATTTTGGCAAATCTAAATTACTAAAAATTTTCTAGAAAAATATAGGTTTGGAATGTAATAAGATAGGTTTGGTGGAATTCAAAATTATCGTATTTTGAGGCCTTATAAAATTAGGAAAAATTAGGAAAAAATCATGATAATTCTTTTTCTCAAGAATTTAATATTTTCGAGGGTTATTTAATATTGAAGTATGTTTTCACATGCTGACATTAGATAGATGCGGGTTATTCGTATATTATTAATACGATTATACCTCGTATTAGTAGATATTTCTGTTTGGATCTATTTTAAACGATGTTTTCATGATTTTTTGCCATTGTTAAGCCATTCTTTTTGGACATGTTCCATACTTTTGATTGCTAGAATCAGCATTCAAAGTGTGTCTCACCTCTGACACTTTTTCATGATAATTTATTTTGCACTTATTTAAGTGTGGTTTGTGCTTAATTTCTTAAGCCTAAGACAAATTCTATCATGGGATAGTTGATCTGTTTGTTTTGGTGGATTTTATTAAATGTTTTCAAAGTTTTATTTGGACTCATCAGGTTCTACCTAGATCACTTGTGTCTAGGGGTTTTTGTTAATGAGTGTTACACACATGTGTTTCACTTGCTTACTTTGGAGTTTTGCTTGAACGACACCAAGTTCATATACTCCAGATTGATAAGTTGGCCACCAATTTTAATGCTTCTTTTAGCATGATTAATAACCATTGGATGGCATGCATTGATTGTTATGAGATCAACTATGGTTTTTATGGATTCGAGTTTATCCATGGTTTTATAAGGATCTTTTGATCTTTTGGATAATATCATGTGCTTTGAAGGTAGCATTTGCCTTTGTTTTTTGCACTTAATTTTGGAGTATATTGCTTGTACTTTTGTACATATTCCAACTTGGATACCTAGTTGCTTATGTATCTAGGTGAGTTATTTTTCCACCCTAGCTTTAGTGTGTTTATTGGGTAGTTATCATTAGAAAGGCGCCAATAATTCAAAATTCTTTTCTAATGATATACTCAAAAAGAGTTGTTCCTTGATGTGGTCTCAGGAATATAGAGACAGGTTTTAGTATGTGAAAGTCTAGGGATAAGGCCATCTTATTCCTTTTATACAGGATTTTATTCATATTTCCTAGAGACGGCATACTAGGGAGTTTCAAATTGGTAAGGTATGTATGGGTGGTATCATGGTGGTATGGGACGCTAGCGATCCTTCACATATATTATCTTATGGGATAATTTGGGCTCAAGATTGTTGCTTTGCTAACATATATTATCTTATGGGATAATTTGGGATCAAGATTGTTGCTTTGCTAACATCACTTAGCATGTTGACTTCAACATTCAAAGACAATCTCATTTTTTGAATTCATTTAAAGTTGTTGTGTGGGCATTCTCTAGATAAACTTCTTTTATCTATAGCCTGCATGTATTGATGAGTGTAATCTCGTCGGCATTTTAACTTGTTGAAATCTCTTTCTTTAGAGTTCAACAAGTTTATCTTGTTGTGTTCGGATTAAGGAAATTTGGATTTTTCCTTTTTGGCATTTCTTTCTCTAGTTCCGTACTTTAGGTGATTTATACAGTCAACCTGATGGTTTTACGGATGGACATATGTGACTCATCGAGACGATGGATACCTGGTTCTTGCTGTTATAATGCCATGTTTTCTTACTTTATTTTTGAATGGTTTACAACGAGGTAACTACTTTGAATATGAATTCCTCTGATCATCCACAGTAGTCTGATGGGCAAACAGAGCGTATGAATCATACTGTAGAGGATATGCTTCGTGCATATGTCTCTGGAAAAGCATCAAATTGGGAAAAATATCTTTCAATGATGGAATTTGCCTATAACAGTTTTAAACATACGGTTATTTATTTTAGTCCGTTCATGCTTATGTATGGGTATCAACCCAGGGCACCTATTGATGTCGGTCTTAAGGACATCAAGCTTGATGCATCGAGGGATTTCTTGCGTGATATGCAAGAAATGCTGACCGAAGCTCAGGATTCTATCAGGATAGGGCACGATTCTATGCTGAGATAGAGGACGCTCAACTTGGTCTTTTGAACCAGGAGCGTTGGTTTATTTTAATGTTCCTAAAGATTCTCAAACTTGACTAATAGGAAAATGCTCGAATTTATCTCCTAGATATTGTGGTCCATTTTTGAGTTATGCATTGGCACGGTTGCATATGAACTAAAACTACCTCCAATTGTCTTAGTTCATCCAGTCATATCGATAGATTGAAAGGAAAACTGGGAGGTGAGGATAACATAGATACTCCTCAAGAACTCGTTGAAGTCGAAGATTTATCCTATGTTCCACATGAACCTGATAAGGTACTTGAATTCAGAGAAAGGAAACTTTGTAGTTGAATAATCCCTAAGGTTAAAATTAGGTAGAAAGGTAGGGAAATAGAGGATTCAACTTGGGAGTCAGTTGATATTGTTCAGTGTAGTTCTCCTTCTTTTCATTGCAAGAGTGCGAGAGAGGGGAAGTATGTTATATGCACATTATGTGTGTGTATACTAGGAGGCTAACCCACATTAGGTTTGTGAGCATGGAAGCATGGGAACAAGCTCTAGTGGAGCATGGGTTAGGATTAACCTTAAGGGTTAAGGTTAGGGTCAGACATCCAAGGGTCACACATGGGAAATGGAGAGTCAAGAGTCACTTGAGGGCCCTCCTATATAATAGGGGCATGGGTCACACTCAAGGGAGGCTAAGGCTATGTTATCTTGAGGCTAGGTTATGATATGATGTTCTCTTGTATAAGAGGATTATATCTACTCACCTACCATTTCACTCTATAGCTACATGCTACTGGATTGGAGTTATACCTCTTGATGGTATGGGACATCAAGGTAAAGGTATGATGTACTTCATTATAATTCATGTGTGCATCGGGGGTGGTCGGGTGGATGAGTTTATGCCTTATTTATGCATGTTTATACCTGATTTATGCATGTTTATGCATAACAATTATCTAGAGAGATCTTAGGGTTTTAACAAGTCAGTTGTGTGCTATATAGTAGTGGACAGTGCTAGAAAGTAGTGCTACAGTCATGGACATGCCATGGGCATGACTCAGCCAAAATGAAAAGAAAAATAACAACTAAATACCATTACAATCAGTCAATGGCAAAAGGAAAAATAACAACTAAATCAGTCAATGGTAAAAGGAAAAAAACATGCATTTGTGAAGGTCAAAAGCACATAGCAATCAGTGCAAGTTTACTATAGCTCATAGTTGTATGTAGGCACATAGCAAACACTAATTGTAACAAGCCTTGTATAATCACGACTAAGATTGTTAGAGCATAGTTTAGGAACTCTTAGGTCTCATCAAAGTTTATTTGAGAGTAGATTGAGTAATTCTCCCTCAGCCTTAATCCTCATTGGATTGAGATCAGTGTACTTGGCAATTTTGTTTTTGTCAATATAAGCTTGTGCTTCCAATTATACCTTGGCCTGATTTGTACTTTATTATCATTCTTTTAAGTATTGAAGTTATAGCCCATTGCCATCTCTCTACTTTAACACCCTTCACTCCCCTCTAGTGTACCTCTTCGGCATGGTTCCATCTGAAATTTCCTCCTTGTCCATGGTAGGGTGGGAAGCAATATGTTTATGGGTGACGGTGGAGATCCCCCTTTCTTAATTGTGTCATCTGAGCTAATAAACTTCAAAGAATTTTCAAAACTTAGCTTAGATTTAGATTAATCCGAGAAACACACATAGTAAAAGCTTGCTTAGTAGTGGTGGTGGCAACCCCAGGAGCAAGCTAGAGTTTGCTTTACATCGATAAGAGTAGCATCGCAGCCCAAGGCTGACAGCTCCCATTGGGGAAACCCAACAAGTCTCTAGAGTCATCATAGATAGCGGGGGTCAAGATTCAACATCGTTCCAAAGGCAAAGCATTGGGGTTTTGCAATGCTAACCAAACCCCTTTGCCATCTGAGTGGATGATCAAAGAGAAGTCATGCCTCTAGGAATGGTAAGTTTAGTCCCAATTACCCTTGAAGGATTGCTATTCCATATGAATTTTATGGTCTTGAACTTGCCCCCATAGCCACACGAGCATATAGACTATTGATAGGTAGGCCATGGTTGTGAGCCGCTCAAGTGGTGCACAATTGAGGTCAAGATAACTTACAATTGACCAAAACTGTGAAGGCACAATGACTTATCTCTAGACAAGAGTATTGAGGAGGCCTCAGGTGGAGCCAATATGGTACCATCCGTAGAAGGAGAAGCTCTCTTCAGAGGAGTTAGCCATATCATGGTTTGAGTCTCCATTAGAGGAGGCAAGGAATACCCCTGGATGAGAAATGGGATCTGTTATTAGGACTAGAAGGCACAAGTACATAATCACTAGGAAACTAGTTGGAGTGATATCAAGGCTTTGAGTGCAACATGGTGGAAATATCTAAGTTTAATCCATATCTTAGTGGGATAGATTTGCCCTTGAAATAGGGGGTAGAAGAGGAAGTGTTGGATAAGCCCTTCCTAGTGTTTTTGGTGGAGTGGGGGGAGTCTCTACTTTCATTGGTCTACCACTCAGGAAGATTCCACTCAGTGGATCTAGAGTTAGAGCTAGTGCAAGTAGCGAGAGTTTAACTGATGCCATTGGAGAGACAACCTACCATGTAAGTAGATGCCCACTAGGATATGGATTGAACTCACATATTTCCACCATGTTGCACTCAAACCCTTGAAATAGGGCATAGAAGAGGGAGTGTTGGATAAGCCCTTACTAGTGTTTTTGGTAGAGTGGGCGAGTCTCTACTTACATTGGCCTACCACTCGGGAAGAGTCCAGTCCAGTGGATCTAGAGCTGGAGACAGTGTAAGTAGCAAGAGTTTAATGATGCCATTGGAGAGCTTGCCTACCGTGCACCAGCAAATAGCGCAGATAGCATCAGAGGATGATTGTGGAAGACAGAGGATCAATTTTAGAAAAATAATAGATGGAGACCCTAGATAGTGTCGAGTAGGAGAACTCCACAACCCACAGGGAGAGTGTGTTGATGATGGTATGCTGGATGAAGTTTTGGCTGATTTGGTCATGATAGGTGTTATTCAGAAGACTTCTCAAAGCATTGGTAGGGTTTGTGCTGTGACTTGTACAAGCTTGGAGGCTTTAGAGGGTGATACAACCATGTGCAATCGTTTTGATGGGCTGCTGTGAGCATGTGGGTGTTTTGGGCATATCATACAAAGGAAGAGATGCTATTGTGGACAATTGGGATGATGAGATAGTGAATCATTTGGTTATCAAAGATCACATGCAGATCATGGGTTAGAAGCTAAACTTGCAAGAAGAACCATGGATAGTGTCGAGTAGGAGAACTCCACAACCCACAGGGAGAGTGTGTTGATGGTATGCTGGATGAAGTTTTGGCTGATTTGGTCATGATAGGTGTTATTTAGAAGACTTCTCAAAGCATTGGTAGGGTTTGTGCTGTGACTTGTATAGTTAGAAGCTAAACTTGCAAGAAGAACCATTGGTGGCTTGGCTTCCCCATCCCCTCACCACACTAGGGAGGAAAACCGGGTTAGCAAGTTCCCGAAAGAAGAAGCCTTGGCGATGGAGGAGCTACCATCAGGTGACTTTCCCTTAGAGAACCAGTCGGTTCATGATCCCTTGTCCTTTAGTGGCACCACTCCCCCCCCCCCACAAGTCTCCACCATAACTCCTCTCACTCTGGTCTTGTATCATGATGCGTTGTCCCTAAGTTTTTGTAGAGCTTTTCATAGATGGATTTCACACTCTTTCTAGAATAGACAATTATATAACCAAGAGTACCAAAATGAAATAATCTAGATATTCATGGTATATATTATTCACAAGACACCTGAAAATTATGCAGAGCATTTGTGAAACAAAAGGTAAGACTATGAACTCATAGTGTTGATAATAGGTCCAAAAGGCTATCTAAAAAATGCCATTATCTTTTATTCCAATTCGGTAATCTTCTGACCCCAAAAAAAAAGATGAATCTTAGAAAATACTTTTGCATTGGACAATTGGATCAACAAGTCATTTATGTGTGGTAGGGGAGGATTGCTTGTTTAATCCCCATGGATACACCATGATGAAATGCTTGGTCTGATGAATCCCCTTTTCGATAGATCATTTAGTTGTTGCTTCGGGTTCGGTGTGTTCTTGCACATGAAATTGACAAGGAGCCTTCACAAATAGTGTTACTCTAGGTGGCATGGTCTAATGTCCTAGGTGGAGACATTTTGAATAAATCCTTTGGAAAAACATCGACATATCCTTTAATAGCTACTTCACATAGGGATGGTAATCTTTTTCTTTTATGAATTCAGTTTTCTCTTTCACAAACCTGGTTGAATTCCACGGTTGAATTCCACGAAGTAGTTTCAAGGCTGAGATGTCTAAGGAGAAATACTCAATCTTATCACCCATGATGTCTAAGGAGAAGCACTTAGTTTTCTCACCCATGATTTCATCTATCTTAACCTGGCTCTAATGAAAAGCTATTTTCTTGGATTCACAATAACTTAAAGTTTGGGAATATAACATATGGCTAGTGGACGTTTTCCTTTCCTTGACTAACTTCATAGATTTGCTGGTCTTAGTATCTACTTCTACTTTCAAGCTTTTAATAATCTTCTAGTTTTTCGATTCAAGGCTTTGATTTTCTCCCCATTTTTCTCGGTCCCATCAAATTTAAAATACTGGGCGCTCTTAATACTTATCTAAGAGCTGCGTTGGCTAGGTCCTCTCTCTTATGGAATATTTTATGTCCTTGGGGTTGAGCAAATCTACCAAAGTCCTGTCTACATTTCTCATCATGGGTTCACTCGGGTTTATGCCTTGCCCTTCTACCTCAAATAGAATTCCCTTTACCGAAGGTTTGAAGACTATGCTCCGAGTACTGTTACCTCAAATATAATTCCCTTTACTTAAGGTCTCAAGTCTATGTTCCTAGTACTCTAAACTTCAAGAGCAACACTACTCTAATACCACTTGTGAGGTTTTGTTTTGCTTAAGGAATGATATTTCCACTTAGTGTGATAACGGGGGGAATTGGAAAATACCCTTCTACTTCAAATAGAATTCCCTTTACTCCAGGTCTTGAGACTACGTTCCCAGTACTCTAAATTTTAAAAATAATTCCCTTTACTCAAGGTCTCGAGACTACGTTCCTAGTACTCTAAATTTTAAAAATAATTCCCTTTATTGAGGTCTATGTTTCGAGTACTCTAAACTAAAAAATAATTCCCTTTATTCAAGTCTATGTTCCTACTAGTACTCTAATTCACTTTATTTAAGTCTATGTTCCCAATACTCTAATACCCTTTATTCAAGTCTATGTTCCCAATACTTTACTTCCCTTTATTAAAGTTTTTTTCCCAGTACTCTGAACTTAAAAATAATTCCCTTTATTCAAGTCTACATTCCTAGTACTCTAAACTCAAATATAATCCCCTTATACTCAAGGTCTTAAGTCTACGTTCCCAATACTCTAAACTCAAATATACTCAAGGTCCCTAGTCTGGGTTCCCAGTAAACCAGTAAACTCAAATATTATTCCCTCTACTCAATTCTAGGTTCCCAGTACTCTAATCTTAAATATAATTCCCTCTGCTCAATTCTAGGTTCCCAGTACTCTAATCTTAAATATAATTCCCTCTGCTCAATTCTAGGTTCCCAGTACTCTAATCTTAAATATAATTCCCTCTGCTCAAGTCTAGGTTCCCAATACTCTAAACTTAAATATAATTCCCTCTATTCAAGTCTACGTTTCGAGTACCCTAAATTCAAATATAATTCCCTCTACCCAAACTACGCTCCCAATACTCTAGATTCAAATATAATTCTCTCTACCCAAATCTACTCAAATATAATTCCCTCTACCCAAATCTACGCTCCCAATACTCTAGATTCAAATATATTTCCGTCCACTCAAGTCTACATTCCCAGTACTCTAAATTCAAATATAATTCCCTCTACTCAAGTCTACATTTCCAATGCTCTAGACCCAAATATAATTCCCTCTACTCAAGTCTACATTCCCAGTACTCTAAACTATAATTCCCAGTACTCTAAACTATAATTCCCTTTGCTCAAGGTCTCAAGTCTACATTTTGAGTACCCTAAACTTAAATATAATCCCCTTTACTCAAGGTCTCAAGTCTATGTTCCCAATACTCTAAATTTGAATATAATTCCCTTTACTCAAGGTCTCAAGTCTACATTCCTAGTACTTTAAACTCAAATATAATTCCTAGTACTCTAAAGTGAAATATAATTCCTAGTACTCTAAAGTGAAATATAGTTCCCTTTACTCAAATATAATTCACAGTACTCTGAATTGAAATATAATTTCCTTTCCTAAAGGTCTCGAGTCAACATTCCCATACTCTAAATTGAAATATAATTCCCTTTACTTAAGGTCTCAAGTCTACTCTAGACTCAAGTATATAGTTCCCTTTACTCAAGGTCTCGAATCAACATTCCCATACTCTAAATTGAAATATATTCCCCTTTACTTAAGGTCTCAAGTCTACATTCCCAGTACTCTAAACTCAAGTATATAATTCCCTTTACTCAAAATCTGAAGTCTATGTTCCCAGTACTCTAAACTTCAAGATAGAAACATTGCTCTAATACCATGTGAGGCTTCATTTTGTTTCGCTTAAGAAATGCTATTGCCACTTAGTATGATAGTTGAAAGGAACTAGAAAATGGGAAAAGACTTTCAACTTTAACATCACCACTTGAAGCCTCATTTCTTCTCTTTAAAACACACGTGCAATATCCACAATTTAAAAGAACATAAATCACAAAAGATATTTCCCACAAATTCAACACAAGATCAATACACATGTGCAAGAAGAGTGCTCCTAGGTTACATGATCCTTGTCGAGATGTGCACCTAGGACTTTCTCAAAAGTCAACGGGGACCACAGTCACGCACCAAGAATTGCCACCACAACAACAGGATCCCCTCTCAACTCTGTAGAGTAACATACTACGGTAAAAGTCTAACATGTACCATAGGTTACATGATCCTTGTCGTCGAGATGTGCACCTAGGACTTTCTCAAAAGTCAATGAGGACCACAGTCACGTACCAAGAATTGCCACCACAACAATAGGATCCCCTCTCAACTCTGTAGAGTAACATACTACGACAAAAGTCTAGCATGTACCATAGTATCATAACATGCACCACAATGATGTGTGGGGTCTAGTCTCGACTTCGTAGAGTAATGAACTTCCATAGGAACGAGACACCTACTACAACAATGTGTTGGCTAGCTACCCCCCACATCTGCTGCAATGAGGGTCCACAAATGACTCCACAAGGCCTCTTGTTATATGCAAAAACCAAAAGAAGATATAATGCTTCATAATATTATTAAAAGACATTCACGTTTTAAGAAATGCATCCCTTTCTAAGAATAAACAAACTCTTGTTATGTGCATAAACCAAAAGAAGATACAATGCTTCATAGTATTATTACAACGTATTCACATTTTAAGAAATGCATCCCTCTCTAAGAATAAACAAACTCTTTATTCCTGGGATCGTAGAGGGGTCCTCATCCCACTCCTAGATCAATGACCAAAGCTTCTATGAACGATTCAAACCATCCATAGCTTTTTTCCACAATATACTGTCCTTTGAACTCTTCTCAAACCACTTCTTCTTTCTTAATTCTAGGTTGTGAGAGGTCCCATATGAGCCTTGTGTGATGCTGTTGGCATTAGGGGAGATATGTTCCACATAGATAAACTCTCATGCTGTTGTATGCAATTTTAAGTTGCCCCCTCAAAAATTTATGTAGAATTGATATGTAGCTTAGTTGGTTGTAGTGGTCACATAAAAGTTTCCATTCCTCCCCTTTTAGGATCTCATTTGACTTTTGTCATTGCTGAACAATTTACCCTACCATTGTAATTCTAGGTACTGCGCAACAAATTGCAGACAAGGTTTTACACATGCATGAAGGTATGATTGGGTTGGCTTTAAAAAGAAGGACTCATCTAGCCATTTATCCTACCACTATAATTTTAGGGATCGTGCAACAAATTGCAGTAAAGGTTTTACACATGCACGAAGGTATAATTGGGCTGGTTTCAAAGAAGGACTCATCTAGCCATTCATACAATACACCAGATTAGCAACATTAGTTATGGATTGATCATTGAACTCATATGCTATGATGAAAGATCCCTTTATTCAAAATTGGACTATACATATACGTCTAATTGAAAGAAACTATTGCTAAAATTTACAAGGAAAAAGTTTTGGTTAATCATCATTTCTGGTATGCTTAATAAATGCCTCAAATACAACACAAACAACTTCAATATATGTGGAGTTACCAGATAAACAACTTCTATCAGGAGGTATCGGTGTCAAGATGTAATCTAATTGAGTACCCTTTTAGCAATAAAAAAAAACAATTCCAAGAGCACCTAGAGCATGTAATGTAGGTAATAAGGAGATTATGTGTTCATAATCCCTCCCCTAATAAGGGGAGATGGATTATGTTTTCATAATCCCTCCCCTGAGATGGATTAATAAAAAACATATAAATGTATGTATGAATATTTCGCTCCTACACAGTTCTACTAGTGTTGGAATCCTGCAGGAGCTATGAAGGGTTTACTGTCTAGTCGTCTGCTGAAGGGACCAGTCCACTCTTCTGGCGTGAAGAAACTTTCGAATTCACTCTACAGGCGAGGAGGGTTGCGCAAAAGAATAAGGCCTGCAATCAGAAGAAAACCAGAGCTTAGTTATCTGAAACCAGAAAAGCAATCGTTGGAAGAAATCCCATCACTCTTTAAAGAGGAGCAAGCAGCATCACAAGAATGTCTTCATGATTTTGTTGTGGGTGATGAAGATGATCGTGATGGTGGTGTTGTGGGCGATGATGACGACTATAATGCTGATGATGATGATGATGATGATGATGTCATAATGATAGAGGATGGAGTAAAAGGGCGGGAAAGTTTTTCAAATCTACAGGTTGAAGAAGAAGCTGCTACAACAGATGAAGCCTTTTCAGAGGGCCCAATTATCTCTGCTGAATGGGAAGCTGCAGTTCAGTCTGTTGTGAAAGGCTCAGCCGCCATTGCTTTCATCTGTGGAGGGAAGAATACTGGGAAGTCAACTTTTGCAAGATACCTAGTGAACTCCCTGCTCAACAGGTTCTTGCTCACTGCGTCCTACTTTGTTTTCTTCTAATTGCAAATTTGCATTACTGAGAATGATGTGTGTGTGTGTCTCTGTGTGTTTTTAACCTTTACAGATACAGCAAAGTTGGATTTCTGGATACTGATGTCGGCCAACCAGAGCTCACTCCTTCTGGCTGTCTCTCCCTTCATTTACTAGATAAGCCCATTGTGGGTATGTGATCTTTCTTTCTATGTCAAAGCATGATGTGGCAGTTATTTGCATGTGATCATTGTGGATTTAACCCGGTTGTTTAGGCTAGCTGCATGTTAGCTACGGCCCGGCAATTTTTCCCATCCAAATTTGTGGGTTTGATAGTTTTTGCTAAGCATTCCAAGATAGCTGTAAGTTGGTGCACCACCTTCAATTAATTATGTTGATTCAACAGGTTTGCCAGCATTGGAAATGAAGAACCCAGAGAGGTGAGTTTTTTGTGCTTTTGAAAGTGTTGTTGATTCTTTACAGGTGCTATGTTATGCATGATTATTGTTATGGGTGTTAATTGAAAAACTTGCTACATATGTGGTTACTTTAGGAACAACACGAAAGTCTTTCTTCAACGCGAAACTTGCTACATATGTGGTTACTCTAGGAACAACAAGAAAGTCTTTCTTCAACACAATCTAACAAACACATAACATGGATTGAGTAAACAACAAGACAACAATGATATGTTACTTTACAGTATGCATCAGCAGTGCCTGACCAAGTCCATGCTTGGCACCCAAAACGGAGCCTGGTATTAGTCTACCCCCCCATGTATGTATGGCACTAATGTGGTTCTGCTATGTTGGGAGCAAAAGTGTCATGTGCACTTACTGCACTTGGGTGGCATGTTAAGTGCAGGTTTTGGGTTAGAGATGGGCACTCCACATTTTTGCTAGCCCTTGTTCAGGGACAAGTTGCTAATTGCCATCAGGGTAGGGCAAGGTAAGTCCAGGTAGTCATTCGTGCACACTACGAAGTCCCAATGTCTAGATGTCGAGGACGCTTAACAGGCCAAGTGCTGGTGGTGATGGACATCGAGGTAGATGAGTCAGGCAACATGTTCGTTGCCTTGGAGGGTTGGGTGACAGCGTGGGCAGCCCATTGGGCAGATGGGAAGCGGAAAAACACAGGAAACCTGTCGTGTAGCAGGCTTGGCAAATGGTGGGCTGATTTGTATGCATTTGGGCAGCCTGTTTTGGGCCGGGTAGCCTGATTCGGACCAGCCAGGTCTAGGCACCCACATCTGTGTATAATTAACATTAACTAAAGGCTGATCAAGGTTCGTACAAAGCCACAAAATTTCATGACACATACATATGTATATAAAAAAGCTAATTAAATGTGAATGCATGCATCCATGCCTATGTGCTCACACTGCAAGCGAGTTACTTTTAAACTTAATACCTTTATATGCACACATCGGTATGCATGTGTAAGTTTGTGTTTGCCATAGTCTGAGAATGTTTTTATAGCAGTCTCTGTATGCTTATGCTTTTTGGTTGGTTGATAACTTTTGGTTATTTTCAAGGCAGGTGCTACTTTTTTGGTGACATCTCACCTAAAACCCACCCTGAAGATTACTTAGAGAGCGTGTTTTCTCTTTATGATCATTTCCGAAACAAATACTATTCTAATCACTCTGAAGATGAAGTGAACATGCTGAAGGAAGGAGGGTTCCCTCTTGTCATTAACACCCACGGTTGGATTCAAGGTATGCTCTTTCATGCCTTCTAGATACCATGTTCCTCGATTGGCTTTCATCTTTGACCTCACTGAGAGGGCATTGTTTCTCTCAACACTATGGAATGCAGGTATTGGATTTGATGTTTTGGTTGAGATTATTGGCCATGTTGTGCCAACACACATCGTGCAGATTTTATCTAAAACAGCAAGCAGAAACCTTCCTCCAAATCGATTTTGGGAGTCAAAGACAACCCACCCTAGCAACCCTGAGCTTCTTTTTGTTCACAGTGCACTTGGAGGGAGTGCTCAACTGTGAGTTGCTTCTTTACTTGCTCACTGTTGTTGGAGAAAATGTATATTCTTTTGTTGCATGCAATTATGTAGTGGGCTTTTGAAAGGATTGCCTTTCAAACGTTTTTTGTGACTGTGCATTGGTATTGACTCTATACCTAATGCTGGCCACCTCCATGTTGCCTTTCTGGCTACTCAAGTAGTTACATTTAAGTTAGTGGGGATTGCCTTTCAAACGTTTTCCGTGACTGTGCATTGGTATTGACTCTATACCTAATGCTGCCCACCTCTATCTTGCCTTAAATGTAACTACTCAAGTAGTTACATTTAAGTTAGAGTGGGGATGTAGTTTCAGTGCAAAGGGTTTCCCATAATTTTGCAAGCCCCACATTTTTCAGGCATCCTGCTAGCTGAGACTAGCATAGGAAATGCAGGTAATGACATGCTAATGTGCGTCCCCAAGTCAGATCTAGAGGCATATTCTATCGGAGTTCATCTTTACCATTCATCCATCATAGGCGAAGATGCTTGGTTATAAGGCTTTCTAGAGGATGGCATATCGGCTTTCCCCCTTTTGCGATTGGACAACCTAGTGCTACATGCTCACCAAAGGTTTGAGATTCTGTGCAGAATATGGGATGGCCAAGGCAATGTACTCCTGAGCAGATGACCCCCTTTTTGGCAGTTTTAAGTTGTTTCTCAAGTTTATGGCTTGTAAGTAGGAAAGAAGTCACAAGTTGACATGTTGGTTTCCATGTCAAGGGTTTGGTTGAAGAAGGGCCATATGGTCAAGAACCCATGCTTCCTTGATGGTGTGTAGATTTAGAATGAGAATGCTAAAAGATTTTACTCCCTAGTATAAAAAATTTCTTTATGTCATGGGCTTGCAGGGCTGAAATCAAGTTCAATGCACGAGAATTGAGAGATTTGAGATTTGTTTCTTATTTTCAAAAGGAACTAAAGAACAAGCTATTGCAAACCATCAAGCTGCCATCTTTGTTCACAGAAGCTGCCACTGCCCTGGCATCTTTCAAACCTTTTCAGGTGCCGATTTCAGCAATCAAACTTGTCCATCAACATTATCAGGTAAGTCCTATCACTGCATTTGCTTCTATGAGGAAAGGTCTTGGGTCTTGGTATTTTGGGCATTATTGAGTGGACACAATATTTCGAATTGCAGGTACCTGCATGTGAATGGATTTACGGCTTGAATGCAACATTAGTAGGGCTTGGAGTTAGCTTGGTTCCAAGAAACTGCGACAAGGGGTCACTGGAAACCAAACCAAGTTGTATTGGTCTTGGTAAGCATAGAGGAGTTTTTAATTGTGTCTCTAAGTCGTTTGTGTTAAATTTTCCTCTCCCTCTCTCTCTCTCTCTCTCTCTCTCTCTCTCTCTCTCTCTCTCTCTCTCTCTCCGCTAGATCATGGAGTCCGTAGACTAGCGCAGATTTGGCCAGTTCTTGCTAGAGACACAGTGCCACAGAGAGACACTGCTACGGACTCATACCACAGGGAGAAGTGGGTGACAGCTCCAGCTCACTGATTTCCTCCAGAGATCTATCCCAGTGCCTATCATGACACAAGAGGGGGTTACACTTCAGCGCGCTGCGGACCTCTGAGCCAAACGGAGACCGAGAGCACCAGGCTACCAGACTCCCAGACTACATCAGAGGGAGATCACAGAGATACGGGCTCGACATCAGCACCATATCCAGGAGCGGCTAGCTCACTTATACTCACACCCGGAGATCATGCTCCGAGGTATTTTTTCCTCGCCATCGCCTATGTATCACATATTACATCCCCATTATGGTACTGGTTGGAGCTAGACAGATTTGCATTGCATTCTTGTATACCCTGCGCATATAGGTTGCATACTGAGCCTCTAGCAGTAGTGCTCCATCCATCACACCTCCCCACTAGCTCAGTACTTTCATAGTTTATTTCATGTTCATTTTGTCCTTTTTTTTTCTGGACATCCAGAAGACATTGACAGTTGTACATTGATTTGTCTCATAGGTCGAGTTCGGCCTCTAGTAGACGTTAATATAGCTTTCTTTCTCTCTCTCTCTCTCTCTCTCTCTCTCTCTCTCTCTCTCTCTCTCTAACTCGATTTGACAAGGCTCATGACTGGGCTCATGCAAGAGGTGAGCTCTCACTTTATCCGCCCCACCTGTTCGCCTATATGGACATAGCTTGCAGGACCATGGGCGAGAGCCTCCTCCACTTCCGGGATGATCGGAGTTGACCTCTTCTGACCAAGACCAACCTTCGGTCCTCCTTCCTCTATTCGTATTGGCGCCGCCGGAACGAGGTGCGGGGGGGTGGTCGCGATGAAGATGCCATGGAGGCAAGTGCCAAGGAGGCTTGAGCAATGGAGGTGAGTGTAGGAGAGAGATGTAGGAGAGGCTAATGCAAGAGGAGGTGAGACCGTGAGTGTAGGAGAGAGATGTAGGAGGGGCTTGAGCCTTGAGCAATGGAATTATGGAGGTGAGAGTAGGAGAGAGATATAGGAGAGGCTAAAGCAAGAGGAGGTGAGACCGTGAGTGTAGGAGAGGCTTGTCACTTGAGCCTTGAGCAGTGGAGGTGAGACTCGAGAGTAGGAGAGAGATGGAGGAGAGGCTTGCCAATGGAGAGGTTAGAGCAAGAGGTGAGTGTAGGAGAGCAACAAGACTACAAGTGAACTTGAAATTACAACTTACCCAAGGTCCCAATGCCACTTGGGCCTTGAAAGTTGAGGGTTGAGGAGAGCTAGAGCCTTGCCGGGTTACTCAATGCCCACTTGAGTCTTGAGCCTTGAAAGTTGAGGAGTGTTGAGCCAAATTGCCAATGAGCTTTCCACTTGAGCCTTGAAAGTTGAGGAGCATTGAGGCTTGAGCTTGAGCCAGGAGCGTTGCAAGTTGCTTGAGCCTTGCTTGAGCCTTGCCAATGGGGGCTCTTCTTATAGCCATGGGCCAAGTGGGGAGGGCTGCTCAACGGCTAGGCGCCCAACGGCTACAGGGCACAATGGCACACTGCGCAACGGTCCGTTGACCGTCCGGTCTAGCTCCGTCCCACACGAACCGCCGTCCCGCCGTCCCGTCGTCCCGGAATCGCCGTCCCCTTGTTACAGCGTGGGCTCACACGTCCCCTGGCCGTCCCCTGTCCGGTTCCGTTTCCCCGTCCCAGGGGTCCGTCCCCCACGTTCCCTGTGACTATGGGTGAAAGAAACTGACTGGGAAGAAGGGGCTTGAGCAACAAGACTATTAGCTCGTCATCACTGGGAGGAACGCGGCCAAGTAGAACCATTTCCTTGTTGTTGGGTCCTTGGAGGGGAGCTTGGTAGAGTAGGTGCTGGATTGCTACCCCCTCTGGATCCCCAATTTGGGGCATTGCTACCACCTTGGTTGTTTTGGCGGGTGGAGGTAGTGGGGTTGGAGTTGTTGCCTTTATTTTCCTTGGTTAAAAAAAAACACTTATCATCAACATGTCCACGTATTTGGCAAGAAGTGCAAAATCTATTCTTTTTGGGAATATTTTGCCAGTAGGGAATGGGTGTGGAGGCATGATTTTTGGAATCAGTGTTGTTGCTGGGAGATTTGCCTTGATTTCCGAAGTTGCTGTTCCCTTTCCCTTGTTGTCCTTTTTGAGTAGAGGTTGTATTGGACACAAGGGCTCCCTCTTGAGTGGAGGAAGAGGATGACTTCTTGGGATGAAATTGGTCATGCAACCAAGCGAAACGCAAGAGTTGGCATTCACACTCATATAGGTTAGGCATAGGCTCTAAACTAATGGTCTGTGTGACAAAAGTAAAGAAGCGAGGTGGCAACTTGTTTAGTAGAGTGATAACCTGATCTTCCTAGGACTTGGGAGAGCTAGTGGTGGCAAACTCGACGTTAAGGCACCGATATTCAGCAACTTTGATGGTCAGGTCATCCCCTTCTTTGATAGAGAAAATTTGAATTTGATGCTCAAGATCAATGTGACGCGTACAATCACGTGCGGCATATCTCTCTGCGAGGTGTGCCCATCTATCAGAGACATAGGGGAACTGCTGGAGTTGTGAATGGAACTCGGGCAAGAGGCCTTGCATGAGCTCCACTATAGCAGTGGCATTTCTAGCTTCCCAAATGCTGATGACTTCAGGAGGTACTAGAGAAGGGTGGGGTTTTGGTTCAAGGCCCTTTACTAGGTTCCAGGAACCTTGGGAAGTGAAAACTTGTTCCATAAGATTAGCCCAGGTTGTATAATTAGACCCGTTAAAACGAGTCTTTTCTGTGAAAGCATTTCTGGACATAGAAACATGAAAGGAAGATGGTGGGGGAGTTGAGAAAGGCTGGTGTCCATATCCAGAGTGTAAGTGTTGAGGAGAGAAACCTGATAGTCCACCAAGACCAGGCATGGATGAAGGACCTGTCGAGGGTGCTCCATAAGATGGAATCAAGTTTTGGGTACTCAGCATAGGTACTACTAGGTTGAGGTATGAAACTTGGAGAGGGCACATAATTGGGAAAATCACCTGATACCCTGGAATGCTGGGTGGGACCGCAGTGCCAGGGGCGTCGTGTTAAAAGATAACTAGGATGGGTAGAAACCATACGCAGGACCCAAAAGAGGTGCAGGCAGTGATGACTGCATGCCAACACTAGTAGGAAGAGGTATGGGTTGGGAGGGAGGGTCTTGTGTTTGAATGTGGGCAGTATTCCATAACACATTAGGAGTAGGAACAGAAAGTGAACCAGAGGAGAAAACAGTGTTACCTCCTTGAACACTAGAAGTCGGAGAGTGAATTATACTCCTACACCCTCCTCTATTTGGGTTCACAAGATGCTAGGGATCGACGATAGTTGATGGTACCGTTTGTTGAACGTGTGCCACATAAGAAGATACCCATGTAGAGTTAGGAACATATGTACTAATAGGCACATATGAACCTGATGCGGTCACTGACAGGGATGATGATGGATCTCCGAGAACGATCAAGGAGGTACGTGTCCTTGAGAAAAAGTCCCATACCGAAGTCCAGTTTGTCGGCTAGAATGAGAAGCAGAGCTCTCCAGTTGAGGCTGAATACCTGGGTCCAATACTGGCACACTGGCTGTGGGCATGTATCCTCCTCTGGAAGTAACGACTAATAAGCTTGGAGAAGAAAAACCATATGCCAAGGGTGTAGAGGGTGAGTGGGTAAAAGTAGGCTGGTCGTCTCCCAATGAAAGACCTCGAACAAGGCTCTCCAATGTATGAGGAGTTCCATCCTCTGTGTGATCTATATCAGAATAAGGGGAGTCAGTATCTGGTATGAAAAGCTGATCCTCCAGAATCGAGGGTAGACGATCCATGGTGTGTACTTTCGAGGTCTTCAATCCCTTTGCTCACGATCGCTCTGATACCATGTGAAGGCAAAAGAGACCAAAGGACCAAATATATGAAAGATCAGAGTAAGAACACACAGCATGCAATGGTGATGTGTATATAAAAGATGAAGTCCAGTACCGGAGCTCTATGTGAGACTCCGAATAAGCAGAGAGAGCTGTTGTCCCATAAAACGCAGATAACAGAGCTGAAGTGACCCTGATGAAAGCGCCGATATACGCCTGTTGTAAGGCTGATGTGAGCCTGAAGTAAGGCTGCTGAAAAACGCTGATGTCAGCCTGAGGCAAACGCTGAAGACAGCCTGAAGTAAACGATGAAGTCAACCTTGGTGTGGACGATGAAGTCAGGCCTGATGTAGGTGATGTAAACGCTGATGTGAGCCTGATGTAGGCGGCCAATCCAGCAGCAGTAAACGCTGTAGATGAACCTGATGTAGGCGGCGAAAACGCTGATGTGAGCCGTCTGTGTTCTGACCAGCAGGAGGAGGGGATGCACTTAGTGAGGTGCAGTCCACGAAGTGTCCAGTAGGCGATGAAACGCAGAGGAGAAAAACGCAGCCTGAGGTGCAGAGCACCAAGTCCACCTGCGTTGATGATACACATGAACAAGGGGGGAGCCTCAGATTTATATGAGGTATTGGTCGGCCAGCATAGGAGTCGGGCCTTTTTGGGCTAGGTTAAATACTTGTTTTGGGTATATTTTCACACACTCATCTCATCAAAAACATCTCTACTCACTCGCATCTCACGAGTAGTGGGGTTATGGCATCTATAATCTTTCTGCTAGTATCTAGTCCATATTATGCATGATGGAGTTGATGGTTTATTGTCTTGTGGATGACTACCATGAGGTTATTAATTGCACTTTCTTATAAGGTGAATTTGGGCATGTTCTTGGATTCATCTAGGTATATCTTTATGGTGTATTAGCGGACATGCAAATTTCACATTGTGAAGTTTTAACTTTTCGTCCAAGTTGCGCCAGTTGATATTGTGTTAATTCTTTCTATCTTTAGTGGTGCATATGCCCTATCAACTACCTTTTTGTTGTAATGATTCTTTCTATTTGTTATGATCCCTTAGTGCTAGGCTTCATTATGGTTGAGTGTGCCCTGCATCTCTAGAGCTCTGATAGAAACTTAGTACACAGACCTGTGTGTGTGTGTGCACGCACGGGGTGTGTTTGTGTGTGTGGGAGCATATATTGATACCAAGTTCTATACCCACTATTGGAAATTGATGACGTTAGTGGGGATGTTATAATATCTAGTCTATACTATGCATGATGGAGTTGATGGTTTATTATCTTGTGGATGACTACCATGAGATTATAAATTGCACTGACTTATAAGGTGAATTTGGGCATGAAGTACATGAGCCTGGTGCTTCATTTTGCTATCTTGCATAGACAATGGTACCTTACCAAGATGCGCAGTGTCATCTACATATCTTGTTTTTTCCATTTTTTGCATTTCTCTAAACTACTCTCTGTGACTGGTCATGTGGTTGGAAGCACCCAGATCAAGATATCATATATCTCTAGGATTCCTTGCATCTGTAGTTATGGAACTAAGCATATGGTGCATCACAGAAAGTTGCTCACGTCTATCTTCGGCTGGCTTGCTTGAAGACGCATAGTTCCCTTGCTACAACTTTCCACTTTTAATGTCATTGTGCTTTTTATAGCACTCCTTTGCTATATGACCTGGAAAGTTGCTCACTTCTATCTTCGGCTGGCTTGCTTGAAGACGCGTAGTTCCCTTGTTGCAACTTTCCACTTTTAATGTCATTGTGCTTTTTATAGCACTCCTTTGTTATATGACCTGGTTTGCCACAATAATAGCACTCCATGACACATGCTATTTTCACTCTGGTTTTTTGCCATCCACTTCGGTCTCTCTGGCTGCCCCTGTCTCTACACCTGCATAAACGACTATAACCAGTAGCCGAATGCTTATCATTGATTCAGTATTGTAGGCAAACTCGACCATTGGGATGCATCTCTTCCAATTAGATGGTTGCTTGGACACGTATGCGCGAAGCATATCCTCTAGAACCCGATTCACCCTCTCCGTCTACCCATCAGACTGAGGATGATCAAAGGAACTCATACTCAGCGTAGTCTCCAATTTCTGGAAAACTCGCTATGAAGAAGCGTCCATAAAACTTGGAGTCTGTGTCAGTCACTATGTCACAAGGGAATCCATACAAGCTAAACAATTGCTCAACACACTGTTGAGCCAAATCAGATGCTCTCATGGTTGACCTTGTGGGTAAAAATCTTGGCACCTTTGTTAGCCTGTCGACCTCCACCCAAATATCATCATGTCCTCTATTGGTGCGTGGTAACTCGACAGTAAAATCCATGGAGGTTCTTTCGATTTAATACATTTTTCTCTTTATTTGGAGGTCGTGGAGCAGTCGGTAAAAATCTTGGCATCTTTGTCAGCCTGTCGACCTCCACCCAGATATCATCATATTCTCTATTGGTGCGTGGTAACTCGACATGGAAATTCTTCCCATTGTAATAACCCTCTAGCTGTAAGACGCTCGGCCTTATTTACCTGATATTAATGACACTTCACCACATAGTCCCGTGTTAGAATATTGTGCATCTTAGTGTGTGGGGACCTTGCCTATTTATTGGGATTTAATACATTTTTCTCTTTATTTGAAGGTCGTGGAGCAGTCGGCCAGCTCCTAGGTGTTAGACATCATCTCCTTCTTGCTGGCTTCCTGTTTGGTGTCCTATTATAGCCTCTAGGGCTGACCATGTTAGTCATAGGGGCTGGTCACCCTTCACATATATTTTCCCACATTATTCCCCATTTTATGGAGACTTGGGTATTTTCCCAGTCGTGGAGGATTTTATCATCAGTCGGCTGCCTACTCATGGGCATATATATAGCTGGCTTGCCTCTCTCATTTCTCACTACTTGCTTAGCTTTGTTGGCTGCAGTCCCTCACATATGAGGTTCTCCCCTCTTGCTCGGGACATATATTCCTTTTGGTGATGATATTGAGAGGAGGTTCTCACTTGTGTTTCCTCTCCATCTCTCTCTCTCACTCTCTCTCTCCTGTGTTTCCACTTTCCCTTCTTCTGCTGCACATTCTATCATGGTATCAGAGCGCCAGTGATCTTCAGTGTTGGATGCTCCCTTCTCTCCCTCTTGCGTTTTGCGTTTTTGCGTTTTCAGCAAGGTGGACAGATCTGTGTTTTTTTCTCAGAAGTGCTGCTGGCCGCTTGCCTCTTCCAGGCGTTTCTTCTCAACAGCCCCTGGTCTTTCTTGATCACTTTGACCTCTAAGAACACTTGTTTTCTGCACTGTTTTCAGGGCAGCAGCACAATGTGTGCTGCGTTTTTCTACAAGTGGCTGTCTACAGCAGTTTGCAGCAGTTCTCAACATTCATACCCCCCCCCCCCCCCCCGCCCCCCGTAGTGCTGGTCGCTTGTTTTGTACAGGCCAGCAGCAGCATATGTGCTGCCTTTTTTTCTTCTACAGGTTTCTGATGCTATTTGCTGATATGAGGACTTGATGGTACCATAACTCTACTGCTTTTCCAGATTCAGCCCATTCTATAGCCCCTTTTACCTTTGCGTTTTCAGATTTGCAGCCATGGTTGCTGCGTTTTTCTGAACTGATCTTGTTGGTAGCTGTACCTTCACTTGGGCTCCTCTCGTTGGACCCGAAGGTACCTTCTGTTCATTTGTTTTCCTCATAGGAGGTGTGGACACTGGTTGGCCTGAATTTTTAGGTTTGTAGCCCTTGTTTGGCTGTGTTTTCTTCTCCAGTGGACATAGATCACTTGCAGAGGGGGTTTCTTGTTTGGATTGTGGCTTTGGAGGCAGTTTGGTACTTGAGGAGCATTCTGAATTTCAGATTTGAGTCAGCGTTTTGTTGATTTTGGAGCATCTATACCTGGCCTACACGGTTTCCCGGTTTCTTCATGTTCCTTGCCTTCTGTTGGCGGTGGAGTGCTATTTTTTACTGGAGAGCAGTGTTTTGGCTGCGTTTTGCTTCCCACAGGAGTTTTCTACACTCTGAGGGGGCCTATCTCGAGCTACTTTACTTGAGGATCAGTTTTGGGAGCTGTTTAGTTTCTGTGGAGACTTTCTTCTGTGATAGGAGGTTACAGATTTTGGAGGAGAGCAGTGATCTTTTCAGAGATCTTGAGGAGAGTTTATTTTGTCCGAGCCTGTGTTCTTTGCGAATATAATGATTTGGCTACCCACATATATATGCTCCTAGTCGGTCAATAGTATTGCTATCGGCCAGCTGTACCCAATTACCACGTTATCAATGCAACATCATCAGTAACGCCTCACCACCACCACATCATCATTGCCACGTGTCACATGTGTTGTCTGACTTTGCCCATCGGCTGCTATTTGATGTCTGGCTTTTCCATGCATACTCGTAGGTGTGTCACACACATTCTCCCCAACTTGCATTGTTTGTCCTCAGCTGCATAGTGTCCATATAAAGTGCCCTTTCATAAAAGGAAAAGATCCAAGCAAAGCTCATCCAAGATACCCAAGATCTTGACCACTTTGCATTGCAGCTGTCCTCAGTTGCACAGTGTCCATATAAAGTGCCCTCCTTTCATAAAAGGAAAAGATCCAAGCAAAGCTCATCTAGGTCCCCCCGTCGCCAGCATCCCCCCCCCCCCCCCCCCCCCCCCCCGCGCAATTCCAAAACGCAAACGGTAACTTGGTGCATGCACAACCTCCAAACCCTGATTTGCTGTGCAAGCTGAAATGGGGTTGAAAACACTAATGCAAGGGCTAAATCGATGGAAAACAGGGAAACCCTAATTTTGGCTTGCAAACCCTAATTTCAAAAACCCTAATCCACAAACGCTACCTTAATAGAAGAGCTTGGCTCTTTTGCGTGCGCCCTCTGAGCTGGTCCCTCATCGTCGTGAGCATTCCGCGCCCCATCCTTGCGTGCAGCCAACCCAACGTGCCCCCCGCCCCCCCCCCCTTCTTCCTGCCTTCCCTCCTTCGTGCAGCCTCCTGCCCCTCTGCCTACCTTTTGTGTTTCCCCTCTCAGCCTCCTCTCCGTTGCACAACCTCTTCCAACGTCCTGTCCTCCTGCGAGCAGTCCCTCTCCCTTCGCCCCTTCTTCATGCCCTTTTTCCTTTTATTGCTCCCACTCCAATGCTCTTCTTGTTACCCTAGATGACCATTGCTAGGCCTTCAGTTGTAGTCAGCTCCTTGATACAGAGCCTTTGGATTTCAAAGAGCCCTAGAAGCTGAGAATATAAAGGCGTATTGTGGCATGTAGGAGTGGTTGCAGAAGGACCTATGGATTGTAGCAATGACCTAGACACACCCTTCTTTTACTTCTAGAACAAGGTTTACACATCTTCACGCTACCCATTGGGCCATTGAGGCTTGCTCCAAAGTAAGTAAAAAACAAAAGGTGTTTTTTGACCCTTCTGTTTTTTACTAATGCCAATGACACGTTTCTTCTGCAGTTATTTTGGTTGTTTTGGCTCATTTGTGCAGTCATGCTCGTTGAGAAAAGCTCATTTATTGATTTTAATCACCATTGACAATTGGGTACATTGTTTTGTGAACTGTCTATGCAGGTATTGTTAGGGGAGTGGATGTTCAGAAGGGGATTTTTTATGTTATTACCCCTCTAAAATTGGAGGAGCTGCAGCAAGTGGATACATTTCTTCAAGGCAAGATGGAGATTCCTGTATCTCTATTAAAGGTACAATGCGGATTTTTGTTCATTGATTGCAAAAGAGCTGCTGAGTGCTTAATTGTATGCTTTGGAAACGTCATTTGCATACATGTATCTAAACTAGTCCTTTCAGCTTTTTTGGAACTCCTGGGCTGGTCTTCATATATGCAATCAACTTTGTGCAGGCTCCTGGTTATGTTTCACCTTATCTATGTCGCAGCACCATCTCTATCGAAGGCACTGGCTCAGCAGTCATGGGGAGGGGTAAAAAGAAGTTTTTGCGATCATAAGTTTTTGGTTTTTGGTGAAGACCTCAGCTCTGTGAGGCTTGCCACAGAGAGAAGAGTAGGCCCTGGCCATCTTTGATGATGACCCCTTCCATGGGTCCTTTTTGAAAGCAATCCATACAGCTGCTCATACGGCACAAGTCAGGGCGCAGAGCATAATGAACCTTACTAGATTAGGCAGTTCAAAATGAAGAGCCCACATGAGCAATGTATCATTTTTTTCACCGTGTCTCATACCACAAGGCTTAACAACTGAGGCAGATACCCATGAGGTTTTGTCGAGTTAAATGGCAACAGTTTAATCAAGATGACACGTTGAGGTAGACTCTTTCAGATCTTTTTCAGCTTTTATTATGCATGAATGCCTAGCTCTTAGTTTAGTAGACTCTTTCATATCATGTATGGGAGTTAATTACCCACAATTTCTTAGCTCATAGTTCAGGTTTTTAATAAGAAGATGAAGAGAAAAAGAGATCTAGACCATGGGTAATCTTGCCCATATTGGCCAAAGTGGCTAGTAAGGCCAAAATAGTGTAATGGATTATCCACCTGAGGGAAAGTTATACTTTGGCTAGTAAGGCCAAAATAGTGTAATGGATTATCCACCTGAGAGAAAGTTATAAAGGGAACCATGCTTGCTTTTCCAATCTTAAAGCTTTAAGGACAGCATCTTTAATCGTAGTAACTTCTGAACCATTGGAAAACCATCTTACAGTAGGAAATGAAAATGCTTATTGATGGGTTAAATGAATTATTCTTCTTTTGAAGATTGCCAAAAGAGAGAAACTTCAAAACAAAGAGCACCCTCCATTTACAGTTGCAAACATTAGCAAGTGCTTATTTTATCCATCATGAGATTTCATGGACACTATGTACACATCATTTTGGTCTAATAGACCCCTTTGGGTGTTTTGAAGACGTTAATATAACTCTCTCTTTCTCTCTCTCTCTCTCTCTCTCTCAAGCACAAGTGCCAGCAACTCAAGAGTCACTTGAGAGCCCTCCTATATAATAGGGGCATGGGACACACTCAAGGGAGACTACATCTTTCTTGGATTGCTGATTTCAAAGCAAGCAAAGGAGCATTTTGATGTGACAACGGAGTGAGGATGCAATGAATGAGCTAACATCCCATGTTAGTAGGAGTTGAATTGCAGGTTGAAGGCAAGACACAACACACATGATTTAGCAATGCTCAGGTAAGCTCTTGACTTGAACATATTGGGCACACCACCGATGGGGAGGACTAAAGCCTAGGGCTGAGCTCTTGAACATAATTGGCACCATTGACAAGGACTAGAGCCTAGGACTTAGCATTGTTCATCCGTCCATTCCAAGCTATTGGGATTACCCAATATTGCACGGTGTTAACCTATCATCCGAAAATCCTAAAAAACCTCCAAAAACTAAGCCAAACTAGCTCTCATTTTGGAAGACGTGAGCCCATAGTCGCATGAAAAAAGCGTTGTGTCAAAGATGTGAGTCAACATTACACATGAGCCTAGACACGTGAGCCATGAGTCTAATATATGAGTGTTAGCCTAAGCCGCACCATTACTATTGGGGCTTGCCTTCCGAACTATGCTAGACATGTGATTCGTGAATCTGGACACACAAGCGGGTGTGATTTGTTGGTGAGCTTCCTTGGCGAGCTTTCTTTGTGAGCTTTTAAAAATGGTGAGCTTTTGGGTCCTTGTTAGATATCCGTAACCACTACGGGCATTACCACGAGAGGGGACGACCTCTAGCTCACCACCCAGCCATAGAGGAAGAATGAGGATTGCCCCTCATCCCCCAGGCTATAGAGTGTGTGGCCTGCCGTCCACACTAGCCTGGCCGCCCATGACTCCGCACGGGCGTCCTCTCCCACTGAACCCCGGACATGGCCATCCGGTCTGCCTGTCGGTCACAGGCATTACAGCCTACGTGACATTAGCCCCCCCTTAAGAAGAGTTTTCGTCCTCGAAAACAAACTGGGGAAACCTTTTGGAAATTACACTACGGCGTTCCCAGGTTGCTACCTCCTCATCCCTATCTGTCCATTTAACAAGTACCTCCTGGTACACTTTATGTCGAGTTTGTCTATCACGATACTGTAGAATCTTTTCAGGTTCATGTGGTATCTTTGGTGGCTCTATCAAGTCCACCAAAATCTCTGGAGAAACTGCGTTCTCTAACCCGTGAACTGATTTCTTCAGTTTACTGACATGGAAGACATGATGGACTTGAGAACTCTCCGGTAACTCCAGTTTATATGCTATGTCCCCAATCTTCTTAAGGATTTTAAAAGGACCACAATATCTCGGAGAAAGTTTATCACACTTTCCCATTTTCATGGTTTCTGACTGCGCAGGAACCTTGAGGAATACAAAGTCACCTTCTGCAAAGGTCACCTTTCTACGTCCTTTATCCGCATAAGTTTTAGCGCGATCCTGAGCGCTACGAATGCTCTCACGTGCGGCTTTGAGCATATCATTCATATCTTCAAGGAAATCCTTGACAGATTGAATCTTCTCCTTTTCTAGGCCTACAGCCATCGGAGATCTCGGCTGGAATCCATACATTAACATGAATGGTGTAAATCCAGTCGCTGAGTGTTTGGAGCTGTTATAGGCAAACTCCAATAAGGGCAAGTACTCTTCCCAATTAGATTGCTTCTTACTAACATAAGAACGCAACATATCCTCTAGAATTTGGTTAACTCTTTCAGTTTGACCATCAGACTCCGGATGATCTGCCGTACTCATACTCAGAGTAGTATCCAAACTTTTGAAGACTTCCCTCCAAAAATGACTGTTGAACTTTCTATCTCTATCCGACACTATATCTGCGGGCAGGCCATGTAGCTTGTAGAGATGTTCAATAAAGAGTTTTGCCAACTCTGGCGTTTTAACAGTTTTCTTCGTGGCAATAAACTTTGCCATTTTAGTTAACCTGTCCACTACCACACCCACACCGAGTCAGTCCCTCGACTCGTCTTGGGTAAACCGGTAATGAAATCCATGGAAATGCTTTCCCATTTCCCTTGAGGACGGATGGAGTAGTCCTCCAACCTTAAGACGTTCATGTTTATTGACCTGGCATTTATTGCATTTCAGCGCATAAGTCTGGACGTCCTTAAACAAATTAGGCCAATAAAACTGTCTTTTTACTAGTGCATAGGTCTTCTGAATCCCAGGATGACCCGCACTTGGACTATCATGACTTTCTTTAAGAATTTGGGCCCGAAAGTCACCAATAGGTGGTACACATATTCTACCCTTGTAGAGTAAGTACCCGTCGTCAATGGAGTAATTAGCATATTTCTCCCCCTGACGAAGTTTATCATTCCCCTTTGAAGCCGTGGCAGTCAAAGGTGATGAAAGGCCTACGTCAGAGCTCTCCGGCTCCAAACTATACCCAGAAGACACGGCTAGTCTCTCCGGACTAACTCTCGCTTCCCTTCCCGTTGCACCTTCGGCCAGTCTCTCCGGACTAGCAATACGTGCCAACGAGGGAGGTGGTCGCGTTTGTGAAGAAGTGCGTACGCGTACAGCGCGCTAAACCTCTGTAAAAGATGGATCATGCTCACATAAACCACGTAGTGATTCCAAGAAATCATTCTTGAAGACTGTGAAACTAAGTTCATTAATCTGTGGCATGCGACTAAGTGCATCTGCCACCACGTTATACTTACCTTTCTGGTAACGTATCTGAAGGTCAAACTCCTGTAGAATATCCGCCCACCGAGCTTTTCTACCCTTCAGTTCATTTTGACTTGAAAGCCATTTCAGACTTTCATGGTCCGTCCGGACCTCAAAAGTAGCACCATATAAATAGTGTCTCCACTTTTTCAGTGCATGAACTATCGCTAGTAACTCTCGCTTGTAAGCCGAGTAGTTGCGCACGATCTAACTTTTTACTTTCAAATGCAATTGGGCGTCCCCTTTGCATAAGTACGGCCCCAATGGCCTCATTACTAGCGTCTGTTTCCAAAACAAACGGCTCATTTGGATCCACAATAGTTAAAACAGGTGCAGCTGCTACGGTCACCTTAAGCTTATCAAAGCTTTTCTGTTGGGCTTCCCCCCAACTAATGTTTTTTGTTTTTGACCGTAACTGGTCAGTCACAACGGGACTGCGATCTTCGCGTAGTCCTTCACATACTGTCGGTAGAACCCCGACATGCCAAGAAAAATCTGCAGTTCCTCGAGATTCTTTGGCGCTGGCCATTTAAGAATAGCCTCTACTTTTTCTGGCTCCATCCGCGTACCATCGGCGGATATAATATGGCCAAGATAGTGAATTTCTGTTTCAAAAAATTCACATTTGCTCTTCTTCGCAAATAATTTGTGCTCTCGCAACAACTCGAACACTAGACGCAAATGCTCTATTTGTCTTTCTGTGTCTTACTGTACACAAGAATATCATCTAGGAAAACTACTACGAATTTTCCCAGATATGGACGTAAAATGCTGTCCATTAGCGTCATAAACGTCGCTGGAGCATTGGTTAGCCCAAATGGCATAATAAAAAACTCAAAATGCTCGAAACGGGTCCTAAATGCTGTCTTCGCAACATCTTCTGCTTTTATTCTAACCTGATGATACCCAGATCTCAATTCTATTTTTGTAAAGTATCTCGATCCATAGAGTTGATCAAACAACTCATCCATGCATGGCATCGGATACTTGTTCTTAATCGTTATCTGATTAAGAGCCCTATAGTCTATGCACATCCGCATAGATCCGTCTTTCTTCTTTACCAGAAGAATAGGCGATGCCCACGGACTTGAACTAGGCCGAATAAAGCCTTTGTTCAAATATTCCGTCAATTGTTTTTCCACCTCCTGTGCCTCGGAGTGGCTTAATCTATAAGCAGGTTTGCTTATAGGTTTTGATCCTAGCATAACTTCGATGTCATGGTCTACTTCTCTAGATGGTGGTAAACCATCTGGTAAATCATCAGGAAAAACATCCTGAAATTCCTCTAGTAAATTCATTAAAGTATCTACGTAATTTTTCTTTATTGTCTCATTCACCTTGGATTTTTTCTTGTTTGAATCACATGCATGCCAAACAGGGTTTTCAAATAGTGGGTCTCGTCTAAGGTTATTTTGTTTTTCTTGTTTGTCTACGCAAACATCATTTATCGTTTCATCTACGGAAACAAAATTCAAAAGAGAGTAACAAGCATATACCTCTGCTATCTGGTCTCTGCGGACCGCTGTACACAACTCCATGGAGGAAATAAGTGGTGTGGCAGGGACAGTACGGTCGCCCTGCAGGGTGATGACTCTACCTCCGTGCTCAAAACATAGCGTATTATGTAAGTAATTTCGAGCTAGACTAGGGCCCAAGCCATACAGCCACTCCCTGCCTAGATATACGTCTGCTCTGGCTAAGTGCATGACTTGAAAGTCAAGCGGAGCCTCGTAGTCCTGCATAGATAATGGGACCCCCAATACTACAGTATTCCATACCGTTTTATCATATCCGTTGGCTAGGCCAACAGTATACTCATGATCACTCCGGGTCTCAGTCAATCCCAACTTCTTGACTAACGAGTAGTTCAAGAAGTTGTGGCTAGCTACATCATCAATAAAAACTGTGACTCTACGGCCACCTATGGTGCCATACATGCGCACCATGTCATGCGGACCTACAGTAGGCTGCCACATCGCTGGTGTCACTGAACAAGCGTGATGCTCATCACAATGACACACTGTCACCTCTCTGAACTCTGCGGAACTGAGAGGGAGTCTCTGCACTGTATGCAACTGCCTAGAAGATTTACCATCTTTTTTGGGTTTAGGTTTTGGACACAGCCTTCGTGTGTCCTACTTCATTGCAATTAAAGCAGCGATTTTCCTTTCGCGCTTTAATATACTGCTCTTTCTTTTGGATTTCGGTGTCTCTTTTTTTTCTGGATGGTCGCGGTTTTTTAGACCAATGACCACCCTGTCCTTCCTGGTCCGTCCTATCTCCTTGTTTCTCACTGCGGAACCCTTTTATTTTGAGGCATGACCTCCTCTTTTCACTACCCTCGGCCCTGCTAGAACCACCACGCGCACTACGGCGCTTGATGTCATCAAATATCTGTGCATATTGAATTGCCCCTCTGCTAAGTCTTTAGGCTGTAAGGGTTCTACGTACTCAAGGTAATTATCTTTGAGGCCTCTCTTAAAGCCTCGCAATGTCTTGAATGCATCGATTCCCTTTAGCTTGAGTACTATCTCCCTGTAGTTTGAGATGTACTGAGTTAGGGATTTGTTCTCCATCGAGCACTTGTCCCATAACTCCCAGCTTCTCTCTGCCTCATTAACAGGCAAAAATTCTTTTCGAAACATTGTTTCAAATTCCGTCCAAGTGGCAGGGCGAGTTGTCAAACTCATCCACCACTTGTACGCTTTGCCGGTTAATGAGAGACTAGCCTCTACGGGCTGTATACGGCTAGGCTGTTGTCACAGCGCGTGCAAATCTGACCACTTCGCTAGAAACATATTGACTGAGTCCTTGTTTCTCTCCTTTTCCTCGCCACCAAAACTAGGCGGCTTTAAGTCTTTTAATAACGACGAAGCTGTCGCTACGGACGGTCCCGCAGGTGCATCGACCTGTACTCCTGCAACCACTGGCGAGGCTACGCTCACCCGTGCTGTAGGAGCTCGGCTACCTCGAGGAGTCGGAGTACTAGCCGAGGCGGCTGTCAGTGCATCTAACCGTGTGGAGATGCTCTGTAGCATCGTTACTAAATCAGCCTCCTGGACTTTACCCATAGTGTTCAGTTTGGCATTAAGATATTTAAACAGTCCACTAGAGAGCTCCGTCTCTGTCAGGACATCAGTAGGGTCCAACAGGTCATAGTCGTCGTCGTCATAATCCAAGAGGTCCTCCTCGGTCCCCTCGACGACGTCAGTGTTCATGTCCTCTGGCTCATCGGCCAAAAAGGGGTCATCAGCCAATGCGGCCGCTGCGGGCTCGCTGGGTCCTAAGGCGGGGTCAATAGACGAGGAGGGCGCTGGCGGATCATGCGTGATCGACGAGCGCACTCCGGACCGAACAACGGTCGGGCGTGTACGGCCTGACAATTCGATCGGGGTCAAACCCGCGACGATCGAGGACAAGAGACTGGAAAAACCTAGAGAAGTAGAAGGCGGTGGGGACACACTACGTCTAGCAGACATCTTTAATTCTTGCAAAAAACAATGCGAGAACTCAGAAATTACTTTAAAAAAAGGCTAATAAAATGAGCAGTGGTGGAGAGAAAATAGTCACCCCCTTTTTACGATCGCCTGTCGATTTGTGTTGCACTGCGAGCCTCTACAAGGACGCTTCCGGGATGCTCCGATCCACGAGAAAAATGCCTGCGTGGAGACTTGCTGTGTGTGACGGCGGGGGGGGAGAGAGAGAGAGAGAGAGAGAGAGAGAGAGAGAGAGAGAGAGAGAGAGAGAGAGAGAGAGAGAGAAAGAGTTCTTTCCTTCAAAAATGGCTTGGCCGCCTCCCTCCACACACTCCCTTGTGGAGATAAGGGTGAGAAGATTGTGGATGAAAACCATCGAGTGGGCTCCGGTCCCCCGTTCACGCGCGGACCACGATCCCCTCGAACCACGCTCTGATACCAGTGTTAGATATCCGTAACGCCACTACGGGCGTTACCACGAGAGGGGACGGCCTCCGGCTCACCACCCAGCCATAGAGGAAGAATGAGGATTGCCCCTCATCCCCCAGGCTATATAGTGTGTGGCCTGCCGTCCACACTAGCCTGGCCGCCCATGACTCCGCACGGGCGTCCTCTCCCACTGAACCCCGGACATGGCCATCCGGTCTGCCGCCGTCGGTCAACAGGCATTACAGCCTACGTGACAGTCCTTCCTCTCTTTTAGTGTGCTTAAAAGTTTGCCACACCCATTCCATTGTATGCTCATCAAGGAATCTATGATAAATGCATTTCAGTATAGACGACAAAAGAATATCAATGCATATCTACATGGTTTTTAATTGGCAAGATTGTATTTTTGATATCCCTTTTTTTATGCCTTCTCTACCCTCTATGCCTTTTGGCAAATAAAGAACGAGTGGCTATGTACTCATCCCTTTGTGGCAGTATACCTAGCTTCAAGGCTAGATGGCCAGGGATAAAATTTTATTTAATTGCCCATTGTGTTGCAAGATAAATTCTCAACACTCAAGTCAACCATAAATCATAGACATATCTTGTATTTGCAATATAAAAAATAACATGATACAAATTAATGCATTTTAATAGACATTGTTAACATAATTATGCTTGAATCCATGCCTAAATCTCCACCACCATGTCATCCACCAACTCCGTCTCCGAACAAGTTGCAACCCAATTTCATTCTTTTAGCTAGATCTCTATTCACACTAGGTAGTGCACACGAAGCAGACTCATGTGAAGGGTTCGTAGCAGCACAGGCACTCAAAATGCTAAATGAAAAGACATAACCAAAATCAAGTACACACCAATGTGATCATACATGGGAAGAGTCCATGATGTTTAGATGCATACCTTGGTAAAGAGTCTTCTCAATTTTATCTCTCATTGGGAGGGTACTCAATCCACCATGGCCAATTTACATGCTCCCAATCTGACAAACCCTCATCCTTCCATGCATGAGGATACATGCAGGATGGACCTTCCCATGACAACCACTCATTTATCTCATTTGGTCATTGCGTGAGTAATTGATTTTCAATGAGATGTAATAGACACCTTTAAAACCCCACAAGATACACTCTCATAGAAGCAAGTACTTAATCTTTACCTATACACCAATCAATTTTTTTTTGATTTCTAGTTGTTTGTTTACTGGCTCTCCATTCTTCATTGTACCTCCAAGTATCGAAAGGATTTTTTGGAACGGCACATCCTCATGTCCTTGAAATAGGACTTAGCACCCTCTAGTAAGGGCTTGTCTAAAAATGGCATTTTGTCCAACCCTAAAAAGGGGATTTTATCTAGACTTTTCTGGATTTATTAGATTTTCCTTCTTTTTGTGTCTTTCCTACTGTGGCCGATAACCTTTATCCTAGCCAACAGCCCCACATAGTATATATAGATTTGCCTCATCACTTCACTGGCTGTACCACTTCATAGACATATTCGGTACCACTTTTGCTTGCTGCTGTTGTGCTGCCGAGGACTACACGTCATTTGCTTCCTCATCATTGGCTCTTCACGTCAGTACATCAATGTTTTATATCATGCCACACCTTGGGACAACAGCCCACTCTCTACTAGAATAGAGGACTTTATCATTTTTCCTCAGCTCATGGGACACCATCCCACTCTCTGATACTACACAGTACAACACTTCAACGTTTCATCATCAATACCTATCTTTGGACAACAACCCACTCTTTGCTACAGTTTATAATCGTTTTTCTTCTTTAGTTTACCTTGGGACAACAGCCCACTCTTTGCTCACCATCTCACATCGTTAGGATGGCAGCCCTCTCTGTTTATCTTCACCCGACCACCTCACTTAAGTATTATAGCACCCTTGTCTCAGAAGAGCTTGCACCACTACCACTTGGGATGGTAGCCCTCTGTGCTCCTCACCATTGCTTAGGTATTGCAGCACCCTTGTCACCAGAGCTTGCACTACCACATGCTTGCTTTTGGAAGGCACACTACTCCCTTTTTTGGTTGTTAGGAAGGCCTGCACGAGGCCATCAAAGCCCATTAAAAAAAATTGGCAATGTGCCCTCCAAAAGAGAGCACATGCACTAGGCTCTAGAAGGCACATTGCCCTTTTTTGTTGTGGGCTTTGATGGCCTCCTGCAGGTCTTCCAACAAAAAAAGGGGGCCATGTGCTCTCCGAAAACCAACACTTTTTGCTGGTTTTTGGAGGTCACATTGCCCCTTTTTTAATGGGCTTTGATGGTCTCCTACAAGAGGGGCAATGTGCCCTCTAAAAGCTAGCGCATGCACTAGTTTTTGGAGGGCACGTTGCCCTCTTTTTTTTAATGGGCTTTGATGGCTGCTTGTAGGCCTTCCAACACACAAAAAAGGGGGGCAATGTGCCCTTTGAAAGCTAGCGCATGTGCTAGCTTTTGGAGGGCACATTGCCCTTTTTTGTTATGGGTTTTGATGGCCTCCCACATGCCTTCCAACACACAAAAAGGGGGCAATGTGCCTTTCCAAACACACTAAGGTGCACTATTACCTCCTTTATGACAATAGAAGTAGCACATGCATTGGGGAGGACGACTCTCCAATAGCACATGCATTGGGGAGGACGACTCTCCAATAGCAGAGCAAGGCGTTGGATGGTGGTGCAAGGCATTGGACGTTGACAATAGTAGTGGCGGCAAGGCATATAGCAAGGCTCATAGGATGCATCAATGGAAAGGCTCACAAAATGCACGGTAGAAGGGGGGTGGAAGGGTGGGAGACATGGAGGAGGTGAATAGAGGATGAGCAAGGGCAAGCACAGAGAGAGAGAGAGAGAGAGAGAGAGAGAGAGAGAGAGAAGAAGAAGAAGAAGAAGAAGAAGAAGAAGAAGAAGAAGAAGGGAGAAAGCCAGTGATTAAGAGAATTAGAGATTACAATTTTTAAAAAACTATATATGTAGGTTTTTTATGTACATATATGCAAGCTTGTGTGTGAATGTGTGTGTAAGTTCCCTCTCTCTCTCTCTCTCTCTCTCTCTATATATATATATATATATATATATATATATGAAAGTTTTTTATGTACCGAAGTATTTAAGGGAAAGGAACGGTTATGAAACAGCTTATTTCGTGGCTTCATTTGCAGATGAAGCACAAGCCAATCAAAATGTCATAAGAATAATGTACAACGAAGGGGATGAAAAGAAGATGGAAGGCCGTGAAATGTCTTTTACATTGGGAACAAAGTTTGACTCAATCACACTACCTTATATGTTAGAAAAAAAGATCAGAATTGCACATTTGAAAGAGGAGGCAATGTCTCAGAGTAAACATATTCGCAACTAGTGGAGAAGCAAGTGAGTGAGGAAATTGGACATCCTTGCTTTAATAGTTAGTTTAGTTGGTGAGGAATCCATATTGCACATTGGGGGGGGGGGGGGTTTGATGTCATTGGAACTCTCACTAACTTGTTTGTGTGATTACCATAATGCCTTTTAAGTCAAGTAAAGTTTAATACTTACACATGTTAAAACTTTAGATTGTCTCTGTCAAGGAGATAGCAAAAACAATGGATCGAGTAGTAGTGGTTGAAAAGGTTGTTAATCAGTAAAAAAGAGAATAGATTTTGGATTGACAATGGATCGAGTAGTATTGATTGACAAGGTTGTTAATCAGTATGAGTATGAGATATTTGAGATAGAAGCAAGTAGACCAGATAAAAAGTCTTATGAAGTGCATATACAATCTCAACCTTTGTCTACATGCCTAGATTTTCAAAAATGTGTACAAGAAAAAAAGTCTTATGTGGCATGCAAAGACATTTACTAAATATTTATGCGAGTTTTGGGGCTTCATTAGAATGAAAACATGTTTATACACCAACCAAAGATACCCAAGCATAATGTGAGGGAAGCTCTATCTCGTACACAGACCTATCCATGATATGGCTCTTGGGTCATGAGTTCATCTTATCCTTAATCTTTAAAAATTCTTATGCTTAATAATTGTTATAAGATGAAAGGAGAAGATCTAATCTTATGACACTTATGATTATGCTTGGATAAAGTTTGGGCACTTATGATTGCATAGTTTTTTGAATAATGTAGAGCTAATATCGCGATACTTATGGTTGAATAATTTTTTGGATAACATAAGCCTTGTGATTATGTTTTTAATTATGTATATCTGTCCACTTGCCATTGCCATGTTATTATGTTTTTTATTATGTAGATTTATCCATTTGCCCCATTGCCATGTTTTTTCAATGCAAAAATAATATATTTTCTTCAAAGGTACCATGGTATTAATAATTTCTTGGATAACATAAGCATTGTTATTAGGTTTTTTATTATGTAGATCTAGATATCCATTTGCCATTGCCATATTTTTTTAATATCTAAAATTATATTTTCTTCAAAGATACCATGGTGTTAAATAATATTTATTAAATTGAGATACCTACTAAAATATTTAGAAGAAAAACATGAGGGCTTCCTCAAAATCTCTCTAGTTTCTCTAAAAATCTTTCATGATAATCTCGTGAAAAAAAATCCCCCATAGCTATGAGTTTAGAGGCATAAGTCAAGCAGTTAAGTCTAGAGATAGCGTGAGTCTAGAGGAATGAATCAATCAGTCTAGCGGCATGTGTTTAGAGTCAAGCAGTTAAGTCTAGAGATAGCATGAGTCTAGAGGCATGAGTCAACCAGTCTAGAGGCATGTGTCTAGAGGTAACCATGAGTCAACTAGTCGTGTCTAGAGGTAGTCCTAAGTCTAGAGTCGTGAGTCTAGAGGTGTGTGTTTGGAGGCATGTGTCTGGAGATAGGGATACCTAATATTATACTAACCAATTATAACTACCTTGAAGACTTGTAAAGACATACCTACTCATGTCCTTCAAGGATTTTCCTATCATATAATTTGTACCAACTAGAGGCATGTGTCTGGAGGTAGGTATATCTAATATTACTCTAGCCGATTATAATCGCCTTGAAGACTTGTAAGGACAGTGTGTCTGGAGGTAGGTATATCTAATATTATTCTAGCCGATTTTCAATCGCCTTGAGGACTTGTAAGGAAATAACTATTCATGTTCTTCAAGGATTCTCCTATCATACAATTTATACTTGCTATAGTTTCCAAGAAAATTCTTATCCTTAATAATTATTGGGATATAAAGTATTGTCCAATAGGCCTAATTTTTAAAAGTATGTGCCCAAGTAGGCCTATTTCATAAAAGTAAAATCCATGAGCCTAGTCCATACAAAGAAGGCATGAGCCTATAGACACGAGTCTTGAACCTAGAGACGTGAGTCTAGAGACATGAGCCTAGAGACACGAGTCTAGAGATATGAGCCTAAAGACATAAGCTTAGAGACGTGAGTTTAGAGATATAAGCCTAGAGACGTGAGTTTAGATATGTCTGATTGTGGAATGATTCAAGACAATGAGAATTGTTCAAGATAAAAGTGGAAGACCATGGGAGAACACCTACCTTGAGTGGTGTAAAACTTCTCTATAGCAGATAAGGAACGACGATGGAGGTGACAGAGAGCTCTTGCTCTGCTTTGTTCTTTACCAAATTGAGCTCATATGTTGAATTTTTATGTCATTATGAATCATGTTATATGATTTTTTTTCCCTTGAGTTAATTCCTTTGGGCGTGAAAAACTTGAGTTATTCACTAGTGTGAATATCTTCTAGTTTTTCACGTAAAAAAATCTTTTGATGTTCCATCTTTGAAGGTGTTTTTCTATGTCTTGGAGTCCTAGGTGACTGGCTAGGTATGTGTTTCTTGCCTGTGGTCCATTTTTTTGGGTGTGAAAAACTTAAGAAACTCATGGTCGTGAGTTTCTTCTAGTTTTTCATGCCAAGACATTTTTGTGGTTTCACACCACTAGATTTTTGATCTATTTTCCTTGCTCCTTAGCATCAGTTTTAAGCTCTGAGTTCCTCCTCCCATTTGTGAAAGACACTCCTTATCTATCATCTAGTTCTCTTCTTGAGTTGTGCATTTCCTCTTCCAACCACATTGGATAAAATTGGTTACTAGATCAATGATAGAGGTCAAAATAGTTTCCTCCTCTACCTTGCACTTTCCTTTGCAGTTGTTGATGATACCTTCCTTTTTAATCTCCCATTTAGTCAGTTCCTTTTGCTTTTCGGCTTGCTCATTGATGGGACAAGGCTATAGTTTTTGTTTCCACACCTTTATATGTTTGCCTCTAGTGACCTTGCTCCCTTTATTAGCATTGACCTGGTGCACTTAGGTGTTGCATGACTTCAATAGTTGGTGCCCCAACCTTTTGTAACGATTTGGTATCCAAAGTTCAGTACCACCTTGGCAATACCCTTGCACTATTAGTACTGTTGTTTGCACCCAATAGTCACGTCCATGGGTGGCAATGCTCCTTCTATTTTTTCAATTGAGGCTTTTCTTTCTTCTATTTTGGCAGCCAAACATCTTTATTTCCTTCATAGTATCCTTGTGCTCTCAAAAGGTTAACCAGAAAAACCATTGCTTTCTTGTTTAGTGATATAAGACTTTGTTGCTTATGGGAACTTTTGGAGCCTTGGCCTTTGTCGTGCCTCTTTGTGGTTTTGACCTCTTGGTTCATTAGCTCCTCCTTGGAGCTTGAACTCCTTGGAATGATTATCATGGTCCGATATTATTCCAAATTTTGGGAACAAAAAAGGCACTTCCCTATAGCCATCTTTCATTTGCATTTAGATGGATTGTTCCTCCCTCTCTGTATGGCACAATCCAACGTAGCAATCCATGGTCTTCCTAGCAACACTTGTTCTTCCATCACACTTGCAGGAATGACATATAAGTTTCTTGCCACAAGGTTATTTCCAACAAGAATTTATACATTTAGAGAGCCTTCAACTTTAGATATATCACCATGGAAATATTGGGTCATAACATTGATGGGTATCAGCTCTAGTTTCCCCCCCAAGAATTCCCACGTTTCATAAAATATAAGGTTATGACTAGCCTCGGTGTCCTTGGTGTCTAGTAGTTCTATGTTAGTGTTGGTGTTTCTAGCCACAATACTAACCCTTGTGGGCTCGATATCTAGGTCATCATCATCCAAGGATAATAGTGTAGCCATGTTTATGGATAATTTTTTATCCATTCTTTGTTTCGCCTTATTAATCCTAGCTATGGCCTCCTCTTGTTCAAGCCTTTTCATCTGGTCTTGTTCTTTCTTTTACTCTCTCTTTTTATGGATTTGGGCTAACTTATCTTGTATCAAGGTTCCATAATAGTTTTCAATTTGCTCCTCCCCATCTATATACCCATGTGTTTTAAAACCATCTAGGGTCTCAATTTTGACCAACCCTTTAGGAGTAATTTTGGTGATTTGAAAAGGTCCCAATCCTCTGAGTTTTAGCTTTTTTTGTTTGTTACTCTTGGTTCCATACAATAATACTAGGTTGCCCTCTTTTAGCTCCTTAACTTTGATGTTTTAGTCAAACCATTTTTTGAATCGGAGATTTCTACCATCAAACCTTGCATCGTGAAGTTTGGTTTCCTCCAACTTCTCCAAGTCAACAAGCCTTTCAACCATTGCATTCTTTGTTAATCTCTTGTTGACAACAATTCTCAGACTAGGAAGAACTGTGTACTCCACATAGGTATCATTGCGTCAACCCCATAAGTTAACCAAAATGGGGTGTAACCTTTTGCTACCTTGTATGTTGTTTGGTACAACCATATAGCCATTGTGTAAGCTTGTGCTCCTAATCAATTCGACTAGCCTAAATAGTTTTTATTAAAATGCCACATAGTATCTTCTTTGTGCTTCTATTGGCTTGTCACACAGTAGTAGTAAGGTGAAGATTTTATGTGCACTATCATAATGCATGTCATGAAGTGATGAATTACCTCATTGATAAAGTGTACCCTTGGTCACTTGTAATCTCTAGAGGACATCCAAATCTAGAGATAACTTGCTCATATAAGCATCTAGCAATGATATGAGCATTAGCTTTCCTAGTAGCTATAGCTTCTATCCTCTTGATGAAGTAATCAATGGTAGCTACTATGATGTAGCATGCTTGGGTTCTTTGTGTGGTAGGACTAATGTGTCCTACAAAGTTAATTCCCTATTTTTCAAAAGGCTACTGGACTATTACTGGAGTGAGGAGCATCTGGCCCCTTTGATGTGGTACCGTGAATCATTGACACTCATCGTACCCTTTGACATATTCAACTCCATCACCAAACAATATTGGCCAACCATAAATATGCTTGGAGAAACTTTCGTGATGTCACTTCCCTAATGAACTGTCCTCTAGTAATTTCAAAGTGTGCTTCCTCTAAACCTTGCACAATTTCACCTTCATGTATGCATCTCCATAGAACATCATCTTTACCTAACTTATGTAGTTGTCTAGATATCAGTTTTGGTGGATAGGATGTAGCTAGCTTGAACAGCCCACTACATCTTATCTTTATTCAATGGTCGATCTTTTAGAAAACCATAAGCAAGACCTTGTGAGATTTTATCACTCCACTCAAGTACCATGCCAATCTTGAATAAATATGCATCTAAAAGATCATCTTCAATTCCTATAATAGGCTTACCGATTAGGAATTTATGATAAATGATCAGATAATGCATGTTATGTTCCCTTTTTTACAAACGACCGTAAAGTCAAACTATAAGAGTAAGAGAAACCATCTTATAATCCATCCTATAGTATAGGGCTTATGAACAAGATATAACAAGGCCTGTGGTCCTTAAAGAATATAAATTTGTTGGTCGAAAGATAGTGTCTATATTTTTTCATAGCATTGGCTAACCCTTCTCTTTCTATGGTAGTGTAATTCATTTATGCCTCATTGAGTTGCCTACTGGAAAAATAAACAGGGTAGTCCAATTTGTGTTCCCCTGGTTACGGTAGTACACAGAAAATGGTGAAGTTTGATGCATCAATATGCACATGATTAAAGATCGCATCCCAATTAGGGGGTCTCAAAATTGGTGCACTTGCCATGGCATTCTTAAGTTCATCATATGCTTTTTGGCATTCCTCAGTCCATTCAAATACTACAAGTAGTCATCTCGTTAATACAATGGCTAACCCAAAATTGGTGTTTCAATGGTTTCAAAGATATTCAATACAACAACCGACACCTTTGAAATGCTTTCTTAAGCAAGATAGGTGGTTCTTCCACTTAGAGTGAGCACACCTCTTCAATCAAGCTTCCAACCACTTCTATAGATAATCCTTAAAAGCTATGCACATTAGTCATTGGAATGTCACAAGGGAATTGGTTAGTCCAAAGGGCATAACTCAATAGGTAAATGTGACTCTCATCATCATGAATGTATTCTTGTATTGATCCTCAGGTGGTGTGGTAGACAATTGGTTATATCCAAAGAAGCCATCTAAGAAGCTATAAGCTTCTTTGCTAGCTACTCTTTCTAGCACCACATGTTTGGTATATGGTAATGGTGGGTAGTGATCTTTTCCTATGGTTGCATTGACCTTTTTTAGGTCTACACACACTTGTAACTTTCACTTTTTCTTTGGCATAATGAGACGATGGGTGATTCCTAATCAGTGTGCTTGATTTTATAGATGAACCTTACTGCAAAAATTTTGTCAATTTCTTCCTACACAATAGCAAAATACTTGGGGCTCATTTGATAAGGCCTTTGTTTGGTTTGCCTTGATCTCTCAATGTGATAGGAATCATGTGTTGTACCACTTCTAGTGGTACTCCCTTCATGTCCGTGTATTTCTAGGTAAAATAATCCTTAAATTCTTTTAGTGTAGCTGCTCTACTAGTTCCTTTTCTTATTCAAGGGTTAGGTATTTAGAAATGAACACGTGTTTAGGTTCCTCCCCAGGTTTAGCTAGGTCCACTCTCTTGACTTTACTAGGTCTATATAAGAGACCCCCTCTTGACCTTCCTTAGAGTGTTGGAATCTGAGGCGAACAACTATCTTCATCACTGTATATGTTTTGTAGTGATTGGGAACTGACCTTAGGCTCAATATCTCATCTTCCTTAACCTCCTTTTTGGAATAATATCTTCTTGGCTTCCCACTCTACCTCCTTTTTGGAATAATATCTTCTTGGCTTCCCACTCTACCTCAGCCAAGGCCTTGTTTTGCTTATGCCTTTCTAACTTAGAAATTTGTGGCTTAAATTTTATTGGGTCTTGGGGTTTCACTTATACCTTACTAAAGGTCACTATCTTTTAAAGTTTTATGTCCCAATTTTTTGAGATTTGTTCTTGCACTTTTGTGGCCTCGATGTATCTTAACCACTATGTGCATCTATCCCCACTGGCTTTGTAACATGTTAACATTGGGAAGAGCAAATAGAATCTGCCTCCTCTATAGCATCTAAATCACTAGAAACATCTAGAATAGGACACCCAGTAGCCTTGTAGCTCTGATACTGTCGGACACCTAACCTTCCTCAACCTAAAGAGCTGATGCATCAAAATGTCCTCCTGGGTCAGATCTGACTCTTAGCAACCATGATCTTCAATTCTAACACCTCAGTTAACCTCATCGGATCATATGTTGACCTAAACTAACCCCATCTTGATTGTTATTCACTGACTCCACCTAAATTATTCACTGACTCCACCTAAATTTTTCAAACTTTCAGAAAACTTCTTGTCCCCTTGACTTCTACATTCTACTCCAGATCTAGCAATCCTCAAATCTCTTGCTCCAAAACCCTACCGAACATGTTAACACCTTTCTACTGACTTCCAGAGCTGACTCATGATTGATACAGTTCTAATTGAGTTGACTCAACTAACTCAAACCTTTCCACTCTTAAGTTCTTGAAGACTTAAAAAACCCTAAGCACCCTATACTCCACAATGATCCAACCTTACAACCCCTAATCTGACATCAGCTGACCCCCATCTAACTCTGTTAGATATCCTTTAGTCCACAAAACTATTTAATTGACTCTGATAGACCTGTGACTATCAGACTTGACCTAAACTAGCTTCTTCTCAACTCAAAAAGTTTAATTCTACCCTTTTGCACCTTCAGCTAATTTCCTCTGACACTCAGTTGACTCTGTCTTGATACTGCTGACTCTTAATTGACCCTGTCTTGATACTGCTAACTCTCAATTGACACCAAATGATTCAATTTTGACTTAGCAGACTTTAGATCTTGACTTACAATTGATTCTTCTTAACGATTTCAATCAAAACAACATATCCATCACAACTAAAATACCATATCACACAAAACATCAACCAACAAATTCAAACCCAAACACTCTGTCTTTTGTAAGATTCCTCCTCAGCCTGAATAATGAATAAGCTTTACTTCAATCCCCTGTAATCATTCCCTGTTTTTGAATACAAGAAAATATTATTTTTCCTTTTTTTTGCCTAGAGAGAAGAAAAATTCTAGAGAGTGGTAATTTAATATTAAGATATTTTTGGATATATAAATTCTACAAATATCAAAAATATATTTCCTTGAAACAAAAAATCAAAATAAGTTTTCCAAGGTGCATTAGGAATCAATTAAAAATGATTTAAATGTTCTTAGCCTAAGGGTCAAGATTTTTTAAAAATTTTGGATCATGGTCCAATTAAGGTTCCTATGGACCAATAAGATTAATCCAAGTGTTGGGATGAGATAAATCCAATGAATGAAAGAAAATACCCAAAAATGAGTAAATTTCCACATAAGATGAAGAGTTGATTGAGTACAAGATTTATTAGTTAAAAATTATGAAATATTACTAAAAAAATGAGATATTTTGGAGTAATCATACAATTTTGACACCTTAGTAAGGAAAGGGGGAGCCTTTAAGGAGGCGCCTATTTCACACATGTGAATGAGTTTTAAACTAAATTAAGATATTTTTATCTTTCCTCTCTGCTGTGTTGAAATATACAAGTGAATAGGGTGTGTGGTGCGGGAACAAGCCCTTGGCTAGAAAAGAGAACCTGTAAATGTGAGAGAACCTGTGAAAAGGTGAGAAGAATCTACTGGGAGAGAATAAAGGGTAGCATGAGGAGATTTAGGAGGTGTGGAGATATTTTGGGAGAGGTGGAGAGAATCAAGCAAAAGAGGTGGAGTGAATCAAGGAGAAATCAGTGGGATTAGATGCTATGTAAACTCTATAAATTGAGGCATTGGCCTAGTGAGAACTTGCTGGTTTTTTATTATCCATGCCTACATTAAGCTATTAGTTAATTGCTCACTAATCACATCTTAATTATCATCTAATCTCTTTGTTAATTAAGTTGATTCTAGCATTTGATCCACCATAGCTCATAACATTGCTGTAATTTTAACATGGTATCAGAGCCTAGCCTAGAATCCATCAATTTGTGAGTCCATTATCTTGCTAATCACCTGGCTAATTAGGATTAGTAGAAAATTAATATTTTAACCTCTTTTTCAACTAACCTCTGCACCCCCAGCCAGTGGAGGGGCTTGATCTCCCTCTAGGAGAAACATTAGGAGAAATGCTTCTAGCCCAACATAGCTATACTTTCCACAATTCAGCTCATCAAGAAATTTCTCCAAACCGCCAAGCGCAGCTATCGTTTTTCGTTGATTTGCAGGCGTTACTCGTAGGCCATTTCGAGGATCTATATTTTCCTGACAGTGGAGAGACGGCACCATAAGTGGTTTGCAAGGCAGTATGTCCACGCTTCTTGCGACCAGCGTGTGATGCTGAGGCAGAATCTCTTCTGATGAAGCTGAAAGTGATATATGGTGTTATTTTATATCACTCAAGGCCTCAAAATTTCAGACTTTCCTGCCAAATCTACATACTCCTTAGTCGCTTTATTCCTAAGGAGAAGATAGTAGCTCCCTTTGACAGTAAGGGAACATTTGTATCAAGGCATGTCTATAGCCCACCAGTACCGTCGTCTTATGCGTCTCCCAAGGAGATTTTGACTTCTGGAGCCGAGCTACTCTATGTACATATTGCAACCTTTCTATAAATAAAGAAATGTTTTATGGAAAAATTCCCTGTTGCATAAGCGATTGTTTATGGACGAACTAATAAAGCAAAATCTCTTACCGGACATATGTCATAGATCTCCAATAAGATCATTTATCTTGTTTAAGAAATTATTTTCCAAACCTCTTAAGTCTTAGGATCTCGTGGACGATATCAAAATTAAAATTTAATAATATATCATTTTTAGCAGAATCATGAGGCGAGGAAACCATGGCCGTCAGCCAAACCCTCTCTGAGCAGAAGACTTTGACCCCGACGTTCGCAAGGCTCTCACAGAACTCAGCCAAGACCCTTCAAAGGAGAAGGGGAGAACCTGGGCGAGGCTGTGGAGAAATGGGTGGAAGCTATGGAAGAGTATTTTGATGTCGTAGGCTACAATGAGCGGAGTAAAATGGCTCTTGCCAGGCTAAAAATTGTGAAAACAGCTAGGGTGGCATGGAGGAACCATTGTGACACCAACCATCTTGACAGGAATACCCAGTCGTCCTGGAATGATCTTCTTAAAGCCTATTTGAGGAAGAGATTTTGTCCCCCCGAGCTTTTAGAAACCAAAATGAATGAATTCTTAGAGCTAAATCAGGGGAGCAAAACCATCAAAGAATATCACCAGGTATTTGCTCTTCTACTCAAGTATTCACCACCTCTATACGAAGAGCAACTAATGGTGGCTAGGTTCATTTCGAGGAATGAACGAACCCTTAGACACACTGGTGAAGAGAATGCCAAGCCAGTGTCCATGGTGGCAGAAGCTGTCAGAATGGCGAAGGACTTCGCCAAAGCCTTCATCGTGAAAGTCTCGCCAAAGCCAGCTGCCTTATCCTTCAAAAGATTTTAGACATCCGGAAGTGTTGAGATATCGAGCTCATCTAGTGAGGCGGTGGACACTGATGACCCGCCTGGGGGATAGGCCCCACACTTACACCACTGGCATGGTTGGTAAGATCATGGGTGATATGTGGCTAGTGGGATGACAGGCTGTGTGACAGCCATTCTAAAGACTGGCATAGTTATAGCGCCAGCTCATTTAGTTGGGTTCACACGATAGAGAACTCTAGTATGTATTTGGTTGAGTACCTTTCATATAGTGTGTACTCTTATCTTTGTATATGGTGTGTTGAGTGTTGAGTGAAGAAGATGAAGATTTTCAGCCTCTCACCTTGTGTGTTCTCTTTTAGGGTTTTGTGAGTGTGTGTGTGCTTGCAAGAGCTCAAGCTCTCTTCTCCCCTGCATCTTTTCATGGTATCAGAGCCTAGTTCATGCTAAGGGCTGAGCTGCAAGCAAGAGAAGCACAGGAAGCAGTACGAGGGTAAGAGCTTCAACTACTCTTCCCTATTTGTGTTGGCGACTACACCCTTGTTTGTCGGGAGCTCTACGGGAGGCACCGGAAAACGATCTCTGATTGAGGAGCTTTCTTTGCAGGAGTAAAGCTATAGGGAAACTATTTTGTCCTATCGGTCCTATATCGGACAAAATTTTTTCGGGCCGAAAACGCGTTTCGGGCGCGTTAGGACCTTTGTTTTTCAGAAAGCAGATGACTTCGAGCACTATAGGTAAGTCATCGATTCTCTGCAGAACTCTATTTTAAGAACTGCAAGAAGATAGATTGATTGTGTAGACATTGTGTGTGATGCAAGGAGAACAGTTGCCATTGGGTATATGTATGCACATTGAGGTCACTAGTTGTGACATTTGAGTGTAGTACAGTACCGCTGCAAAAAATACAGCAGTTTGTGCAGGACAAACCAGAGTGTTGTTTTTGGTAAATTTGTGTATCTGGCAAGATGTCAAATGATGGCATAAACCGAATTGTTCTTGAGAAGCTTGATAAGAACAACTTCCATGCTTGGAGGTTGAGGTTGACAAATTTCCTGATGGGAAAGGGTTATTGGGATTATATAGAAGTGGCACCGGAGATCCGACTGCTGCTGATGTGAAAGAGTTCAAGGATTGGAACCAAGGAGCCAGAAAAGTTATGTATTGGCTCTCTATCAGTATAAAGGACACCATGATTGGGCATATACAGGATGCCAAGTCCCCCAAGGAGGTGTGGGACACCTTGGTAAAACTCTATGAAACGAATACCAAGGCGCGAAAGATACAGTTGAATAATGAACTTCATACTGTGGAGAAAAAGAGTATGTCTGTGAATGACTATGCATTGAAGATCAAGGGTATTGTGGAATCCCTTACATCTATTGGCGTTTCAGTAGATGATGATGATAAGGTGGAAGTCTATCTACGTGGTCTCGGGCCACAATACAAGGCATTCAAGACGTCTATTCAGACTCGGAAAAACATTCCCAATTTCACAGATTTGGTGTCTATGTTGATTATAGAAGAGAAGAGCTTGGGTGAAGACCAACAGCCTTCACAAAACAAAAACAGTTCAGAGCAACGGGCCTTCTACACAAGTTCAGGAAGAGGACGAGATAGAGGAGGCCGTGGACATGGCCAAGGAGGTGGCCGAATAGGTAATCAGAATTATGGCCACCAGCGGTAGCAACAACAACAGTCCCAGAATTCACAACAACAACAACACGCAATGAAAGAGGCCAATTCAGAGGCAGGGGAAGTCAAAGAGGTCTTGGAAATTGGCAAAGGCAATATAATGATACACGTGGATGCTTTTATTGTGGTAAGCTTGGACATGTGCAGGCAGATTGTTAAATACCAGTCCTGCAAATGTGATTAGTACATCACATAAAGGCAAAGAGAAAGTGGTTGAGCCCCTTAGTATGCCTGACATTTCTACAGGGCATTCTCATGTTGATGGAGAGTCTAGTGGCTCAGAGATGAGCCTTGATGATTGAGGAGCTTGGGAAACCAGCTATGAGAACACCTGGTGTAAAGAAGGCTATGGAAGCCATGAATGCAAAGCTACGAAGATCTGGGAGAGTGAAGAATCCTGTGCAGAGGTTTACCTATGATGGTTATGTGGCACATCACTATGCATACATGGCAAAAGTTGTGTAGGTTGTAGAGCCCACATGCATTGATGACGCTGTTGGAAATGTGTGTTGGAGAAAGCTATGGATGAGGAGATGGATGCACTATATGGAAATGAAAATTAGGATTTAGTGTAATTTCCTGAAAGCAAGAAAGCCATTGGATGCAAGTGGGTGTACAAAGTAAAACATAACAGTGATGGAAGCATAAGCAAGTACAAGGCTAGATTGGTAGCCAAAGGATATGTGCAAACATATGGCATTGATTATGTGGAAACTTTTAGCCCAGTTGCCAAGATGGAAACAGTGAGAGTTGTGATAGTAGTGGCTGTGTCAAAGCAATGGTCTTTACATCAGATGGATGTAAAGAATGCATTCTTGCATGGGGATTTGCAGGAAGAGGTGTATATGTTGCAGCCACCTGGTTATGATGATGTGAGTCACCCCGAGCATGTTTGCAGGTTGAAGAAAGCCTTGTATGGCTTAAAACAAGCACCAAGAGCATGGTCTGACAAGATTTTTGAATATCTTGTCACTATTGGCTTTCATGTAGCCACTCAAATTTCTCGATGTATGTGAGACACAGTGACAGAGGGGTTGTGCTTGTTGTCATCTATGTAGATGACCTGATCATTACGGGGGACCATGATGTAGAGATGTTTGATGTAAAGATCTTGCTTAGACAGAAGTTTGAGATGAAGGATCTGGGGGAGCTCAGATATTTCTTGGGCATTGAGGTGATTAGGTCACCACATGGTATTGGATTACTGCAGAGACAGTATGGCTTGGACATGTTGTCCAAGTATGGTATGACATGCTCTAAGCCTATCTCAGTGCCATTGGATCAGAATGGCAAGTTAAGTGCAGATTCAGGAGAGATTTTGGAGGATCTCACTATGTATAGGCACATAGTAGGGAGCTTGATCTACATGATGATCACCAGGCCAGATTTGAGCTATGCTGTTGGGTTGATGAGTCAATTTATGCAGGTTCCACGAAAGTTGTATTTGGATGCATTGAGACGCATACTGAGGTATGTGAGGTCTACTTTGCATTGTGGACTATTTTATGAAACTGGGACAGAGATATGTGTACATGGGTACACAGATGCTGATTGGGAGCTGGTAGTATCTCAGATATAGAAGATCTACTAGTGGATTCATGTTTTCTTTGGGGAGTGCTGCTGTGACTTAGAGAGCAGCAAGAAGCAGCCTACGGTTGCTCTATCCAGTACAGAGGCCGAGTACAGAGGTGCTGCTACTATGGCAACATGTGAGGTCGCTTGGTTGAGAAAGCTACTTGCAGATTTGGGTCTATCAGTGGTGGATAAACAAGTTGTCATTTTCTGTGTGACAACATTAGCAGTATACAGTTGGCTAGGAACCCAATTTTCTGTGTGACAACATTAGCAGTATACAGTTGGCCAGGAACCCAATTTTTCATGCTCGCACGAAGCATATAGAGGTCCACTACCATTTTGTCAGAGAGAAGGTTTTGGTAGGAGATGTTGACCTTGTTTATGTCAGCACACAAGATCAGGTCGCTGACATCTTTATGGCAAAGCGTTGGGTACAGAGAAGCTCCGCAGATTCAGGGCTTCGTTTGGTGTACATGAGATGGAGTTGAGCTCGAGAGGGAGTGTTGAGATATTGAGCTCATCTAGTGAGGCGGTGGACACTGATGACCCGCTTGGGGGATAGGCCCCACACTTACACCACTGGCATGGTTGGTGAGATCATGGGATGACAGGCTGTGACAGCCATTCTAGAGACTGGCATAGTTATAGCACCAGCTCATTTAGTTGGGTTCACACTATAGAGAACCCTAGTATGTATTTGGTTGAGTACCTCTCTTATCTTTGTATATGGTGTGTTGAGTATTGAGTGAAGAAGATGAAGATTTTCAGCCTCTCACCTTGTGTGTTCTCTTTTAGGGTTTTGTGAGTGTGGTTTTGTGAGTGTGTGTGTGCTTTCAAGAGCTCAAGCTCTCTTCTCCTCTCTGCATCTTTTGAGGAAGTTGTTCTTCCAACCTTCTACCTCCAAAGAGACACCAAGGTCCCAACCAGAATCTGGACACAGGAAGCTTTAGGAATGAAGGAAGACCTTTCCCTCGAAGTACTTTCTTAGGAACTCCGGCTCTCTCAAGAATGCAAAGATAAGAGCTTCGAAGTGAGGACAGGTGCTTCGGATGTCAGGGATTTGGGCACCAGCTCCAGGATCTCCCATCTCCTTCTGTGGGCCAAGGAAGCCAGGGTCCCAGAATTCAAAGAGACAGACTCCTTCATATCAGTCCAATCAGGGTCCCCTGCGCCAAAATCAGGGTAACCCGAGAAGAGTGCCAGCTCAGCCTGCAAAGCAGTCTCCAAACTCCCTCTGAGAATTGGAATAACCAAAGAGAGAGAGTTTCACCTCAGACTGCAGCTAGAGCTGTCACTATAGCTGATGAAGTGGAGGAAGAAAAAGGACAGATCTATGCAACATTATAGCATCAAGGGAATAACCATCAATTTTCAGTCCTCCAGACTCTAGCATAGTACCAGGGTAAGCAATTCAAGCTTTTGATTGATTCAGGCAGTACTCATTCTTTTATTTCCCCAGGATGTCTGCGTAAATTAGTCCTAAATCAAAAATCGGGGAGTCTATGATGGAATCCTTGGAATGGATTAGCTCCGTAAGAATCAAGTTGATATTCATTGTCACAAAGGAACCATCTCTTTCCTTGACCTTCACGGGAATAAAGTTCAAGGAACTGGAATTTTCGGATCCCCAGTGCTACAGTTAGTCAAGGTTTCTAAATTATTAAAAGGACTCAGAAAGAGGCAAGCTATCTATGACATTAAGATGAATCCAGCAAACATAAATGCAAGGCTAAAGAACCAAAGTGGTTAGGTGAGTATACAAATGTGTTCCTCGAAGAGCTAACTGAGATGTCTCCATCTCGCAAAGTAGATCATGAGATTGAGTTAACCCCCGAAGCTCAACCAGTAGCCCAACGTGCATACAAAATGCAAGTCCCTAAAACCATAGAACTTAAGGAGCAGTTAAGATAATGTTAGAGCAGGGATTCGTCAGACCCAGTGTCTCACCTTGGGGTGCGCCCGTTCTCTTTCAAAAGAATAAAGATGGAACGTTAAGACTCTGTATTGACTACAGAGAGGATTGAATCAATTAACAATTAAGAATAAGTATCCTATTCCTAGGATTGATGAACTTTTGGATCGATTAAGTGGGACCCAAATGTTCACAAAGATAGATCTCAAATCCGGGTACAACCAGATCAGAATCAAGGAACAAGACATCCCAAAGATAGCATTCAATACTGGCTATGGGCATTATGAGTTCACAGTCATGCGGTTTGGATTGACTAATGCCCCGGTGACATTTAATCGTCTTATGCAGGATATTCTCAGAGAATACTTGGATGATTTTGTTCTTGTCTTCTTTGATGATATCTTGGTATACTCAAAGATTGTTGCAGATCATGAAGATCGTGTGCGCAAGGTCCTGGAAATCCTAAGGAAACACCAACTCTTTGTTGCAAAAAAGAGCAAGTGTTCTTTCTCTGTTGACCAGGTGGAATACTTGGGATTCATAGTATCAAAAGATGGGATTTCTTCTGACCCCGCAACTATCCGAGCAGTCGTCTCGTAGAATGGCCAAAACCCAAGACGATAAAGGAAGTTAGAGGATTCCTAGGATTAACCGGATGGTATAGGATCTTTATACCTAGGTATGCTCAGATAGCATCCCCTTTAACTAACCTTCTCAAGAAGAGTACACTTTTTTAGTGGACTGCAATGTGTCAGAGTGCCTTTGATAAACTGAAGACAGCCTTAGTAACCAACCTTGTCCTTAAGTTACCAGATTTTACCAAACCCTTTGAGATAGTTACTGATGCCAGTGGGTTTGCCTTAGGTGGTGCTCTTATGCAGGAAGGTCATGCAATGGCCTATGAATCTAGAAAACTCAGAACACATGAGAGAAATTATGCCGTCCATGACTTAGAGTTACGCTCAATAGTGTATGCTCTGAAGTTGTGGAGACATTATCTTTTGGGAAAAACGTTCACCTTGATGACAAATCATCAAAGTCTAAAGTAGATCTTCACCCAAAGGGATCTCAACATGCGTCAAAGGAGATGGATGCAGACCCTGTAGGAATTTGATTTTAAAATTAAGTATCGATCGGGGAAAGAAAATATGGTGGCAGATGTGCTCAGCAGAAAAGCCTCCTTGCTTGCAATTACAGTGGTGTCAAATCCATTCATCGGTGAAGCAAAGGAGAAAATCATGCAGGACAAATTCTTTGCCCCTATTGCTACCCTTCTGTGGTGCAGCAAAGCAAGACTCCTTAGGAAATGAGTCGAGTTCTTGGGTACAAATTGGATGAAGGATGCATGTATTATAATAATTGGCTATGTATTCCCAATGGTGAGGGAATAAAGGGAAGAATTCTGAGAGAAGCCCATGATAGCATGATAGTTGGACATCCAGGGTTTATAAAAACCTATATGTCTGTGAAGAAAAGCTTCTTCTGGCCAGGACTCAAAAAGGATGTACTTAATCATGTGCAGAAATGCTTAATGTGTGAGAGAGTCTCAAGGTAGAGAGAGTCAAGATGCCATGGAAACTACAGCCTCTAGACATTCCATAGATGAAGTGGGAATGTATCAGTATGGACTTTGCCTCACTGGATTATTACCTTCAGTGTCCCCAATAATCATTTCCTGTTTTTGAATACAAGAAAATATTATTTTTCCTTGTTTTTGCCTAGAGAGAAAAAAAATTATAGAGAGTGGTAATTTAATATTGAGATATTTTTAGATATATAAATTCTACAAATATCAAAAATATATTTCCTTGAAATAAAAAATCAAAATAAATTTTCCAAGGTGCATTAGGAATCAATTAAAAATGATTTAAAAGACCTTAGCCTAAGGGTCAAGATTTTCTAAAAATTTTAGATTATGGTCCAATTAAGGTTCTTATGGACCAATAAGATTAATCCAAGTGTTGGGATGGATAAATCCAATGAATAAAAGAAAATACCCAAAAATGAGTAAATGTCCACATAAGATAAAGAGTTGACTGAGTACAAGATTTATAAATTAAAAATTATGAAATATTACTTAAAAAATGAGATATTTTGGAGTAATCATACAATTTTGACACCTTGGTAAGGAAAGGGGGAGCCTTCAAGGAGGTTCCTATTTCACACATGTGAATGAGTTTTAAACACATGACATGCAAAATGGAAAATTGCAGAAGCAAAATAACTATGCATCCTCGAGCAGTGAGGATAATGAAAGGTTGTTTGTTAAGCAGCATGTCGTTAATGCCATGTCTGAAAATGTTGAAGCAGCACATAAAGATGATGTATGGTACATTGATTCAGGTGCCTCGAACCACATGACAAGTCATGGGGAGTGGTTCAAGGAGATGAAAAACCTTGAAAGACCAGGTTTTGTGGAAACAGGTGATGACACTGCTCATCCAATTGCCCATGTTGGAGATGTGCCATTGTCTATGCAGGATGGCAAAGTGAAGTACCTTGCAGATGTACTTCATCATCTGAACATAAAAAAGAATCTGGTTTCAGTTGGCCAAATGATTGAGCAGGGTTTGCAGGTTCGGTTTAACCCTGATGGTTGTTATGTTGAAGACTTTAAAGACAAGTGCAAGTTGGTTGCAAAAGGCAACAGAATGGGCAGAATGTTTACATTGAATGTAAACATGCCTGAAGTGAGTGCTGCGATGTTTGCAAATGGTTCAAGAATTGTTGCAGACACATACATTTGGCATAAAAGAATTGGACATGTGAATGTGCAGAGAATGAATATGCCGCATAGCTATTGGGCTGAGGCTGTTTCTACAATAGTTTACATCATGAACAGGACTCCACTGCAGCCATACATGATGTAACTCCAGAGGAGAGGTTTACTGGCAAAAAACCTGATTTGTCTCATCTGAAAGTCTTTGGATGCATTGCATATGTGCATGTGCCAGATGAGCTGAGAACTAAGTTGGATCCAAAAGCTAAAAAATGTATGTTTATTGGGTATTCTCTTGAGAAAAGGGGATACAGGTGTTATAACCCTACTACACGTGAGTTGAGGATAAGTAGGGATGTTGTTTTTGATGAGATGAGCAGCTGGTATGCTGCTGAAAAAGAAGTTGTTGGGGCTGATGTGAGTGGAAATGTGGTTGCATAGAATGCAAGTCAGCAATCACAGTCTTTGAGTGGACCAAGAGAGTCCTCATCTAGTGGTTCAGTTGATAGACCATGGAGTGGCAAGCTATGTCATAATACCAGTCCTGCAAATGTGATTAGTACATCACATAAAGGCAAAGAGAAAGTGGTTGACCCCTTAGTATGCCTAACATTTTTGCAGGGAATTCTCATGTTGATGGAGAGTCTAGTGGCGCAGAGATGAGCCTTGATGAGGATCTTGGGATACCAGCTATGAGAACACCTAGTGTAATGAAGGCTATGGAAGCCATGAATGCAAAGCTGCAAAGATCTGGGAGAGTGAAGAATCCTGTGCAGAGGTTTACCTATGATGGTTATGTGGCACATCACTATGCATACATGGCAAAAGTTGTGCAGGTTGTAGAGCCCACATGCATTGATGAGGCTGTTGGAAATGTGTGTTGGGAGAAAGCTATGGATGAGGAGATGGATGCACTTTATGGAAATGAGACTTGGGATTTAGTGCAATTGCCTGAATGCAAGAAAGCCATTGGATGCAAGTGGATGTACAAAGTAAAACATAACAATGATGGAAGCAGGTACAAGGCTAGATTGGTAGCCAAAGGATATGCACAGACATATGGCATTGATTATGGAGAAACTTTCAACCGAGTTACCAAGATGGGAACAGTGAGAGTTGTGATAGCAGTGGCTGTGTCAAAGCAATAGTCTTTACATCAGATGGATGTAAAGAATGCATTCTTGCATGGGGATTTGCAGGAAGAGGTGTATATGTTGCAGTCACCTAGTTATGAGGATGTGAGTCACCCCCAGCATGTTTGCAAGTTGAAGAAAGCCTTGTATGGCTTAAAACAAGCACCAAGAGCATGGTTTGACAAGATTTCTGAATATCTTATCACTATTGGCTTTCATGTAGCCAATGCAAATTTCTCGTTGTGTACAGTGATAGAGGGGTTGTGCTTGTTGTCATCTATGTAGATGACCTAATCATTACGGCGGGGGGCCATGATGTAGAGATCTTTGATGTAAAGATCTTGCTTAGACAGAAGTTTAAGATGAAGGATTTGGGGGAGCTCAGATATTTCTTGGGCATTGAGGTGATTAGGTCACCACATGGTATTGGATTACTGCAGAGACAGTATTTATGGCTTGGACATTGAGGTGATTAGGTCACCACATGGTATTGGATTACTGCAGAGACAGTATGGCTTGGACATGTTGTCCAAGTATGGTATGACAAGCTGTAAGCCTATCTCAGTGCCATTGGATCAGAATGGCAAGTTGAGTGCAGATTCAGGAGAGATTTTAGAGGATCCTACTATGTATAGGCGCATAGTAGGAAGCTTGATCTACATGATGATCACCAGGCCAGATTTGAGCTATGCTCTTGGGTTGGTGAGTCAGTTTATGCAAGTTCCTTGAAAGTCGCATTTGGATGCATTGAGACACATACTGAGGTATGTGAGGTCTACTTTGCATTGTGGACTATTTTATGAAACTGGGACAGAGATATGTGTACATGGGTACACAGATGCTAATTGGGCTGGCAGTATCTCAGATAGAAGATCTACTAGTGGCTTCATGTTTTCTTTGGGGAGTGCTGCTGTGACTTGGAGTAGCAAGAAGCAGCCTACTACGGTTGCTCTATCCAATGTAGAGGCCAAGTACAGAGGTGCTGCTATGGCAGCATGTGAGGTAGCTTGGTTGAGAAAGCTACTTGCAGATTTGGGTCTATCAGTGGATAGACAACTTGTCATTTTTTGTGACAACATTAGCAGTATACAATTGGCCAGAAACCCAGTTTTTCATGCTCGCACGAAGCATATAGAGGTCCACTACCATTTTGTCTTAGAGAGAAGGTTTTGGCAGGAGACGTTGATGACCTTGTTTATGTCAGCACACAGGATCAGGTCGCTTACATCTTCACCAAAGCATTGGGTACAGAGAAGCTCTGCAGATTCAAGGCTTCGCTTGGTGTACATAAGATGGAGTTGAGCTCGAGGGGGAGTGTTGAGATATCGAGCTCATCTAGTGAGGTGGTGGACACTGATGAGCCATCTGGGGGATAGGCCCCACACTTACACCACTGGCATGGTTGGTGAGATCATTGGGTGATATGCGGCCAGTGGGAGGACAGGCTGTGTGACAGCCATTCTTGAGACTGGCATAGTTATAGCGCCAGCTCATTTAGTTGGGTTAACACTGTAGAGAACCCTAGTATGTATTTGGTTGAGTACCTTTTCATATGGTGTGTACTCTTATTTTTGTATATGGTGTGTTGAGTGTTGAGTGAAGAAGAAGAAGATTTTTAGCCTCTCACCTTGTGTGTTCTCTTTTAGGGTTTTGTGAGTGTGTGTGCGCTTGCAAGAGCTCAAGCTCTCTTCTCCCCTTAGGGTTTTGTGAGTGTGTGTGTGCTTACAAGAGCTCAAGCTCTCTTCTCCCTTGCATCTTTTCAATGCAGTGGCCTATCCAGAAAACTCAGAACACATGAGAGAAATTATGCCGTCTATGACTTAGAGTTACTCTCAGTAGTGTATGCTATGAAGTTATGGAGACATTATCTTTTGGGACAAAGATTCACCTTGATGAAAAATCATCAAAGTCTGAAGTGGATCTTCACCCAAAAGGGATCTCAACATGCGTCAAAGGAGATGGATGCAAACCCTGTAGGAATTCGATTTTGAAATTAAGTATCGACCAGGGAAAGAAAATGTGGTGGCAGATGCGCTCAGCAGAAAATCCTCCTTGCTTGCAATTATAGTGGTGTCAAATCCATTAATCGGTGAAGCAAAGGAGAAAATCATGCAGGACAAATTCTTTGCCCCTATTGCTACCCTTCTGATGCAGGAAAGCAAGACTCCTCAGGAAATGAGTCAAGTTCTTGGGTACAAATTGGATGAAGGATGCATGTATTATAATAATCGGTTATGTATTCCCAATGATGAGGGAATAAAGAGAAGAATTCTGAGAGAAGCCCATGATAGCCTGATAGCTAGACATCCAGGGTTATAAAAACCTATATATCTGTGAAGAAAAGCTTCTTCTGGCCAGGACTCAAAAAGGATGTACTTAATCATATGCGAAAATGCTTAATGTGTGAGAGAGTCAAGGTAGAGAGAGTCAAGATGCCAGGGAAACTAAAGCCTCTAGACATTCCATAGATGAAGTGGGAATGTATCAGTATGGACATGTCACTGGATTACCTTCAGTGCAATCAGGTTACAACTCCATTTTTGTGGTAGTTAACAAGCTAACCAAAGTTGCCCATCTAATTCCAGTGAAAGAAACATACTCTGCAGTGGATGTTGCTCGAGTTTTCCCTAAAGAGATCTGCAGATTGCATGGCTTACTCAGGAGGATAGTAAGTGACAGAGATCCCAAATTCACATCGAAATTCTGGACTGCATTCTTCGAAGCAGTAGGAACTTTCTTGGATCTCAACACAACCTATCACCCAGAAACAGATGGCCAGACTGAGAGAGTGAACCAGGTAATAGAAGATATTCTTCGGTCGTCATGCTACGAGCGACGACAGAGAACCCAAGAAGTGGTTAAGCCATTTGTATCTGGTCAAATTTGCTTATAATGCTTCTTACCATCGAAGCATTGGGATGAGTCCTTTCAAAGCTTTGTATGGACAAGATTGCCTTGCATCGTTGACTTTGTCAGACCCATTGATCAGAGTGGAAATGTCCAGACAAATGCTTGATAACATGGACCAACAGATGCAATCAATCCATAAAGATATAAAGGCAGCCCAAGATAGGCAAAAACAGTGGGCAGATAAAAAGAGATCAGAGAGAGAGTTTGAAGAATCAGATATGGTCTTCATTCAAGTACGACCAAAAAGAAGTTCCTTAGCCTTAGGGAAGTACAAGAAGCTCTCTCCCAAATACTGTGGGCCATATGCTGTAGACGATCTAGCCTATAAACTTCTTCTGCCTCCCCATCTGAAGGTACATAATGTATTCCATGTCAGTTTACTTAAGAAATATGTACCTAGCCCGAGTCACATGCTTGATGATGAACAATTGATCTCTCCGACTCAAGGCCAGATGGTACTCCAATCTGAGGAAATCCTTGATGTTCGTTCAGGAGAAGATTCTCTCAGGAGTAGAGTCCTCAGAGAATTTTTAGTAAAGTGGAAGTTCTTCCCTCTAGAAGATGCCACCTGGGCGAAAGAAGAAGAGTTGGTGAAAGATTACCCCCACTTTGCGAGATGACATCTCGCATTTTTCAAGTGGGAGAGGATGTAAGATTCAATATTGACATATTTTTTGATATATAAATTCTACAAATATCAAAAATATATTTTCTTAAAATAGAAAATCAAAATAAATTTTCCAAGGTGCATTAGGAATCAATTAAAAATGATTTAAAACACCTTAGCCTAAGGGTCAAGATTTTCTAAAAATTTTGGATTATGGTCCAAATAAGGTTCCTATATGGACCAATAAGATTAATCCAAGTGTTGAGATGAGATAAATCTAATGAATAAAAGAAAATACCCAAAAATGAGTAAATGCCCACATAAGATGAAGAGTTGACTGAGTACAAGATTTTTTAGTTAAAAATTATGAAATATTACTTAAAAAATGAGATATTTTGGAGTAATCATACAATTTTGACACCTTGGTAAGGAAAGGGGGAGCCTTCAAGGAGGCGCCTATTTCACACATGTGAATGAGTTTTAAACTCAAAAATATTAAGATATTGTTATCTCTCCTCTCTCCTGGATCAAACCAAATCAAAAAGGAAGCCAAACTAGTCCAAATCTTGTCGAAATTCAGCCAAACTAAAGCTGAAAAATTCTAGAACTTGGACTCAGTTAGTGGCCTCCCTTACCTATAAATAGACCCTCATTCTTTTGTATTCTCATCTATGAACTAAACCATTCCAATATTACATTAGAATAAGCATATTTTCTATTATCCCCTAAAAATCCTCTACATTTTGGAGAGATTGGAGCTTCTCTCTCTTCAACCTTCCTTGGAGCTTTCCTCAACATACTAACTAATTGATTGGTTGGGGGCCTCTCCTAAGAATAGAGAATCAAGCAAAACAAGAGGTAAGGTGTGACTTCATGATCTTTTCTTAATCTTCTAAATGTTTTTCACTTCTCAACCCCTCTCAAGCTTGAGAAGTATTCAATTGAATGGTTTTTCAATGCAAATGAAGCTCTCAAATGAATTTTAATGATTAATCACATAAAAGTTTACATTTATGCTTAATTTAGGATGTTTTTTATATATATCTCTCTCTCCCAAAGAATGGTCATTCCTATGACCAATTCTCAATTCAAATGATGCTTCTCATGGAGCGATTCTTAATTCTAAAATCAAACTCTATGCTAGTCAAGGTAGAGGCTAAAGAAATGGCTTTTTTATGCTTTAATGTTACATAAATTATGGTAAAATTAGGAATTAAGTTCATAAATTGGATATTGGTCTAAATGATAGTTACTCTATCATAATCCTATTATCATAATCCTATTACTAAGTCTTATTCTTTTACAAAATATTAAAAATTATCAGTAATAGCAGCGGATCTATGGTGGTAAAATTTTTAAAAATTAACACATAAATAATTTTTATGCATAATGTGAAAACAGGACTTCCTACCATATTCTAGGATTATTCATCCTATGATAAATGAATAATTCTCATCATATCCATGGAAAATTAATTTTTAATGTTTATGCATAAATAGTTAATTAGAAAAAAAGAGGAATTTTAAGCTTATTCAAAATAATAGATATTGGTATTTAGTTAAAAGAAAATTTTTATGATATTTAAGAAAAGAAAGATTTGAATTAATTTTAGGTGTCAAAAGATGAAATTTCACCATAATTCTACCTAGGGAATCAAGGTTGAGAAATTAAATGGTAGAAAGAATATCTTTAGATATTTTATGTGACTAAATCACTAAATTGGTATTTACCCAAAAGTAGATGTTTATCTGAAGAAAATCCTTGTTAGAACTAAACCGAATGATTAGACTACGAGAGGGACGGATAGTAAACCTACTTGTCCATCTCTCGATCTAAATCAAGCAAAAACTTCGTGGACCAATTCCTGTTCCTAAATACAAAGAATAGACCACCGTTGAATTAAACTAGTTTTTCTTTGACCGAAATCACCAAGAATCTAGTTGGACAATCAGTCAAATGATGGGTAGATTACCCTGATGAGAGATCAAGGATTCTCATATGAAATTAAAAAATTAAGAAAAAAGGGGTTTTTGTGCAACCAATCTCAAACTAATCTCATTGCATAGAACCTCTGTTTTCATTTAAAGGACTGTTTTACGCCAGAATGCTGGAGGAAGCATTTGGCATGTGTTTTACTAAGAGGAGGTTCGTTGCAAGAACTGGTGATGAGTGGTCGAGGGATGTCACTCACGACAAAGCCTGTCGAGGTCTTGACCAGCCTTGGTACGATTAAAATAGTGTGCTTCCGGTACGATGGGCGAGGACCCACAAAGCGGTCCCTAAGTGAAGTGCTAGGACACCTAAGGAGGATCTTAGAGGGTTTTGACCAGGTGATGCATGGGCTCGCAGTTGCTATAGGACACCCATGCATGCGTCGAGGAAGATTCGAATGGACTAAAAGGAAAGATTTTTGTGAATCAAATTTTAATACTGGATCTCGTTGGTTGAATAGCTGGTCTTCAACGGAGAGTCCAGGGACACATTTTGTAATACAATAGACTCATAATTTTGGAGGATGATGATCAGTAGTATTATGATTTCTATTGAAGGGTTGTTTTAAAGCCAGTCGAATCTGTTGTAATGGCAATTTCATATTGGGTGTGTACGTGGTATGCCTACCTTAATTTTTGCATGAATCGCCAGCTAGGGGGCCTGGGAACTCTTTTCCTCGGTACTCGAGCAAAACACAACCAAATCTTTATAAAGGAATCCCACCAATACAAAGGTCGGGTGGTTGGCTAACCCATGGGCCATAGGATAGATCGAAGGATTCCTACGAAACAATTAAGATGCGATTAGTTACGTTAGTTAGATTAAGTTCTGAGAAGACCTTGTTCTGTGGGAGCGGTCAGCGGCGGTTGTGCCTCATTAAAGGAGGAAAAAGCAATGATTCCATGGACCAAGTGCAAGTCTCTTCTTGATCTGCTGACCATGTGACTTCAGGTTCGGTCAGATCAGTTTAACTAGTTAAGACTTTGACTCGTTAGAGTAATTCCCTCATTAGAAGATTTTCCCATGGCGGAATCGCCCGTGCCTTCGAAGCGAGGGGAGTTTTTTTTAGCTCGGCTTCGGAGGAACCGTCGGGCTAGTCTCTCGTCCTCCCGGACATCCGCGGGCAAGGCCCCGAGTGTGGATCCCCACCCCGTGCGGACGTTGCTTCTGTCACCGTCGGCGCCCCCAAGAGGGGGATCTCACAGTCTTCTTCATATAGATAAAACCAAACCAGTCTCAACCCTATGACCCTTGGCTCAATACAAGAGGAAAAATATAAAAAATGAGGGAACCTCCATAGCTCCAAACCTCCTTGTTGAATTCTGCCTGCTACCACCTCTGCAAGTCTTCTTCTTCCAACACAAAGTGCAGATAAGTAAAGTCCTGGGTAGCACCAAGTCCCAACAGAGGTCCAGTCAAAGATCCTAGGCTTGTCTCTACAACCTTCAGCTGATCCTCTGACTCACACAGACTCTCCCTACTTTGGTCTAGCCCTCACCTACTCACACTGCTTACCCTTCTCACTGGTGGGTGTATCCTTGTTCTTCTCTTTTCTTCCTCTCTGCTCGCATTCTGTGTGCCCCTCTACCAAAAAACCCTTTTCTCTGAAAAAAAAAGACACTACTCTTCCTTTCTAAAACGAAACTGCCATCCATTGCCTACTTTCCATTTTCATCCTGTAGACCTCTCCCCGCATACCTTCATGCATAGTTTTTCTTTCTAGCCGTTACTTGGAATTTCAATTTATCCATTTATCTTGATTATATTGCTTTCATACTATGTCGACTACACACTTCATTTTAGACTAGTGTATGTACATCATATCTTTCTACCTGCCTTTTCCTCCTCTAAGCTTGTTTATGTCATGACTTTATAGGGCTCAGAAAACCTCTCACAATGTCTAGCCTAGTAGCGCTTTTACCTTAACCATCTTCGTACATGCTTTCCTCTCAGTGATGCCTCACTATCAAAACTTGTTGTCAACATTGTTTTAGACATTTTAGCAACCTTTGCCAATTTTTGTGGTCTTTTTTTGCGAGCGTCTAGTTGCGCGCGTTTGTTCTGGGACATTCTTTTGAGATAAAACTTTTGTGTGTCCCTGGTTTTGCGAGGTTGATGCCTTTGCTGAGCGTGAGTTGTGGCCCTTTTTCTGTTCTATAATTTGGTCACTGCCTTGAGAGGGACTCTATGGATGAAGCTCTCTCTTACACTCAGCAAGATACTGCTAGTACTAAGATTAGCTTCACGAGCTTTTCCTTTTGTGCCTGCTCTCAACGGACAATCCTTATACATGTGGTCAATTCCTCACCCAATGCATAAAGGGGTTAGTGTGGAAGAACCTACGGAGGTACTTTCCATCCCTTTTTTTATTGGACACTCAGCTATACCCAGTGAGGTCCCTCCACAATGGTAACATTGCATGGGTGGTCATTTAGCCACCATGTTCATGTCCCATCCCCGTGGTTTGTGGCTCGAAGACAAGACGAACGACACATGATTCGACAAGGCTACGATAAGCTCTTGATTTGAACAGTAAAAAATGATACAAAACTTTCTTCACTTTGAACCAAGTACAATTCTTCACTCTGAACTAAGTACACTTATTGAAGCCTCGATGAAATAATGACAATTGCAACTCCAAATTACTCTTTATACACTCAAGAGAGAAGATATTTGCATATAACCATTTCTCTTGTCATTACCAATTGACTAAAATCTGATTTGCTCACATTGCCTAAACACATAATCTAAATTGTTCTATTTTGATGAAAGAGATGATTGATTTCACACACTAAATAACTTGGAATTCTTGATGAGCACTTAGAACCCAGAAAAATGTCACATACCCTTTGTGTGTGCACCTTTGCGTGTGCACGACAAACTTGTTGGTCAGATGAACCAAATTTTAACTTCGGTTGAGGCATAAATTTAGGCACTTGCCCAATTCCACAGCCACCCACATTAATCTAAAATCATACTCATCCCTCCATCCCCACCTCCTACCCACCCACCCACTCACTCACTTCTACATAAAAGGTGAGGTAAAATCCTCGCTCCCCCCCCCCCTTGTTTTTAACTAGCATAGTAACCAAAGAAAAGAGCACAAACCAAGGATACATCTTAGCTTGTTGCCAAAGTCCGCATGTGATTCCTCAATTGGGTTAGCTGCTTGGAAAAAATAGTTGGCCTATCACATAGACATAATCGAAACATGTAGTAAGAGGGAGAGGAGAAGAGGGGAGGAGGTGGTACATCAAGTGGAAAAAGAGTCAAGAAGAGACGATTGATGCATGTCAATATCCTTGAATTTTTTTATTTATCCCAATCTTATTGACTTTGAAAGATTAATGAGTCCTCTCGTATTCATTTAGCTTAGAAATTGAGAAAACAAAATGACAATTTTTATATTGTATCTAAGAAATTATTTATAGGACAAATTCAAGGAGCAAAACCATTAAAAGAAACTATCTTTTAAAAAGGACAAAATATTGAGGTTGAAAAGCCCATAAAATGCAATCAAACCTAAAAATGAATGACTATTTATAATGTGTCCCTATATATATTAAGGTTTGTGATCTTGATAAGACAAATAAACATCATCAAGGGATATTGTACATGTTGGGGTGCCTATAACAAATTGTAGCTCTAACATTTATTTATTTAAACCACATACTTAGTACCAATGATTACCTAAGTATATTTAAACATTGGGGAAGTTTTTTTAAAACCCTAACTTAAATGATTTTTAAAAAAATCAAATGACTAGTGTGTGCATAATTTTGTTCAAGTAACTTTTATAAGGATGTAGTCTTACTAAAACATTTTACAGTCATTTGGAAGATTTTTACACTCATCAAATGCATGACGATTTTGTAATAAGCTATTTGGTGACTACAATAGCCTTACTTAGCATCTAGGATAGTAAATACATTATGTCTATGTATTTCTATCAAGAAAACCTTAATCGAGAAGACAATTTAAGAACTATATCAAATTGGTATATCCTCTATTAATATAGACTAAAAGAGACATGCACTCACACCTACACCTATACGAATGGTGAATCACCTTATGGACCTAGATTTACCAAACCTCTAGATGCAAATTTTCACTTTTTTTTAATTTAAAAAATTCCTTTGTATTGAGAAAAATTTGTGAAGACATAATTAAAAACATGATTAATTAGCACTTCATTTTTAATATTCTATCAATTAAATCTATATAAATATGTTTTTTATAGGATATGATAAAAAATACTTTGTGCTTGTGTGTTCAGCTTTAAAAATACATTGTAAAGTACTAAACTTTCATATAAGAACACCTATACATTTAATGATTTTTTTGTACATAGTAAAAAAATAAGTAATTGAAAAATGTGTGATGTAATGCTTTGAAGGAGTTGCTTTCTTGCAAGATATATAATTCCAAGGGTAAGATGTCTACAATCACACGCTCTTACATACAAAAAGTAGTGTAAGGATAACTTAAAATACTACCTTTTGGTACCTTTGATTTTTTTCATACTTATTATATATTCTTATTTTTTGTTACTTTTGTCTTTTTAATACTTCCTTAGTCATGTAGAAGTAACCACTACATGGTTCACATTGGATAAATTCTCTTTGTAAAACGTCATATTTACTAACCCTTCCAATATTGAATTATAGCATGTCTCTCTTTCTTTCCCTTGCACGTGTAAAACAAGAGCTTGGTGGAGTTTTTAAAACACAACAATAGAGAACCATGAAACCATTCTAACATAAGTGAAATAAACAACAACTATCGTAGGGGACTTACCTTCAAGCTCTACGAGTGGCTACTAGATCCTCCAAGCTCCATGCCTTCCTCCTTGTTGTCACCATGAAAGAGATACTCCACTTTCTTGCAAGGACACCTCTCTCACTTGCAAGGATTCATATCCTCCACAGTGGGTCCAATGCCTTCCTCCTTATTGTCACCGCGAAAGAGATACTCCATTTTCCTACAAAACAAGGACTCACTCTTACTCTCACACAATGAATAAGAGGCACATGCACTAAGAATCACATACACTCTACTCTCTCTCTCTCTCTCTCTCTCTCTCTCTCTCTCTCTCTCTCTCTCTCTCTCTCCCTCTCTCCATAAGATAGAGCAAGTAGACATACACAACTCAATTGGCACAAAGGAGGATTGTGTCTATTTATTATGAGAAATTCACTTACATATAATTGGTTCTTATTCACACTTGGGTTTTCAAACTTAACCCTAATCTACTAAGCTTGGTAATTTGCCATATTTTCTTATAATATGTATAACTTTTTGAGTGTCGCTTACTTATTGGGGGCTACTCTCGTGTGTAGTAGGCAATGCCTTTGTTAAGCTGAAAATGGGATTAACAGTTGATCGTTTCGTCTTCTTAACAAGGGAGTGCTCTGTTGATACCATTCATTTACTAGGACCGAAGGTTAGGTGGGTTTAAGGAAGTGTTGTTTGATGCACTGTAGTCGATTGTATTTTCATTTCCAACAATTAGTCCAGATAGTGTTTGCATCAAGGGTTTCAGCTTGGTGATACGGGTCTCTTGTGCTTCCTATGACGCACATCTGAAACTAATTTCAAACACATCTATTCTCTCAAGCTACAAAATCATGTTTTTTTTTCACAAATTTTTAAAAGCATTTTTGGTTTTTTTTTGTTTAGGTTCGTGTGTTGACTCACGTCTATTAACTCACGTATGTTGAATCACACCTCTCGACTCATGTCTTTAAGTTCACTTGTACAAGTTTACGTCTCCAGGCTCATGTCTTTTTTTTTAATGAACTAGCTCACATACTTTTTTTTAAATGAAATAGGCCTACCTGGTACATGTCTCTCGGCCTACCTAGCTCATGCATGGTTGACTCACGTCTTTAGGTTGAAAGCTCATGTCTCCAGGCTCATCGCTCATGTCTCTAGGCTCACGTGTGTTGACTCATGTCTTTTTTCAAACTATGGGCTCACGTCTCCTAACCCAAGAGCTCGTTTGGCCTAGTTTTTGGAGTTTTTAGAGTTCTTTGAGATTTTTTGACTTAATAGAGAGTTTATTAAGAGCCCTAAACTTAATTAATTATTATTATACAAATAATTAAGTGTTTTTTAAATTGTGCATGCTTCTAAGCCACCAATTCAAATAAAGCATGAAAAAGTAATTATCCCAATCTAATCCACACCTAATGGAGCTTAATATTCATGTTCTCAAAGTGGATTCTACTCCTAAGCATAATTGCTAAGCTATTCATTAGTTTAATGCAATAAAATCTATATCTTGTGGGCTCCAAAATTATGTAAATCACTAAGAAAATAGGGTTTTTGCCCTTCCAAGAGATAAAACTAAAATGCCCTAGTACAATAAGCTTCAAATTCCAAAATCATGCAAATCACCAAGAAAAAAAGACTTTTCCCTTTCAAGAGATAAAACTAGAATACCCTAATGCACCAAGAAAACAAGGTTTTGCCCTTTCAAGAGATCTAACTAGAATGCCCTAATGGAACAAGCTTCGAATCAAAGTTTTTTAAAAAAACCACTTGAACACATCCCAAACTCCAAAACCGTATGTTCGAACCACACTTATCTAGTGTTCCCGACCACACACAATCACAAGACACGATTGTGTTCGCCTTTGAGCATCTCATCTCTTCCACTACAACTCGAACAAACCGAGCCAGACTCGCACGCCATTTCGAGGATCTATATTTTCCTGACCCAACGGAGAGACGATAGCACAAGTGGTTTGCAGGGGCAGTATGTCCACGCCTCTTGCGACCAGCAACGTTAATGAAGCTTAAGGAATGAAAATACAGTATGTAAATGCTCTTTCTGGGTTTTTATTATAATTTTTTGATAAGAATTCATTTCTCTTTATTAGCTTTCAACAAAGCTCTGATACCAGCTGTGAGATCCCCCTCCGAGGGCTTCGAGGCGACGGAAGGTTTAGAAAATTATGTAGATTAGAGTTCTATAAATCTAATTTGGGTTAATTTAAGCCCAATAAAGAATGATAAAAATGAGAAATGGTCAGCCATACAAAGGAGGTTATGGCAAAATTTTCCAGAATTTTGTGGAAAAGAAAGTTTGTTTTTATGTTATTCCAAAAGAGTAATTCCCACCATTTTGCATCTAAAAGAAATATTCTAATTACTCCATGTACATATTCACCTATGAATATGCATGGATATCACTGATATTAATTATTAAATTGGTGCCAAATATGCTCCTCAAGAGCTTACCTTTGCCTTGTCAAAGCATGTATCATTTGGCCTTGCCTTCAAGCCGCAAATGCAACTCCCCAATGTGGGTACATTAGCTCCATGTGCTCACACCATTGTCACACTAGAATGCTTCTTGCCGATGGGGTGAAGGAAGATCTCTCTTTGCCTAGATGGAGACAAATAGAGACAGTCCTTCGTGATTGTTCTCTCTCACAAAAGGTAGGGAAAGAAGAAGCTAATGGAAGTAGGAAACCTATGAGTAAATCTATTCAAGCAAGCATCCATCTAGTATGCATACATCCAATAGCATACAAACAAGCAAGAGAAGAGCTCACAAGTATTTGTTTATTTAAAAAATGACTTATACACAAGTGACTAGTTTTCACACTAGGCTAGTCAAACTTAAAAATGGACTGCCCCTTCTATTACTAGTCTTAAGCAAGTATGTATACAAAGTTCTAAGACTTTTCTTATTTGACATTATGTACGAGGTAAGACAACTTTATAGGTTTCAGTGTCGTCTTACAAAAGATAAGTGCCCATTTAAGTGGGTAAGGTGGCAAAGTGTCTTAGGATAGGTTGGGTGGGTGAAACCATATTAACCTATGGAGTGGTTAACACATATAGCAACTTCATGGTGTATCTTGGACCATCGACACCCCTCGCAATAACATCACCATCAATTTGGATGACATGAGGATGTAGTCACCATTAAAAGGGGGGTATGTTAACCACTTCGTAAGTTAACATAGTTTCACATGCCCAACCTATTGTAAGGCATGTTGCCATCTTACCCACTTGAACAAGCACTTATATTTATAAGATGGTGTTAGAACAAATAGAGCGGCCTTACCTTGAGCTTAATATCAAATAAGAAAAGTCGAAGGACTTCATGTACATACTTGCTTTTTAGACTAGCAATAGTGGTGGACCATTTTTAAGTTTAGCTGGCCTAGTATGCAAATTAGTCACTTGTATATGTCATTTTTGACATTAAGTAATACAAAATCATTCCCTTGCAATAGAATACTTGTGAGCTCTTCTCTTCCTTCTTCATACTTGCATCTATGCTATTGACTCTTGATTGCTTGATGGATACATCCTAGATAAAGCTTATTTGTAGGTTTCTCTCTTGCATTAGTTGCTTGTTCTTTTTTGTAAGAGAACCATCGTGAAGGCTCTCTCTTCTTGCCTCCATCTAGACAATAGGGATCCCTTCATTCACCCTATTGGAAAAGGAGCATTATGGTGTGACATTGGAGCAAGGATGCCAATGGCGAGAGATGGTGGACAAGTTAGTGCACCCACATCAGGAAGTTCCATTTGTGGGTCGAAGACAAGGACGAACGACACATGATTCAACAAGGCTAAAGCAAGCTCTTGATTTGAACAATTAAAAAATGATACAAAACTTTCTTCACTTTGAACCATGTACAATTATTCACTCTGAAAAGAACCAAGTACACTTCTCAAAACCTCGATGAAATAATGACAATGGCAACTCCAAATTACTCTTAATACACTCAAGAGAACTGATAATCATTTCTCACGAATTGACTGAGATCCAATTCACTCACATTGCCTAAACATGGAATCCAAATTGTTCTATTTTGATGAAAGATGATTGATTTCACACATTAATTCTTGATGAGCACTTAGCCTAGAAAAATGTCACATATGAAATTTGTTGGTCGGACGGACCAAATTTTGGCTTTGATTGAGGCATAAATTTAGGCACTCTCCCAATGTCATAGCTACCCACACACCTTATTGGGAAGTTTTGCATTGGATAAATTTATTTTCCATTAGTACAAAAATGCTAAAATCACAATGAGTCCTCTCATATTCCCTTAGCTTATAAATTGAGAAAACTAAATCACAATTTTTATATTGTATCTAAGTAATTATTTATAAGACATAAATTCAAGAAGTAAAATCATTGAAAAAGGGATCTTTAAAAAAGGAAAAATAGAGGTTGTAAAGCCCATAAAATGCAATCAAACCTAAAAATGAATGACTATTTATAGTGTCCCTAAGGTTTGTGATCTCTTGAAAAGACAAATAATCACCATCAAGAGATATTGTACATGTTGGAGTGCCTAGGACAGATTGTAGCTCCAACATTTATTTTTGTAAACCAAGCACTTCGTACCAATGATTATTCAAGTATATTTAAACATTGTGGGAGTTTTTTTTTAAACCCTAACTGAAATGATTTTTTTAAAAAATCAAATGACGTGTGTGCATAATTTTGTTTAAATAACTTTTATAAGGATGTAGTCTTCCTAAAACATTTTATAGTCATTTGGAAGATTTTTTTACTCATCAAAAGCACAACGATTTTGTAATAACCTATTTGGTGACTACAATAGCCTTAATTAGCATCTAGGATAGTAAATACATCTACGTATTTCACGTATTTCTATCAAGAAAACCTTAATTAAGAAGACAATTCAAGCATTGTATCAAAAAAACAAATTGTTATATCCTCTAGTACTATAGATTAAAATACATGCACTCACACCTACACCTTCCAACGGCTAATCAACTTATAGACCTGGATTTACTAAACCTCTAGATGCAAATTTTCACTTTCTTTTAAAAGTGTATATATATATATATATCTCTTTTGTATTTAGAAAATTTTGTGAAAAAGCACTTAATTTTCAATATTTTATAGACTAAATCTATATAAATATGTTTTTTAATAGGATATTACACAAGAAATACTTTGTTCTTGTGTGTTCAGCTATAAAAAAGCATCTAGCCTGTATCTTACTGTAAATTACTAAAATTTCAGACAAGAATACCTATACATTTGATGTTTCTTTTGTACATCGTAAAAAAAATAAGTGATTGAAAAATGTGTGATGTAATGATGTGTACATCAATAACGAGTTACAATCACACACTCTTCATACAAAGTAGTGTAAGGATAACTTAAAATACCACCTTTTGTTACCTTTGATTTTTTCATACTTAGTATATATTCTTATTTTTTGTTACCTTTGTCTTTTTAATACTTCCTTAGTCACCACTAAATGGTGATTCACATTGGTTAGGTCATACTTACTAACCCTTCCAATGTTGAATTATAGCATATCTCCCTTTCTTTCCCTTGCACGTGCAAGACAAGCAGCTTGGTGGCATTTTTAAAACTAAACAATAGAGAACCATGACACAAATTTCTCATCACAACCACCAACCACCACCATTGTCTTCAAAGCTTGGTTCAAATTTTGAAAGCCAATAATTACATACCATGCAAGAGTTTTTGTAACAAACAGCAGGTGCAATATACTCTCTGAGCATGCTTTGCAACTACCCCAGGAAGAGTCAAAATAGGAAGTATTAACGACAATATTCATTCAAATCATTTACTTCGTCCAAGCTGTCAGTGTCCAGGAGCCACTCCTCTGATGAAACCGGGGGGAGCTTCTTTAAATTGCGCTTCAAGTTATGCTTGTGCCAGTCAGACTTGAAATGCTCTCTATGCTGTGTTCCATCCCCAACTTCTGCATTACATATATTGCATCTCCTTTGCTTCTCCTTCCCTGAAGATTGTGTAGTTGCCCCCGTCTGCAGAGACAAAGAGCTTGCCAAAGTCGAAAGATCTTTATCACGAGTAGACTCATCACGAGCTTTGCTTGGAACACCACCACCAGGATTAGATCTATGAGAACTCGATGGATGTGAAATTGGATCATCCAGATAATCGTCAACATTGCCATCACCTTCTTTCTGTACAGCCATTGACATGACATCCAGTCTTCCATTGGAGTCCCTCACAAATGCATCACACTCTCGAAAATGGCCAGGCTCAAGTTGACATACCTGTAGCATCATACCCCACACACAAGGTATTCAACACCAGCCGAGGTGACTTTCATACTATAATCCATCAAAAGATAACCAAAGCTTACCACTCTGGACATGGCATTCAATTCATCAGACTGCTCAACCAATGAACCCCATTCGTCCAGCTTGCATGAAAGCTTGGGACCTTGATCCTTGGGCACAAGAAGCTGGAGTCTCATTCTGGCTCTGATGATGGGGAACTGCTTCTCCAACTCCCTGATAAGCTCTAGTGCCTGCATATTGCAATGGTCACACATACCAAGAGAAGAACGTCAGCAGAGACTTTGACAACCCTCCTCAACTGGCAGAAACCTTGGTCAACAAAGGTAATCATGAAGGAGATGCTGTCTGGGCATGCATACAGAGAAAGACAAGGAGCAGACAAACAGTGTTATACATGTCAATCCATTCTCACTGAAGGAAACCATGCCTGTCTTTTTGAGTTCTTATTTGGTTCCACTGCAAAGTGTACTTCTCGCATCAAGCGCTCAACCATGCTGATTGTGTAGGGCCGTTGTGTTTCTGGATTCACTGTTTTCTTCATTACGATCGTTGCAATGTCCCTGAATTGGTTTGAAAGGTGAGCCTCTCTTTCCCTCCCTGAGACTTGAAGCTCTCCTTTCTCCAAAATCTAAAATGGAAGAGCAGAAAGGACAACACAAACCAATTAGAAAATAAACCTACTGAGAAAAACATGACACAAAATGAAGCTTATGCTCACAATTAACAAAACCAGAACATGTGTGTGTGTGTGTGTGTGTTGATTGGACATATGTACATCTCTCCCACTCAAAAGTTAAAATTGGTTTCAGAGATCCCAGGTCAGTCCTTTCCTCCTCCCGATCCTTCCCACCTTCATTTGCTTCATGGCCAAACCAACTTCTCTCTTGAATGAACAGCAACATTTTATCAATGGACATATAACTATCATTGAAGGACTCCCATGGCCACATGATATCTTCAGCTCCCTCAAATAGAAGGGGGTAGAATTTTATGCTTTTCAGATTTTCTATACTATTTCCCTACATGGGAACGGCCACCACTTGAAAAGCGAGAGCAACTTGTATACGCATAAATACATAGGCTGATGTCCACCTCTCTACAGGCTGAAACCCCATTTCTCCTACTCATTTCCCATGCATAAACAATTCCCCCTTACTATTATAAATGCTTGAGCCAAACAGAATTCCTTTTTGCACTCACATAAATCATTCCAGTGTGTCCTCACTACTGCTGGAGAGCAGACAGCTGCCTATTTGTGCCACCTGTCTTGCCTACCTCCGCTTTCTGGTCTGGAGTAAGCTTAGACGCATTGTTCGAGTTCTTGGAGCCAGAGGCTCCCGGGCTCTGTCCTAGGAAAGACCCCGTCTGGTTCTAGCTTTTGCCCCCCAAGGCGGTAGCCCTAGGAGAAGCCAGCTGGGAAGTCTTGGGCTTGCTACCATTATGTTTCATTTCTGCACTCTGCGCAAGCGAGAGTGCGTCTTCAAAGGTGGCTGGCCTAAACATACGCACCTCCCATTGGATATGCGTGTCAAGGCCATACAAAAACTGCCCTTTCTTGTCTGTATCAGATAAGCCTAATTGTAGACATAAAGTCGAAATTCTATTGGCAAACTGAAGAACTGGTTGCACGTTCTAACGCGCTCCCCTGAACTCGTCTTCGAGTCGCTCAAGGTAGTGGGGCGGTAGAAACCGCTGCTTAAGGTCGCGGACAAACTCGTCCCACACATAAGCTGCCATACCTACTCTGGTGTGGGCATGAGCCCACTGAGTCCACCAAGGAATGGCCTCACCTTCCAAGTACCAACTGGCTAAGATCACTCTCTTGCTCATCGTTTTGATTATTCGGTCCTCCATGGATTGGGTCATAGATTTAGGACTAGATTAGGTGAAGTACAACTTTTGATGGTTGCCATGGGCTAGCCAAGATTTGTACTACCTTTTTGTACTATATGAATATACTGAATACTTAGCTATCTCTCTCTCTCTCTCTCTTCTCTATCATCTATATGCATTTTGCATCAGGTTGTTCCAAGATGGTGTTTAGGGTTGAAAGAAGACTACCAAAGCTTCCGCATGTGAGATTGGTATCAAAGCATCAGGCTCAGCAAGGTGGAGTAGCCACCTCTAAGTAGAGCCATCAGCTTCCCCGTACTTCTCGTGAAGCAACTTGACGAGCATTGCTGCTGATCCGATAGTCGTCACTCAAAGCATTCTAATAGTCGACACACAAGAGGCATCATTCACGTCGTGGATGGTCTCTTTCATGAAGTCCCTCTCCATGCAATTCTCCAAATAGTTCTCGCTTTCTTTCCCTCACTTGACGATGTGGGACTATTAGACTATCAAGTTCTTCCTCCAGGCCTTGTGTGGAACAAACTTAGCTTTTGAAGCTATTGAAACCTCCGAAGTTCAATAAGATGGATAGTGAGGTAGTCACCAACTGAACCCACGGGATGGCTGCAGTGCTTGCTACATCAGGAGGTTCTGATGTTTTTCAATTTAATCTGTTTGATACAGCGTTGAACGATGTCACTCTTTTCAGATGGAAAGATCACCCAAGGCACTATGCTAGCAAATGGGCTGCCCACCATCAAACTTACTCTAGCTCCTCTCCATAGTTCCCAAAAAATGCGCTTCCTATCTTTCAAACACCTTTTTCAAGTTTCCTTGGACACTTTTCCAGACTTTGGCTACTTTGAGAGCATATAGAAGTCTTGGGCTAGCTGCCAAGGACCAGTTTTGAGTTGCTAAGGCCCAGCTAGCAACTCTCAAACCTTATGCATGTTGTGTATGTTTTGACATTTTACAGGCTCTACCAAGTATATGAGAGCCAAATCTGGCATTTCTCTCACCTGTACCCCACCTTATATGACACATTTATTAAACTTCCCCAGTTTGAAACATTTCAGAAACGTTTTTGAAGTATTTCAAAAACATTTTTTAAACATTCCAGAAACGTTTTTGTAACACGTTTTTGGAACGCCTGGCAACTCTGCTCCTCTGCAATACCCCCTACCCGCCCCTTAGGAGGAGACTCGACAGGAGAGAGAAACCATGTTGTGTAAACAAAGCCGCACTTATAGCGTTGACATATATGCAGTGTGCCTACTCCATAGAATGTTGTTGCTCTCCACTTGTGCACACAACTCTATAATATAACATACATGTGACTGATGTGTCATGATATGGTATGACGCAAGAATTTGAGATCCCATGGCTCACAAGTAATAATCATGGCCTGGAAGGTGCTGATTTTTCCTATTTAAAAAAAGGGTTCACTACTCTCCTCCCTAACCTTTGATTAGCATCAATTCAGTGATTCAATTAGAGACCTGACCAATAGATGAAGCAGGTTCTTAGAAAAATACCTCAAGGCAAATCTTGTCTTGGTCGTCAGTGCCAAAAACAGTTATCAGATCCCTTGACTTGGCCAAGACGCCCTTGGATACATTGGAGTAGACTGTGTGAGATTGCAGCACCTCATCGATGTCCTTCTCTCTGCAGGAAAAAGGTAAGGTCAGTATAGATAATCATGTAAATGAAACAAGACCCGATATGTGTGAATGATACAGGAAACCATGAAACCTGCAAGAGAATTTCTAAAACCTGCGAGAGAAACCCTAGAACCTGCGAGACAAACCCTGGAACCTGCGAAAGAAACCCTAGAACCAGTAAGAGGGACCCCAAAGAGAGGCTTACACTCGCGAGCGCCAGGAGAGCACTTTGTTCTTGAAGCAGGCGATCTCGAAGCGGAAGCCATGGCTCTTGAGACGCACCACGGCCACGTTGGTGAGGCGCTTCTGGCCTACTGGCTGCACCAAGGACCTCGACATATGAATGGGAGGAAAGTAAGGTTAACTAGGTCGAGCTCCTCTCTTGTAACAAGGTACCACAACGAACTGTAAACCTTCCGACTTCACACATTAACAGACTTAAATGCCAAAAATGTATATAGTGGAGTGTTCCGAACCATTTTCCAAGTGCTCTTCCAAGGTTTTTCGGTAGGTCTTTTTTATCATTTTCCACTATATAGGAGTCGGTAGATTCAAGCCTTATGTTTCACTTTCACGAGGCGAGGGCGCTACCGCTGGGATATATCCCAGATGGCCTACTTATTTATATTATTTGTGGCTTGTCGTTTATAATAATAAAAAAGCGAATGGCTCAATGGCAGGCTCTAGCCCAAGTGGTAACACCCTCGGCTTATGGAACATATAGGTTTGCAACACTAGTACAGTGTAATAACAACGGGTGGCCCATACTCCCCCCTGCCCCCCCTCTCTCTCTCTCTCTAGCACTCTCTTAACTCTCTCTCTATAACTCTCTCTCTCTAACTCTCTATCTAACCCTCTCTCTCTCTCTCTATAAGTCTACCCTCTCTAACTCTCCAACTCTTTATCTAACCCTCTTGCTCTCTCTCTCCAACTCCCTATCTAACCCTTTCTCTCTCTATCTAACTCTATAACTCTCTCTATCTCTCTCTCTTGGCCGTATATGCCCTCGTGTTGCATTCTACCGATGTTAATCTCTCTCTCTCTCTCTCTCTCTCTCTCTCTCTCTCTCTCTCTCTCTCTCTCTTCAACAAAATGCAAAATAAGAGGTGACCATTCTTTTAGGGATAAGGTTTAGGAGCTTGTTCACACGCAGCTCCCAAAGATACAGTCTCACAGGGTAGGCAGCAGCCCAGCAACCAAACATGTCTAGGAAACTCTGCATCGTAGGGGCTCTCGCCTCACCATCAAGACCTTCTACCTACCAAAGCCAATGGGAGATGTATCTCCTCACTAAGATCAACAAACTCCAAGGTGAAAATGCAACACCCCTAGAGGAGCAAATGAACAAAATGGAGTTTCACCTCACCATGCTCGAAGGCAAACTAGATCCAGTAGCTCAAATGAAGGTGACCACCACTAAGGTTCGAGAGAGGAGGTCAAAGAAGAGATCCAAGCCCAACAATGGAGAATAGGTCAAGGTCATGACCAAGTTGGGCAGCCTCATCAGGGAAAATTTTCTACTTTATAAGATATTATCGTATAATCTTGTTTCTAAGAGGCTTCTCTCAAACTTCCAGAATATGTTCTGGCTCAAGCTCTATCTCATAATCTTGTTTCAAAGAGGCTTCTCTCGAACTTCCAGAATATGTTCAGGTTCAAGCTCTATCTAATTTTGAGTTGGAAGAATTATCTGCTCATCGTCAAGAATATGAGTAAGGTCTAGAATATACTTCTTTAGTAAACTCACATGAAAAACATTATGAAACTTCAAATGTGGTGGAAGTAAAACTCAAGTAAAAGCTAAGGAGCAATTCAAGGTGGTCAAAGACAATATGACAAACACATAAAATAGATGTCATCTCAACAATCAAAGAAGAAGAGTTGTGAGAAAACCTATCCACCCATATTCAAGCGGGCAGTCTACCCGAAGATTGGCACACACAAGATGTACGTGAAGTTGAAGAAAAAGAACATAACATCTATAGACAAAGCTACTGAAAAGAAAACTATGCAAGGCTCTACCATCTATTGACCTAGGATCCCCCTGGGGCATATTCTGTGAAAGATACACAGGAAATCTTGAAGTATAATCTCAAGAAAGATAAGGTGGCAGTTCTCCGACAATTGAGAGCACTTAAGGATACCAAGCTTTAGATCTTTGATGAGCTAACCACCATGAAGCTCAAGCAGAAGAGCTCCAAACTTGCTAAAGTTCGAGAAGCTTGTCAATCTAGTAAGTGGGTGGTCTATCGTGAAGGGAAAGCTATGATTGAAGACTTTCACACACCTAAACCACAGTGATAGGATTGTAATAATTTATCTTTCGAACTTTCTTTTATGCTATCAAGACCTCTAGGTCTTCATGGGTGATGATGGCACATCTCCAATGTGGGCAATTGGATGAGCAGTGTCATCCCCTGTTTCCACAAAACCTGGTCTTTCCGGGTTTTTCATCTCCTTGAACCACTCCCCATGACTCGTCATGTGGTTCGAAGCGCCTGAATCCACATACCATACATTATCTTTTTGTGCTGCATCAACATTTTCAGACATGGCATTCACAACATGCTGCATAACAAACAACCTTTCATTATCCTCATTATTTCTGCTTGAGGATGCATAGTTGTTTTGCTGCACTTTCCCATTTTGCATGTCAGCCTGCTTCTTATAACATTCTGCCTACACATGTCCAGGCTTACCACAATAATAGCATTCACGTGCATCATTATATTGCCTTTGCCAATTTCCACAGCCTCTTTGACTCCCCCTGCCTCTGAATTTGCCTCTTCCACCTGCGTGTTGTTGTTGTTGATTCTGGGAGTGTTGTTGTTGTTGCTGCTGCTGGCCATAATTCTGATTACCTGTTCGGCCACCTCCTTGACCGCGTCCACGGCCTCCTCTACCTCGTCCTCTTCCTGAACTCGTGTAGAAGGCTTGTTGCTCTGAACTGTTTTTGCTTTGTGAAGACTTCTCTTCGATAATCAGCATAGACACCAAATATGTAAAGTTGAGAATGTTTTCCCGAGTCTGAATAGACGTCTTAAACGCCTTGTATTGTGGCCCGAGACCACGTAGACAGACTTCCACCTTGTCATCATCATCTACTGATACACCAATAGATGCAAGGGATTCCACAATACCCTTTATCTTCAATGCATAATCATTCACAGACATGCTCTTTTTCTCCACAGTATGAAGTTCATTCTTCAACTGTATCTTACGTGCCTTGGTATTTGTTTCATAGAGCTTTACCAAGGTGTCCCACGCCTCCTTGGGGGACTTGGCATCCTGAATGTGCCCAATCATGGTGTCCTGTATACTAATGGATAGCCAATACATAACCTTCCTGGCTCTTTGGTTCTAGTCTTTAAACTCTTTCACATCTGCAGCAGTAGGATTTATGTCCGGTATCTCCGGTGCCTCTTCATGTTCACCTTCTATGTAGTCCCAATAGCCTTTTCCCATCAGGAAATTAGTCAACTTGAACCTCCAAGCATGGAAGTTATTCTTATCTAGCTTCTTAGCCACAATCTGTGTTATGCCATCATTAGACATCTTGCCAAACACACAATTTTACAAGAAACTGCACTCTGGTTTTTCCTGCACAACTGCTGTATTTTCTGCACAGCGGTACTGCAGTCCACTCAAATGTCACAACCAGTGACCTCAATGTGCATACATACACCCAATGGCAACTGTAGACCTCTTTGCAGCACCCACAGTGTCTGCACAATCAATCTGTCTTCCTGCAGTTCTTAAAACAGAGTTTTGCAGAGAATCGATGACTTACCCGCAGTGCTCGAAATCGCCTGCTTTCTGAAAAACGGAGGTCCAGACGCGCCCGAAACGCGTTTTTGGCCCGAAAATTGTTGTCCAAAGGACTGTATAGTTGCCCTATAGCTTTACTCCCGCGAAGAAAGCTCCTCAATCAGAGATCGTTTGCCGGTGCCTCCCGTAGAGCTCCCGACAAGGGTGTAGTCACCAACACAATAGGAAAGAATAGTTGAAGCTCTTACCCTCGTACCGCTTCTTGTGGTTCTCTTGCTTGCAGCTCAGCCCTTAGCACGAACCAGGCTCTGATACCATGAAAAGATGCAGGGGGGGAAGCTTGAGCTCTTGCAAGCACACACACACACTCACAAAACCCTAATAGAGAACACACAAGGTGAGAGGCTGAAAATCTTCTTCTTCTCTTCTCACACTCAACACACCATATACAAAGATAAGAGTACACATAATATGAAAGGTACTCAACCAATACATACACGGGTTCTCTCACAAAACCCTAATAGAGAACACACAAGGTGAGAGGCTGAAAATCTTCTTCTTCTCTTCTCACACTCAACACACCATATACAAAGATAAGAGTACACATAATATGAAAGGTACTCAACCAATACATACACGGGTTCTCTCACAAAACCCTAATAGAGAACACACAAGGTGAGAGGCTGAAAATCTTCTTCTTCTCTTCTCACACTCAACACACCATATACAAAGATAAGAGTACACATAATATGAAAGGTACTCAACCAATACATACACGGGTTCTCTATAGTGTGAACCCGACTAAATGAGCTGGCGCTATAACTATGCCAGTCTCTAGAATGGCTGTCACACAGCCTGTCATCCCACTGGCCGCATATCTCCCATGATCTCACCAACCATGCCAGTGGTGTAAGTGTGGGGCCTATCCCCCAGGCGGGTCATCAGTGTCCACCGCCTCACTAGATGAGCTCGATATCTCAACATCTTGTAATTCAACGAACTAGGTGGCTTGTGCACAACATGCTCTACCTCATGTGCGGCAAACTACTCAACAACTTTAATCACTTACAAATAGTAGATTTGTGCATCTTTAAGTGAGTGCATTAGTCAGTGCAAAAGCCCATACCAGTAGTGCACAAGGATCCTCCTTGATGGTTAGCTTCAATTGCACAACAAATGATACTTCACCATTTCCTTTACTTTGGGGATAAGGCTTCGAAAAGGTATTAAACCTAAGGGGTTTAAAGCTTTGTGTGAAGGTATCTTTAAATAAGCAAGTGTTTATATGCAGAATGTCTTTACACTATTTTAAAGGAAGTTCACATGAGTGTGTGCTTATGGGCCTCCCATTCAACATTTTATGGGCTTCTACCTTGGCTTTGGTTCATCTTTTATGTGGGATGGCTTTAACATTTCAAATCTTCATCAACCTTAGGACATTTATCTTTTATTTATATAATTCCTACTTTATGCGATTCATCTAATGTTAAACGTCTCAAAATTAAGAAAACCATCAAGAAGAAAAAAGCTCACAAAAATCATCACTATGCATATGCCAAAGCTTTAGGATTTTTAGATTTTCTTTATAAGAATATGCACACGTATGGAAAAAAGGGTTTAGTAATCCAGATTTATTTTTTCTTTGCATTATTATAAGAAAGCTAGACACTACTTGTTTATTATAAGAGAGCTAGACACTACCTTTGAGTCAAAGGTAATACCCTCTCATAAATGGCATCTACATTGCTTCCCATTGAATTTTTTTTGGGCCGTGCCTTCCATACTTGGCAAGTAAAAATGAAATTCCTCTTAATGAATCTAGATTTGATCTTTTCTTTGCATTATTGTAAGAGAGCTAGATACTACCTTTGAGTCAAAGGTAATACCCTCTCATAAATGGCATTATTATAAGAGAACTAGACACTACCTTTGAGTCAAAGGTAATACCCTCTCATAAATGGCATTATTATAAGAGAGCTAGACACTACCTTTGAGTCAAAGGTAATACCCTCTCATAAATGGCATTATTATAAGAGAGCTAGACACTACCTTTGAGTCAAAGGTAATACCCTCTCATAAATGGAATTTACACGACTTCCCATTGAAAAACATTTGTGCCATGCCTTCTATACTTCGCAAGTATAAATGAAATTCCTCTTATGAAGGAAGGTGTTTGGGGCATAATCAAAGGACAAGTTCCTAAGCCTCAAACTAGAGATGGAGAATTTGCATGATAATAAAAAAATGATAAAGCCTTATTGCCCTAGGACTTGATGATAGCTATATTCACCATGTTGGGAATTGTGACTTGTCTTAAGTTTCTTGGGAAAAAACATTGGCACCCCACATCAACATGGTTGAAGAAAGTCCTAGGACATGAAAACAAAAACGAAGATAGATGCTACCACAAAAACAAAGTTAAAGTCAACATGGTTGAAGAAACTAACGTAAATATGATGGAAAAAAACCCCCACAAAAGAGGCTAATCTTACTTACTATATTAATGAATGGGTTTTTTGATTTCTCATAGATGTCATGTCATGTAATGGTATGTATTTTTATTAACCCTTGATGGTTTTGCCTTGAGAGAGTTCACGTAGAGCCTTAACGATGGCCTATAGGAACCAAGGGGGGTTGGAAGTTGCCATCTCCAATTATGGTTATGGTACTACGGACATTGGGTAATGGCAGGGGTCATGGACATTAGGGATTAGAGATGGCATATATGATTTGTTGGTTGGATAATCTAAAACAAAGTTTACGGATTCAACATTAAACATGATTATGACATTACTAAACATTCAAATGATCATCATACAGTTTACAGAACATTACACACAGTATATACAAAACAAAGATGCATAATTGACTCTATATTCCTTCTTCTACATATATCTTCTTTCAGTATACATCAACGCATAGCATATAAATAATCATTTGAATCAAGAAACAAAGTTTGATATTTGATCCACATGCCTTTTGAAATCTTATTCCTAAGCTATCCCTAAGCTAAGGTAAAAGTAAAGCCAAAGTGGGTTATTTCTTAAGCTAACACCTAGCACACACCCGCTAGGTAGTCTGCCCTTTGCGAACAAATGTCGAATCCACTTGATGACTAGGATTATTCGAATAAGTAATAATGAATCTTGATTCTGTAATTTCTTGAGTAACATAGTATACATATACAAAATTATGAAACAAAGATGCATAACTGGCTCTGTATTCTTTCTTCTACATATATGTTTTGTTTGTATACACCAGCACTTTTAGCACATAGTATACATATACAAAATTACGAAACAAAGATGCATACATAGTATACATATACAAAATTATGAAACAAAGATGCATAACTGACTCTGTATTCTTTCTTCTACATATATGTTTTGTTTGTATACACCAGCACTTTTAGCACATAATCATCTGGATTGAGAAACAAAGTGTCATCTCCGATCCGACATGCCTTTTGAGATCTTATTCCTAAAGCTACCCCTAAGCTAAAGGGGGTTATTTCCTAAGCTACCCCTAAGCTAAAGGGGGTTATTTCCTAAGCTACCCCTAAGCTAAGGTAAAAGCAATAATAAATCTAAAGGGGGTTATTTCCTAAGCTAACACATATAGACCCAGTGGGTAGTCCACTTTGCGGAACCCACTTGATGACAAGGATTATTTGAATAAGTAATAATAAATTCTAATTTTGTATTTTCTTGATTAAATGTGTGTTGATAATATCCTAATCTAAATCTATTTAATGACTGTCTAAAAACAGTATCTGTAATATGAGCGAAAGGATCTATTTGTTTATTAAAAAAATATTTTGATTTTTTAGATTTATCAATTTCGGTTCCATATAGTCAGGTAACCGATCATTGCCTTTGTGCACGAGTCATGATGTTAGCACCACCAGTAGAGCTGAAACATGTTGAGATGGCAAAGGTCAGGAATTGGAAGGATGATCTTGATCCGAGAAAGGATACGGACCATCTAGAGACTGTTTGATAAGTAGTTGTTGTGAAAGAGGTGGAACTTTTTTACTAAAAGGTGCTACCTCAAACATAACTTTTAAGCTCCTTCGCCTGTGTCTCCAAGAGCATCTCTCCTTTCCATTAAACTAGCATATTCTTCATGATTTGTCTTTAAATTCTTAATTTTCTCTTTATATTCATCCAGCTTATCTAAGGCTTCTCTTAATTCTCTAGATCTAGAAGTTTTCTTCTTAAGTTGATTAATCCTCTAAACATCCTAACCTTGCTAATCTTCCAGTTTGGCGTTTCTTTTCTCCAGTTCTTGATTGGCTAGCTTCAAAGGTATCACTCCATTTTTTAGCGCTATGTATTGTAATGGTAAGCTTTATCCTATTCTTCATAAATAATGCATTCTTTTTGAACATGGCTAAGCTGTTCATCATGTTCAAAAAGTAATTTTTGCCTTTATTATGCCGATTTCTAGCATCTGTAGAAGACTGAGCCCCTGAATTCTTTGTGGGTACCCTTGAAAAACCTCCTACAGTTGATGTCGGAATAGGACATGGCCCTCTGGATCCACCTGCTCTAGATATGTCATCTGAATTTCTACTTATTCGGGCATTAGGCTAGCAGGATCAATAAAAATTTTAAACCACTCTATATAACCAGCATAAAATCCTCCATAAGCTACTTGATCCAAGCTTAGATTATGTATCTACATCACTAGCCATGAGCTCATAGACCTCTAAATATTCAATGATGGCATATCCATTGCATTGATTCAATTATGCAAGATTTGGAGTATTGCTTGATTAGCTTTAGATGTAGATTCATAATAAATGCCGAGTCGTAAGATTTTGACATTTTAATTTTAAACTTGTGTATTTCTGTTGGAAGTCAAGGATCTCCTCTTGCATTCTTGCCTTATCCGCATTGGATTGTGTTACATCTTCTTTGAGTGCCTCTAAAGACTGTCGCAAGATCACCTATTTTGTTTTCAAGGCTGCCACCTTGTTCTGAATTATAGATATTTTTGGCAATTCATCTCTAGACTTTGTCAGGTCAGCTCTAGATAAGTTTAGAGCATTCTGTAAAGCATCTTTTTGAGCTTTCAAAGATGCAAATGCACTAGTTGATTTTGTTACACAATTGGATTTATACTTGTAGGTAGCTGTATCCACCACTTCCACTTCATCTAGAAAAATTAAAGGAATAGAAGCTCCTACTACATCAAGAATCTCTGGAGTTGTCTGACTAGTTTTGGCCCTTTTGTCTCTTTGGATTCCCTGAGTGGCTTTGCAAGTGCCTGCACTTCCACCTCCACCTCTTTCTCTGGGGTTTTTTCTTTGAAAATTTCCTTATGAGACCCCTCCCTCATCTTCTTGTCTTGGAACTTCTTCACTCTCTTCTAAAAGTGGGATGCCCCCTATGCTCTTGAGGCAGCTGTAATAGGAATCTGTACAATGGTGGAGATCCCTTGATGAAGAAAATGTAAATATTATCCAATTTTCATATTTGAGGGAGGACCTACACTCTTAAGTGGCAGAGATCCCGTGATGAAGAAAATGTAAATATTATCCAATTTTCATCTTTGAGAAATGTGTTTGCTTAAGTGCCCTTGTCCTTGAGAAAAGTGTTTGCTTAAGTGCCCTTGTCCTTGAGAAAAGTGTTTGCTTAAGTGCCCTTGTCCTTGAGAAATGTGTTTGCTTAAGTTCCCTTATCCTTGAGAAATGTGTTTGCTTAAGTGCCCTTGTCCTTGAGAAATGTGTTTGCTTAAGTGCCCTTGTCCTTGAGAAATGTGTTTAAGTGCCCTTGTCCTTGAGAAATGTATTTAAGTGCCCTTGTCTTTGAGAAATGTGTTTTCTTAAGTGCCCTTGTCCTTGAGAAAGGTCACGACAACAAACAAAAATCGAGGTATGGATTCATGAATCATGGATTCAAGGAACACACAAATTGAGGTGACAAGGTGGCTAAAACAATAGAGTACATGCTACCCCACGATGAAATACTAATGATCTAACAGCGTTGCACATTATCCAATGCATGCACACTACCTCAATTCAAACACATGCAGGTTTGTGATAGAAATAGTGTACACATGTATTGGATCTAGCAATTTTACCAAATTAGGGTTTTAATCTGAACCCATTAACTAGCTTTAGTAGTGTCACACCATCTAGCGATGTCAAATCAAATGTGCTTGTACCAAATTTGTGGATTTTGGTAAGGTCTAATCCACCTTAGCTTGAGCTTACATGGATGCAGACCCATTCTAGAATTGAATAATAAAACTAGATCACCCACATAAAAAAATTTTGGTAAGGTCTAATCCACCTTAGCTTGAGCTTACATGGATGCAGACCCATTCTAGAATTGAATAATAAAACTAGATCACCCACATAAAAAATCTTGAACTTTATATTTCAGTCCACAAAGAGCTTCCAATGCCTCTAGATGATAACGTCAACATTCTAACTACTATGAAGTCTCTTCTTCCCTAGCGCCATCAAAGTGGTCTAGACGATGCATGAGTAATTCATCCAGAGAGTCACTACTACCTGAATATTGGGAATAATGAATTCCATCAGCACAATTGCTTCTAGACCATACACTAATGAAAAAGGAATGTGACTTGTTGCCACTTTAAAAGCTGGCCAGAATGCCCATAATGTCAAATATAACTATAACTTTTGATCCTAATCTGTGCAATTTTGATTAAATATCTTCTTCAAGATTTACTACAACACTTGGTTTGTGGATTTAGCTTAACCATTTGTCTGTAGATAATAAACTATGGATTTTTTTAATGAATTATCATTCATTGTCTCGCTTTTGAGGATTCCTTTTAGGATTCTGTTGGTTGATTAAGCTTGTCCGTTAGCTTGCAGATAATACATAATTGATTTTTTTGTGCATCACCATGTGTTGTTTTGTTAATCTCTTAATCACTTAATTCAATAAGTGTGACCCGTATCACTCATTACTAGTTCTATTAGGCATCTAAATCTGTTCATGATTAATTCACATAAAAATTTGGTAACTGAAAAGATTTACAATATCTCATTGATTTTGCTTCTACCCACTTTTGGTGCACCACTACTGTATACTCATTTCTAGTTCTTTGGGTTGCTGAACGAGCCCATAAATTCTAGCCCATTTTTTGAATGGTTATAATGGCAGTAGAGGGTTGTGGGACATTCTATCTAGCATTTGGCTATCTTATCCTTTGACACATGTCGCATGCTTTTGCAAACACATGGGCATCCTTAGGTGCTATTGGCCACCACAATCTAGCTTAGAAGATCTTATTTCTCTCTGGAGAAATGTCCTTTTCTAATTCCTTGGTGTGCTCCTATTAACACATCTTGATGTGATCATGCTCCAGAACACATCTTATTGGGATATTATATACACCCATTTTATATAGTTATCCTACTATCATCGTGAATGATCAACTCCTTAAAACTAATCTCTTCCTATGATCTTTGTTTATTATCCTTCTAGAAACAACAGGTTGGTTAAGAATTGCATCATCATATCATTAACTCTTGTCTTGATTAATCACAAACAAATGTGCATCTAGAAATTATCTTCTACACCTATCGATACCTCTCCTAATTCCAGTCTTAACAAGAAATCTACCATGGCATGATCTTTTCCTAGGGTATGCTTCCTCATGAAATTGAATTCTTGGAGTAGCAACATCCATCTTACTAGCTTTCTTGCTAAATCTGGCTTATTCACCAAGTATATTAGTGCTTTCTATCATTCCCAATGCTTCCTTTTTTTGTTGTGGAGTAGTTTCTCTCTACTTTAGTTAGTCTCTTGCTTGCATAGTACATTGGCCTTAACCAAACTTTTTGGGCTTCTTACATCATGGCACTTCTAAAAGCCACATGTGACATATTCACTTCTAATGGCTTGCATAGTACACTAGTCATCACTAGGCAAAATTTGGACTAAAAAAGAGACATGCCAGCTTTTTCTAAAAAATAGGCTGATGGTTAATTTTTTTCAAATCAAAATTTGTGGAGATTGTAGATTGGGAATCTACGCTTCAAGGTCTTTCTAATGATATATAGCATGATGGGAAATTTCACATATTTAAGAAGTTCCCAAATTGGTGATGATGTGGCATGTTACGATTTTTCCCATGGCCATCCAAGTGTGAAACACATTGGGACAAATTGATGTACAAAAATGAATGGTTGTAATAAAGGTTAAAGCCTAGAATAGTAGAAGTTACAGAAAATGGGCAAATTGAGATCATCTTAGGTCAAGGGTATCACACCAAAAAGGAGATAGCTTGTTGTTGGTAGAACTTTTAGGTGCACTCTATGCATCAAATCTAAGCGATGTAACTCATAGATTCAGCCTACATACAGAGGCTAGATGATGAATAAAAGAAGTGATCACTTTGATAATTAATTAAGGTTGAAACATGCCACATCATCACCAATTTGGAAACTTCTTGAATATGCAAAATTGCCCATAATGCTATATATCATTGGAAAGATCTTGAAGACTAGATTCCCAATCTTCAATCTCCGACAAATTTTGATTTGATTTGCCAAAATTTAACTAGCTTCCCATTTTTAAAAGAAAAAGCTAACATGGCGTTTCTTAGATAGCCCAAGTTTTTCCTAATGCTTGACTAACCCTCTTGGGCTTCTTACATCAAGGCACTTCTAATGGCCCCATCTGACATATCCTACGAAAAATTAATTCAAAATTTTGTTGTTGCAAGTTGGGTGTAAAAATAAGCATTCTTTTTAAGTTTTGAAATGCTTCCTAACACGCTCTAGGCTAAACATATTCTATATTATGTAATGTAGTAGAGTGGTATTGCTACATCAGCCAAGAATATGAGGAATCTATTACGCCATTTGATCTGGTCCAAGAACCTTTCAGATTCCTTTGTGCCTATAACTTCAAAATCACTTCCATTTTGGCTAGGTCTACTATAATCCTTCTCTTGACACTATGTCCTAATAGGGATCCAGTTGTAAATAAGCAAATGCAAACTTAGCTAGATTTAGGTAGATCCTCTCCTTCTTGTTTCTCCAAAAATAGAATTAACTATTGTTACAGATGTTACTTCCTACCAAACATATTGAAGTTGTTATAGATGTTACTTCCTACCAAACACATTGAAGTTGTTAACAAATGTTTGTTAGATATATTTCCTGGTTGGCTGTGCATTCTTGAGACCAAAGGTCATCACATTTGACATAAATGTTTCTCATTCCATCATGAATGTTGTATTTTCTTGGTCTTTCAGAGCTATACAGACTAGATTATACCCATTGAACCCATCTAAAAAGAGTACATCTCATGTCCTAGTGCTGCTAGCAATGAGTCTATTAATGGTAAAGGAAATAGGTTAGCCACCCACAAACAGGTTACATTTAGTTTTCTATAGTCTATGCGGACCCTCAATTTTCCAGTCTTATTTGGAATAATTACAATGGGTGATAGCCATTCTTCTTTGTCTACAGGGTAAATAAACCCCACTCTCATAGCAGGGTAAATAAACCCCACTCTCATAGCAGCAAGTTATCTATCTCCTCCTTCAATTTCTTTGCCTAGTTAGGGTTCATATGATGATATTTTTTCTACTTATTGATGGGGAAGGCATCTTCCTTTAGGTTGATTTTATGTTGATAGAAACTTGGGTCTATGCCTTTAATATCTGTGTGGCTCCATACCAAGATATCCTTGTATGACATTAGAAATTGTGTCAATTCCCTCTTTACTTCATCATTAAGCTTTGCATTCATTCTCTTGAACTCTCTTTTGTGACTGTCATTTTCTTGCCCTTGCTGTAGTGTTTAGATTGCTTTGCTGCCTACTTAATATCACACTCTATTACACCCTTTTGTTTTTCTAGCTGCACATTTAAAACTTGAATTTCCTAATCGTATTTTAGGATAATTTTTTCCACATCCACTTCAAACAGAGACATAAATTTTATATTTTCCCTTAGGATTTTCTCTTCTTCATCTTCTTCCACACCCTCCATGTAATTTAGTCCTTCATCATGTATTGTCCTACTTACTGGACTAAGTTTTTCCTTTTCTTTTATTGAAGCATGGACTTTCTTCTTCCCCTTTCGGATAGTGATTTGGTCCATGTATTTGTGCTTGATCTTTCCATTCCTTAACCAGGCCTTCCCACAGTATTGGGTAAGTTCCTGACATCCCATCCATTTTGAGCACAACAAACACAAGAGGAAATGCACATCTCCTACAATCTCTATCTCTTCTCCCCTTACTATTCATGTTGACCAGAGTCTTCTCTGATTAGCCATCTTAATGTGAAATGGAGCTCCATAATGCCCATTTTTATGGCTAGGCTTTTTGATAGTATGATCACTCCCAATCCTCCATCTAGGATTACATGAGATATCACCTATCCTCTCATCTTCACTATTACTTCTGGCAATACTATATCATAGTTTGCCAACCTCTTAGTACTGACATAGTTTATAGCCACGACCTCTCAATATTGGCATAGCTATAGTTGCCGACTACTATATCATAGTTTTCTAACCTCTCAGTACTGGCACAATCTATATTTGCGTGACCTCCAACTCTCTATGTGTCCTTTCCACCAAACCCTCATTGGGTAGTACTATCTTCTAGAGCAATTTATACCTATAGTTTAGCACTAAGGATAGGAATTGATCCAATGTGATGTTGAGTTTCATTTGGCTCAGGTCTTCCCAGAGCTCATTGCTGGTGCATTATCTCTTGTAGTTCTTATTGGTGCCTCTACCAAATTGGGCAATCTCTATTTTCAGGTACATTGCAGCAGTAACAATAGGTTAGGCTTGTCCTATTGTAGTAGATGGCACATAACTGAGTTGGGGACATCTAACATTCGTGATCCTAGTTTTTACACTTCGTGCACCATACATCTAGTCTCAGTCTGGATTTGTCATTTGATGTATGTCCACTGTCAATCTTGGCCAAGGTGGCTTTTAGTTCTTCCCAAACATCCACCACATACTTCCTACCTTTCTTTCTTCGGGGCTTTTGATGTGCTTCAACTTCAAAATCCAAACTAATATCTTGGTTAGAAGTTTCTTCCCTAGAATTTGACTCTAAGGATGATGCTTCCTTCATTTTGCTCTTCTCAATTTTCTTTTTCTTCTTTTTGGGTTCTTTCTTTTAGTACCCTTATTGCTCTAATTGTGCAGATGCCAAATGCCACCATTTTCTCAAACATCATAGTGTCCAGATCAGCTTGCTGTAGGCTAGAGTGTTGACCATAGCCCCCTCACAAACCATTGACTTAGTGTGCTAGTGGTTTATTGGCTAAATCCAGCCTCATGAGTAATGCTATGAACTCTACTACATAATCTTCAAAAACGACGAGTAGCTTCTTATAAGTCAGCCTTTATGGTTTAACCATTACTTGTGTGGTTACTTTATCTTTCGATAATCTTTTCAAGAAAGCATAATTTACTACATCAAATATCTAGAAGTGATCTAGGCCATACTGTGCATACTAGCTTGTCCTCCTAATGTTGTTATAAAGGGACTCTATTTTCTATGCATTGCAAGAGATCTGGTAGCTAAAAAAATGGTTTTGAAAGCGAACACATGAGTGTTCAGATCCTCATCACTCTTGTCCCTAAATTTTAGGTACTTTAAGGCCATGGTGCATCTTCTACGTCCTCTCAAAGGACAGATTTTAGCTCTCTCTTACCTTCTTTCCTGTTCTTCTCCACCAGATTTTCACTCAAGATTTTGATTTTCTTGATCTTGGGATTGAGTTACCATTAGAACCTCTCTTTTTGGTGACTTCTGTAGAGGCACTTGCTCTCCTAGCACCACATTTTTCGTCATCAGGATGGTGTAACACATCACCAACCTCAACTTATTTTGGTCACCTATGCCAAGCGTTGTGCCCTTTTTGTTGAGAGTCTGCCATCTTCCATGTAGCCTCTATGAATACTACTTTGTCAAGCCTCTTGTTTCTTTTTCATGGCTCTTACTCACACGGACCTATACTATGACTCATGACTCTTTGAACATGTATTACTAAATCTAGACATTCTTTCCAGTTACACCTATTTCTTCATGTACTTCCTTATACTACTTCTAGCAATGCTATAGGCTCATTCTTCCCTCCCAATGCTGTGTTACCTCCTGGTCAAGCCCAACACTTTAATGACTAAGCCACTTAGTTGGCATCAACTAGCCAAGCTCTCTAAGCTATGCCCAATATAATAAAGTTACGAAGCACATCCTATCAGTCTCCTACAAAGGAGTTGAGCTTGTAAGCAAGAAGTAAAGACGACTAACTACCTAGACATGCTTAGAGGACGAAGCATATCCTACCAGTCCACAAAGGCATCAGATTGATTACCTACATATGCTTAAAGGATGATAGACAAGACAAGACAAGACAGCACAATACAATACAATGCGATACAAGTGTGGCGAGAGCATTCCATGCTTTCATTCTAGAAGTGTTATCCACAGTGCCATGCACTACAAGACTCACATACTTTCCCTGAACTTGGATAGAGCATAAGTTGTTCTCTTCTACCCTACTCTCCTACTCTAATTCTCTCTATTTCTACACTCTTGCTTCTCAAATCCTCCTTAAATCACACTCTCATTCTTTTCCACTCTCCCACACTTCACCCATGAGTACTGTCTGTTAGCATAAAGAGCAGATGACTCATCCAATTGCTACAAAGAAGCTAGTCCTTCCCATGATGGGTTGCTTTGCTAATTACTGCTAACTTGGCACTCTTTGGCCACCACCAAACAGGCACTAGGCCATAGTTTAAGTGTGTGCGAACACTTATGGCCTTGTATATAAGTCACTTTCTCTCATAATACAACATACTATCCCAGTAGAGTCTTTCTCTTATGCTAATCCTCTCTCTAATCTTCTTCTTTAATGTATACTATTGAGCTTGTATGAGTGTTGTGAGGTGAGAGGGGGACAAGGACTTATAGTCCCAATGCGATGGTGTGACAATGCTCATGAGAGAGGAGGGCATAAATTGCTCCCCGAGGAGGTGTGGAGACCTTAAGGGTTATGAGCTTGACCCCTGGAAAGTTCCCATGACAGTTGACCCCTGGAAAGATCCCCATGACAGTTGTAGCTTACTAAGGTAATCTCTTATGAATGCGTTTCTAGGAAAGGCCGAAGCAATAACATTTTTGGTGCCGGTCGTGAACATATGGTTTTTCACGTCCAAAAAACCTTTGAGTTTCATGTTTTTGAGCTGATTTTTGAAGTACTTGATCATTATAGGACGACAGGTAGATCATTTGAATGCACTACACACACAATGGAAAAAGAAAAAAAGGGAGAAGGGAAAAAAACAAAGAAAAAAGAAAAGATTGACCCCAAGCAGCCATGCTTCACTCATATCTCTAGGTCAAACCCTAAAGAGAATTTCACAAGTTACATGACTGTAATACTTGGATACAAGGTCAATTATTGTCATGAATAGCCAGTTGCATCATTGGGTAAGTTGATTGTCTTACCATTCTTCCTTCAATAGACTAACTATTGTAGAGCAGCAATAGAGCTGCTTAGTGTGAGTAAACATAATACTCGTGGAAAATGCAAGTTTGTATGCATCGTAGCCTCATAATTGATGACATCCTTCTATGTACATCTCTGGATGAGGGGGCCATGGTAGGAAAAAGGAGGGAAAAAGCCTAGTCAATGGTAGACCCATCACCTGGATGTCCCTTAAAAGTGTAAGACATTAGGTTGTCCTTAGTGATACCCACATTCAAACCTCGCCAACAAAGAACCCCTTCAAAAATAACATCTTAATCATAAAATTCTACACGTCTCTCAAGAAGGTGAAGAGCTATTCAATTAGCCTCATAAGTTAAAGTAATTCTTTCATGCCTTTCTAATGATTTTAACTTCAATAGCATCTACATCAAGAGCCTACATGACTCACTCTAATGCACTCATTGTATATCTGCTTGTAAGAGCACAAAATATATTTATACATAAAAAGATCAAAGCACATGGAATGAAGAATATAAGGATAGGTCCATTTCCATTTCAAGGTCATTTTACAAAGTTTTGTTAACAACAAGGAAAGTAATAAATTATGAAGTTATAAATGCATCACTTCAATGTATCAAATGAGGAATTGAGATTCACTCTCTCGTTCTGATGATTGTGTCAACATTCTCCGGACCTCCCACCTCTTCTTCTCCATTGCTAGCCTTAGACCCACTACTAACTTGAAATAATCAATGTAAACCTCTTGTGCCAAAAAAAATAATCACTTGCAGGAATCCCCACCCTCTTTACTAACTTCATCATTTGTTAACCAGCCTTTCCCATTCCTTTTGGAGAGCAATGACCATTAAACATTCATGCAACATCATAAGTATTAACAAAACAACTTTTCAATTCTCCCCACAACAAAGTCTTCTACCTGAATACGAGGATGTGATCAACAATAAGAAGGGGGGAATGTTAATCAACGAGGATGCGATCGACAACAAGAAGGGGGGAATGCTAACCCATTTTGGGATTAACAAGAGTTACCGCTATAATTCTACATCAATAGCAAAGACGAAGACATAAAAAGCATATATGATCAATCTATGAAGCAACACTTTCCACATCTACAACTTGGCGGGGTTCTTAGAAATGGTTTGATGGAACACTTATGGCAATTCCTGATCCAAGAGCATGTGGCAACAAGCTAGAATGGATTCCCCATGAATGTAATTCATGCATGTAATATGAGATTAAACATTGTACAAGCAATAGGCCACTTATGGGCCTTGAGTGTTTGATCGACCATGGTTTAAGTGTGTGTCAACACTTATGACCTTCATATAAAATTCAGTTTTTTTTCTAATAATACAACATACTCTCCCATTGTGTAATCAAGTCTTGCTCTTGTGATAATCCTCTATCTCTCTAATATTCTTCTCTAATGCATGCTACTGAGCTTGTATATGAGTGTTGTGAGGTGAGAGGAGGGACAAGGACCTGTAGTAGACGGTGACAAAAATTGCTCCCAAAGGAGGTGTGGAGCTTGGAGCCCTTGAGGTTTATAAGCTCATCCACAGTTGAAAAGATCCCCTCGGCCACACGAGATGGTTGTAGCTTACTAGGGTAATCTCTTATGAATGTGTTTCTAGGAGAGGCCAAAGTAAGCAATCACAATGATCTCATTCACCAAAGGTACGATAACCATTTCATAGGGAAGCTTGAGTGTTGTGATCCTTCTTTGCCAAGCTGTTGTTGTTGTTGCCTGCTGTTGCCAATGAATAGCCTCATGGGTGTAGAGAAGAGAAGGATATAGAAGAAAATTTAGTCATCCACCTCTCTTATGTGCTTGTCTATTCATGTGTGTGGATTTCAAGCTCATAGTGTGAATATTGATGGCCCTGCTTAGGTGGTAACTTTTGTACTTACACCACTGGCATGGTTGATGAGATTATGGGCAATATGTCGCCAATGCTTTATAGGCTATGTGACAGCCACCTTGGTGCCTTAGAGTTGTGGCATAGTTATAATATCAGCTCATGTAATCCGGTTCACAATATGGACCATTGTATGTAATAGTAGGAGGGTACTTGTACTCTTATCTTTTTAAGTTTATGGCTATAGAGAAGAGAAGGACATAGAAAAAAATTCAGCCCTCCATCTCACTTATGTGTTTGTCTACTCGTGTGCGTGTATGTTTACTTGTAAGGAGCTCAAGGTCATCGTCTCTCCTCATGGTATTACAGCACCGATTCATGTAAAGTTCTCAAGAGGCAAGCAAGGGTGGGACATGGGTAAGGGTAACTCTATCTCTTTCCTGCTTTGATTTTGGAGCAACACATGAGAGCTACAAGCAGATACTGTCTTAGATAAGGCATCATCCTAGGTGAAGGAAGAAGACAATGTTATTCGGGCCCCATTTTGACTCTACATGTTTTTCGAAGGTAGGTAATCTACGAAAGTGTTAATTATGACTATATATGCTCAGTTTCTGATTGGAGCAAAGTTGTGGAAAAAAATTGGTTGTAGGGCAGTCTGTACAAAGAATCCAAGATTTGCAGGTTGTTGGTGGATGTATTTTTATGTGACTATTTCATATGTAGTTGTAGTATAACAGGTGTATGGTACCGCTCTGTTAGAGACTCCAAGTTTGTTGTAAGTGTAGAAGTTTTTACAAGAACTATTTGGTAAGTTACTGCAAGTAAAGATGTCTTAAACTTGTCACAAATTTTGAGTGAGAAGCTAGATAAGAATAATTTCTAGGCTTAGAAATCAAAATGACCAAGTTCCTTATGGGAAAAGGATATTGGGAGTTCATCATAGGTGATGAAAAGGAGCCACAAATTGCTGAACAAAGTTGAAGCATATATGAAAGAGCACGAAATGTACTATACTAAAATCTATGATTATGCATATACATGATACACAAACACCTAAGGAGGCTTTAGACACCTTGGTGAGGATATACAGTACAAAAGGTCAAAGGATGCAGCTAAAGCAAGAGTTGCATAATGTGACCAGAGAAAACCTAAGTATAAATGATTACTCGATGCTTGTAGATGCCCTTGCTTCTATTGGATCACCAGTAGATGACGATGATATGGTATCAGTGACCTTGAATGGTTTTGATGGCAAGGAATACATTCAATTTCGGACCTCCACCATTGGAGTTTGAGAGAACTTTCTTGATTTTCAAGAATTGATTTCTCTCCTTATCCATGTGAGAGGAGATGAATCTTGGGGGAGGTTCATCCTTCATAAATTCACATAAACATACCTTCTACTTAGATATAGGTAGAGGTAGAGGGAGATCATCATCTAGAGAAGGTGGCCGATTTAGAAATCAAAACCAAAGGCATCAACAACAACAAGAAAAGCTGTCTCATACAGGTGAAGCATTCCACTCTAGAGGCAAGGGGAGCTAGAGAGGCCAAGATATAGCATAAGGTGTTATGACAAACTAGGGCACATTGCAAAGGACTACTCGAAAAAACAAAATTATATCAAAAGTGAAAAGTTACAACAATAAGCATCATCAAGTAAACATAGAGATGATAGAAGTGAGTAGTTGAGTGTGATGCAGCACATGCTCAGTTCCATGATAAGAGATGTATCAGGATTGGGAGATATTTGGTAGGTGGACTTTGGTGCCTCTAACCACATGACCAATCATAGTGAGTGGTTTAGAGATGCAAAAATTAGAAAACCAGTGTGTGAAAATAGGTGATGATACTGGGTAGTCGTTATTATTGTGGTTGTTTGCTGGGATCAAAGGCTTGGTATAATGTGTATTGCCATTTCAAAAATTAGTCTAGATTCGGCTTGTCAAAGGTCCTTAGTGCTTATGGAGGAGGTCCAAAAATGATTTTAGATAAAAAAAATATAATAAAGGCTCACGTCTCTAGGCTCATGTCTACAAGCTCTCATATGCCTGGGTTCATGCCTCTAGACTCACGTCAACAGGATATAGGCTCACATGTCCAAGCCCACATATCTAGTTTCATTCCCCTAGACTCATGTCTACAAGGTCACGTGTCTAGGCTCACATGTCCAAGTTCATGTTTGTAGGCTCACATGTTCAGGCTAATGTCTTTTCTTATATGAACTTAGCTCATGTACCTTCCTTTTATAAAATAAGCCAACCTAGGGTATATAATTCTAGGAATAGGACCTATGAGAGGTTTGGTGTGTACTAATTAGGAAATAATTGTGTACTAATTAGGAAATAATTATACTTTAATTTCTCAATAATTATAAAGGATAATAGCTGGTATAGATATGACAAAAAATCCTCAAAGAACATGAGTATACCATCTTCAAGGTAGCAATAATTGGGAGGCCAAGGCTAAGAAAGCTGATGGGCGATCCTAAGATTTAGAAAATCTCAAGAAATAGTTATAAGAAAAAGTAAGGTAGAGCTCATATAGATGCTGCATGCATTTCAAAGAAAGGAATCAACAAAGCAAATATATATACAAAGGTAGCAAATCACATAGGGCCACTGCTTGAAACACAAAGGCTCAAAATAAGGGCAATGCAATCAGAAAGCAATAGGATGAAAATACATGTGGGTCTACTTAAGACCACTAAAAAACTTCAAGATACTGACATCTGCATTAACAGTATGCCAATGGGGATACACAAGTCAGAGAACTTCAGTAGAAAAGTTCTACAGATAATACACGTAGAAATGAAAAATGAAAAGGTAAATATAAGTAGTAATGATAGTTGTAAGCTACCAGCAAGTGGTAGCACACTTAACCACATCTCTCCAATCTAGAATAGCATTCCAAACAAAGGAGGAGGTGCTGGCACAAGCATTAACATAGCTGGAAACACAAGCAGCTAGCTTTCATATGGTTCGAAGAAGCTTACTTCTCCTACAGTTTGGGAGCTCTTGCCATCTTTAGTCTATATTGTTGCTTTGTTGCTTTGTCTAGTTCAACAGCATACCCTAGCAAATTCTGTGGTCCCACTGGCCTAGAAGCTTCACAAGCTTAAGCTTTTACCTTTCTTGTGAGGGACAATGAAACTTGTGGTTTCTTGTTGCTTTGTTGCTTTGTCTAGTTCAACAACACAGCATATCCTAACAAATTTTGTGGTCCCACTGGCCCAGAAGCTTCACAAGCTTAAGCTTTCTTGTGAGGGACAATGAAACTTGTGGTTTCTTGATTGCGACCGCCTAGAGAGACGGTTCCATTAAAGAGCGTTTCAATGGGGTAAGACCTCCTTGGGGAATATAAGGTTTTCATGAGGCTGCTCCCCTAAGTTGCTATCCAAACACGAATACCTTCGTTTAATAGGATGCTCTTTGTGTAAAAAGTCTCAAATTGAGGATCTTCTACTGCACGAATTTCTTGGGAAACAAAGGTGTACGTGCATAGATTTGGGGCGAGCCCAACTACTCCAATAGCACTCATGCATAAACCGGTCACACTGGCGCAAATAATGTGAAAAAGCTTACCCTAGTACGAGAGGACTGGGTTGGGTCAACCTATGGTGTTCCGATTGTTGTGCCAATAACAGCGCTGAGTAGCTAAGTTGGTAGGGAAGAACTGAATGTCCTCGTTTGGGAGGATCCAGCCTTGTTGCAACAAAAACAATATTTCCAATCGTTGGAGTAGGTGGCTCTCTCGGGGCTACCTCATCCGGATCCTTGGGGAAGAGAATCGAGCTGGCCCTTGTGCGAACAACCTGATATGGACTATCTCTCTTCAACTCCCTGGGCACAATGTAGCAAAAGGACTCAAGACCATGGACCACCCCCATCCCATAGGAACTACGAGACCATGGACCACCCCCATCCCATAGGAACTATGAGATTGCCCTAGTGGAGCAAATGACCAATACCACTGGAAGGATTCCTTTGTGGGGTTAATAGGTACTGGAGCTGGTACACTTGTTATAGGTTCGATGTGGTCTTGAAAAAGGTACTCCCTGTTGAGATATTAAGCTCAACATGAGCTGATACTCACGAGGTGCCTGCATGACCGTTTGACATTTACATCATTGGTGGGTTTGGTAGCTGGCATCGACATATCTTCGCCACAAAAACTACAGCTGGACTACACCGACTAGTCCACACCTATCCACTCCACTTAGCACGTTCACATTATGGACCGCTTGTATATACTCTATTATGTGTGTTAGTCACTTTATCTTCTTTGTAGAACTCTTTTGTTATGTGAAGAAGAAGAAGAATTTTCAGCCTCTCACCTTGTGTGTTCTCTTCTAGGTTTTGTGTGAGTGTGTGTGTTGCAAGAGCTCAAGCTCTCTTCTCCCCTACATCTTTTAATGGTATCAGAGCTTGGTTCATACTAAGGGTTGAGATGCAAGCAAGAGAAGCACATGAAGTGGTACAAGGGTAAGAGCTTTATCTACTCTTCCCCCTTTGTGTTTGCTACTACACCCTTGTCTCGGGAGCTTTTCGGGAGGCATCGACAAATGAACTCTGATTGAGGAGCTTTCTTCGTGGGAGCAAAGCTACAGGGTAACTATAGTGTTCGTTGGGATTTTGGGATCAAAATTGCGTTTAGGGCACGTCTGGACCTTTGTTTTTTCAGTTTGCAAGCGTTCACAGGCACTGCGGGTAAGTTTCGATTCTCTATAGAATTTTGTTTTTGGGACTGCAGGAAGGGCGATTGGTTGTGCAGACACTATGTGTACTACAAAGAGGTCTCAAGTTGCCACCATTGGGTGTATGTATGAAAATTGAGGCCAGTGTTTGTGACAATATGGGTGTAGTATAGTACCGCTACAGAGAACACAACAGTTTATGTAGGTCAAACAAGAGTGTTGTTTTTGGTAAATTTGTGTTGTAGACAAGATGTAGGTCAAACAAGAGTGTTGTTTTTGGTAAATTTATGTTGTAGACAAGATGTCGAATGATGGAATAAACGAGATTATTACAGAGAAGCTTGACAAGGACAACTTCCATACTTGAAGGTTTAGATTGACAAATTTCTTAATGGGAAAAGGTTACTAGGACTACATTGAAGGTGAACATGAGGAGGCACCAGAGATACCGGAGATTAATCCAACTGTTGTAGATGTAAAAGAATTCAAGGATTGGAGTCAAGGAGCAAGGAAAGTCATGTATTGGCTTTCTATTAGTATACATGACACCATGATTAGGCATATACAAGATGCCAAGTCACCTAAGGAGGCATGGGACACCTTGGTGAAGCTGTATGAAACTAACACCTAAGGAGGGCATGGGACACCTTGGTGAAGCTGTACGAAACTAATAGCTAAGGAGGGCATGGGACACCTTGGTGAAGCTGTACGAAACTAACACCAAGGCATGAAAGATTCAGTAAGAATAAGCTTTATATTGTGGAGAAGAAAAATATGTATGTGAATGATTATGCCTTGAAGATCAAGGGCATTGTGGAATCCCTTGCATCCATTGGTGTTTCTGTTAATGATGATAAGGTGGAAGCATGTCTACGTGGTCTCGGGCCACAATATAAGGAGTTCAAGACGTCTATTTACACTCGGGAGAACATTCCCAACTTCACAGATTTGGTGTCAATGCTGATCATTGATGAAGAGAAGAATTTGGGTGAAGATCAACAATCTTCACACAAAACAAAAACAGTTCAGAGCAGCAGGCCTTCTACCCAAGTACAAGTAGAGGAAGAGGTAGAGGTCATGGACGTGGCCAAGGTGGTGGCTAAACAGGTAATCAGAATTATGGTTAGCAACAACAACAGTCCCAGGATTCGCAAACAACACATAGGTGGAAGAGGCCTGTTTAGAGGCAGGGGAAGTCAAAGAGGTCATGGTAATTGGCAAAGGCAACATAATGATACACGAGCTTATTTTTATTGTGGTAAGCCTAGACACGTGTGCAGGTAGATTGCTGCAAGAAGCAGAGTGACATGCGAAATGGAAAAGTGCAGCAAAAAAACTATGCATCCTCTTGTAGAAATAATGAGGATAACGAGAAGTTGTTTGTTATGCAACATGTGGTTAATGCTGTGTCTGGAAATGATGTAGCAGCATGTAAGAATGATGTATGGTATGTTGATTCAGGTGCTTTGAACCACATGACAAGTCATGGTGAATGGTTCAAGGAAATGAAGAGTCTTGAAAGACCAGGTTTTGTTGAAATAGGGGATAACACTGCTCATCAAATTGCCCATGTTGGAGATTGAATAGATGCAAGAGAGAAGAGAGCTTGAGCTCTTGCAAGCACACACACACTCACAAAACCCTAAAAGAGAACACACAAGGTGAGAGGCTGAAAATCTTCTTCTCCTTCACACAACACTCAACACACCATATACAAAGAGAAGAGAGCTTGAGCTCTTGCAAGCACACACACACTCACAAAACCCTAAAAGAGAACACACAAGGTGAGAGGCTGAAAATCTTCTTCTCCTTCACACAACACTCAACACACCATATACAAAGATAAGAGTACACACATATGAAAAGGTACTCAACCAAATACATACTTGGGTTCTCTATAGTGTGAACCCAACTAAATGAGCTGGCGCTATAACTATGCTAGTCTCTAGAATGGCTATCACACAGCCTGTCATCCCACTGGCCGCATATCACTGGCCGCATATCACCTATGATCTCACCAACTATGCCAGTGGTGTAAGTGTGGGGCCTATCCCCCAGGCCGGTCATCAGTGTCCACCGCCTCTCTAGATGAGCTCGATATCTCAACACTCCCCCTCGAGCTCAACTCCATCTCATGAACACCAAGCGAAGCCCTGAATCTACGGAGCTTCTATGTACCCAATGCTTTGGTGAAGATGTCAGCGACCTGATCCTGTGTGCTGACATAAACAAGGTCAACGTCTCTAACAAAATCTCACATACCTCAGTATGCGTCTCAATGCATCCAGATGCGGCTTCCGAGGAACCTGCATAAACTGACTCACCAACCCAACAGCATAGCTCAAATCTAGCTTGGTGATCGTCATGTAGATCAAGCTTCCTACTATGCGCCTATACATAGTAGGATCCTCCAAAATCTCTCCTGAATCTGCACTCAACTTGCCATTCTGATCCAATGGCACTAAGATAGGCTTACAGCTTGCCATACCATACTTGGACAACATGTCCAAGCCATACTATCTCTGTAGTAATCCAATACCATGTGGTGACCTAATCACCTCAATGCCCAAGAAAGATCTGAGCTCCCCCAGATCCTTTATCTCAAACTTCTGTCTAAGCAAGATCTTTACATCAAAGATCTCTGCATCATGGTCCCCCGTAATGATGATCAGGTCATCTACATAGATGACAAGCACAACCCCTCTATCACTGTGTCTCACATATAACAAGAAATCTGCATTGGCTACATGAAAGCCAATGCAGATTTAGAAAGCAAATGAAAGCCAATAGTGATAAGATATTTAGAAATCTTGTCAGACCATGCTCTTGGTGCTTGTTTTAAGCCATACAAGGCTTTCTTCCTAAACATAATCGGGGTGACTCACATTCTCATAACCAGGTGGCTGTAACATATACACCTCTTCTTGCAAATCCCCATGCAAGAATGCATTCTTTACATCCATTTGATGTAAATACCATTGCTTTGATGCCGCCACACTACTATCACAACTCTCACTATTGCCATCTTGGCAACTAGGCTGAAAGTTTCCTCATAATCAATGCCATATGTCTGTGCATATCCTTTGGCTACCAATCTAGCCTTGTACCTGCTTATACTTCCATCACTATTATGTTTTACTTTGTACACCCAATGGCTTTCTTGCCTTCAGGCAATTGCACTAAATCCCAAGTCTCATTTCTATATAGTGCATCCATCTCGTCATCCATAGCTTTCTCCCAACACACATTTCCAACAGCCTCATAAATGCATATGGGCTCTACAACCTGCACAACTTTTGCCATGTATGCATAGTGATGTGCCACATAACCATCATCGGTAAACCTCTGCACAGGATTCTTCACTCTCCTATATCTTCGCAGCTTTGCATTCATGGCTTCCATAGCCTTCTTTACACCAGGTGTTCTCATAGCTAGTATCCCAAGATCCTCATCAAGGCTCATCTCTGAGCCACTAGACTCTCCATCAACATGAGAATGCCCTGCAGAAATGTCAGGCATACTAAGGGGCTCAACCACTTTCTCTTTACCTTTATGTGATGTACTAATCACATTTGCAGGACTGGTATTATGACGCAGCCTGCCACTCCATGGTCTATCAACTGAACCACTAGATGAGGACTCTCTTGGTCCACTCAAAGACTATGATCTGACTCATATTATGTGCAACCACATTTCCACTCACATCAGCCCCAACAGCTTCTTTTTCAGGAGCATACTAGCTGCTCATCTCATAAAAAACAACATCCCTGCTTACCCTCAACTCACGTGTAGCAAGGTTATAACAACTGTATCCCTGTTGCTCAAGGGAATACCCAATAAACACATATTTTTAAGCTTTTAGATCCAGCTTAGTTCTCAGCTCATCTAGCACATGCACATATGCAATGCATCCAAAGACTTTCAGATGCGACAAATCAGGTTTTCTGCCAGTAAACCTCTCCTCTGGGGAGTTACATCATGTATGGTTGCAGTTGGAGTCCTGTTCACGATGTAAACTGCTGTAAAAACAGCCTCAGCCCAATAGCTATGTGGCATATTCTTCTCTCCCATCAATGCTCACGCAATCTCAGCAATGTGCCTGTTTTTCCGCTCAGCAACTCCATTTTGCTGCAGAGTGTATCTGTATGTAAACTGTCTTTGAATACCATTCTTCTTCAAAAATTCAGAGAACTCATTGGAGAAGTACTCTCTCCCCTCCATCTGACCTTAGGCACTTTACATGTTTCCCTGTTTACTTTTTCAACCATTCTGAAATTCTGAAAATGAGTGAACACCTCACTCTTCTCCTTCATGAAGTATACCCACACTTTCCTTGTGTGGTTATCAATAAATGTCACATAATACCTGCAGCCTCCCATAGACATGGTCTTCATAGGACCCCATACATATGAATGCACAACATCTAGTGCATTTTTGCTCACATTTCTGTCATGTGGAAATACATGCTTTGTTTGCTTTCCAAATTGGCATGCTTCACATATTTTATGCATACCTTCGACTTTAAACTTTGGCAGTCCTGTCACACAAGTGCAGGAGGTTGGTTGCAAAAGGCAACAGAGTGGGTAGAATGTTTACATTGAATGTAAACATGCCTGAAGTGAGTGCTACGATGTTTGCAAATGGTTCAGGAATTGTTGCAGACACAGACATTTGGCATAAAAGAATTGGACATGTGAATGTGCAGAGAATGAAGTCTATGCAAACTAAAGAATTGGACATGTGAATGTGCAAAGAATGTTTACCATTTTTGTTTCATGTATAGAAGTATGCATAATGGATAAATTTTTATATCAAAAGTGTTATTTTTATCATTTTTAATTTTCATGCATAGAAGTATGCATAAAGGAAAATTTTTATATCAAAAGTGTTACTTTTATCATTTTTAATTTTCATGCATAGAAGTATGCATAAAGGAAAAATTTTTATATCAAAAGTGTTACTTTTATCATTTTTAATTTTCATGCATAGAAGTATACATGGCTTATGCATATGGCTTTATATATGATGCTTATGCATACGGCTAATACATACGCCTCATGCATAAGCTTATGTATAAGGCTATGCATAGAGGCTTATCGCTAATGCATAAGCTTTATACATGAGGCTTTATGCAAAAGTCTCATGCATAAACCTTATGTATAAGCCTCACGCATGAGGTTTATACATTTGGTAATGCATGTCTTATGCATGAGGTTTATGCACTACCCTTATGTATGAGGCTTATGCGTAAGGCTAATGCATAAGCTTTATGCACTAGCCTCATACATGAGGCTAAGGCATATGGCCACCTTTAGAGAGGAGCTATGTCCCACGCCTCCTTGGGGGACTTGGCATCCTGTATGTGCCCAATCATAGTGTCTTGTATACTGATAGAGAGCCAATACATAACTTTTCTGGCTCCTTGGTTCCAATCCTTAAAGTCTTTCACATCTACAGTAGTTGGATTGATCTCCTGTATCTCCGGTGCCTCTTCATGCTCACCTTCTATGTAGTCCCTGTAACCCTTTCCCATCAAGAAATTTGTCAACCTGAACCTCCAAGCATGGAAATTGTTCTTATCAAGCTTCTCAGCAACAATCTGATTTATGCCATCATCTGACATCTTGCCAGACACACAAATTTGCCAGAAATAGCACTTTGGTTTGTCCTGCACAAACTGTTGTATTTTGTGTAGCGGTACTGTACTACACTCAAATGTCACAACCAGTGACCTCAATGTGCATACATACACCCAATGGCAACTGTTGACCTCCTTGCAGCACACACAATGTCTGCACAACCAATCTGTCTTCCTGCAGTTCTTAGAACAGAGTTCTGTATAAGCAAAGAATCGATGACTTACCCGCAGTGCTCAAAATCGCCTGCATTTCAAAAAACGGAGGTCCTAATGCGCCCAAAACGCGTTTTCGACCCAAAATTTACGTCCAATAGGACAAATATTTAGAACAGTATAGTTGCCCTATAGCTTTACTCCCGCGAAGAAAGCTCCTCAATCAGAGATCATTTGCCGGTGCCTCCTGTAGAGCTCCCGAGACAAGGGTGTAGTCGCTAACACAAATAGGGAAGAGTAGATGAAGCTCTTACCCTCGTACCGACTCCTGTGCTTCTCTTGCTTGCAGCTCAGCCCTTAGCATAAACCAGGCTCTGATACCATTAAAAGATGCAGGAGAGAAGAGAGCTTGATATCTTGCAAGCACACACACACTCACAAAACCCTAAAAGAGAACACACAAGGTGAGAGGCTGAAAATCTTCTTCTCCTTCACACAACACTCAACACACCATATACAAAGATAAGAGTACACACATATGAAAAGGTACTCAACCAAATACATACTAGGGTTCTCTATAGTGTGAACCTAACTAAATGAGCTGACGCTATAACTATGCTAGTCTCTAGAATGGCTATCACACAGCCTGTCATTCCACTGGCCGCATATCACCCATGATCTCACCAACCATGCCAGTGGTGTAAGTGTGGGGCCTATCCCCCAGGCGGGTCATCAGTGTCCACCGCCTCACTAGATGAGCTCGATATCTCAACAGAGATGTGCCATTATCTATGCAGGATGGTAAGGTGAAGTACCTTGTAGATGTACTTCATGTTTCAAATATTACAAAGAATCTAGTTTCTGTTGTGGTCAGATGATTGAGCAGTGTTGCAGGTCTGGCTTAAGGCTGTTATGTAGAAGACTTTGAAGATAAGTGCAGGTTGGTTGCAAAAGACAACAGAGTGGGTAGAATGTTTACATTGAATGTAAATAGGCTTGAAGTGAGTGCTATAATGTTTGCAAATGGTTTGAGAGTTGTTGCAGATACAAATCTTTGGCATAAGAGAATTGGGCATGTAAATGTGCAAAGAATGAAGTCTATGCAAACTAAAGAAATTGTGACAAGGCTACTAAGTTTAAGGTTGAAGGTCTAGAGAACGTATGTGAAGCATGTCAATTTGGAAAGCAAACAAATCATGCATTCTACATGACAGAAATGTGAGCAGAAACATACTAGATGTTATGAATTCATATGTATGGGGTCCTGCAAAGACTATGTTTATGGGTGGCTGTAGGTACTACGTAACATTCATTGTTGATGACCACACGAGGAAAGTGTGGGTGTATTTCATGAAGGAGAAGAGTGAAGTGTTCACTCATTTTCAGAATTTTAGAGAGTGATGGCTGAAAAATAGACAGGAAAGCATGTGAAGTGCCTAAGGTCAGATGGAGGGGGAGAATACTTCTCTAATGAGTTCTTTGAATTCTTGCGAAAGAATGGCATTCATAGACAATTCACATGTAGATACACTCCGCAGCAAAATGGAGTTGCTGGAGTAGAAAAACAGGCACATTGTAGAGATAGCATGAGCATTGATGGTAGAGAAGAATATGCCACATAGCTATTGGGCTGAGGCTATGTCTATAGCAGTTTATATCATAAACATGACTCCTACTATAGCGATACATGATGTAACGCCATAGGAGAAGTTTACTGGCAAGAAACTTGATTTGTCTCACTTAAAAGTTTTTGGATGTATTGCATATGTGCATGTGCCAGATGAGTTGCGTACTAAGTTGGATCCAAAGGCAAAAAAGTGTGTGTTTATTAGGTATTCCCTTGAGCAAAAAGGGATATAGATGCTATAATCCTACTACACGTAAGCAGGGATGCTATAATCCTACTACACGTAAGCAGGGATGCTATAATCCTACTACACGTAAGCAGGGATGTTGTATTTGATGAGATGAGTAGTTGGTATGCTGCTGAAAGATGCTATTGGGGCTGATGTAAGTGGAAATGTGGTTGCACAGAATGCAAGTTAGCAATCACAATCATTGAGTGGACCACGAGAGTCCTCATCCAGCGGTTCTGTTAATAGACCATAGAGTGGTAGGCTGCGTCATAATACCAATCTTGGAAATGTAGTTAGTACATCACATAAAGGTAAAGAGAAAGTGGTTGAGCCCCTTGGTATGCCTGACATTTATGCAGGGCATTCTCATGTTGATGGAGAGTCTAGTGGCTCGAAAGATGAGCCTTGATGAGGAGCTTGGGATTCTAGCAATGAGGACACCTGGTGTGAAAAAAGCTATGGAAGCCATAAATGCAAAGTTATGAAGATATGGAAGAGTCAAAAACCCTATGTAGAGGTTGACTTATGATGGTTATGTGGCACATCACTATGCTTATATGGCAAAAGTTGTGCAGGTTGTAGAACCCACATGTTTTGATTAGGCTATTGGAAATGTGTGTTGAGAGAAAGTTTTGGATGAGGAGATGGATGCATTATATGGAAATGAGACTTGGGATTTGGTGCCATTGCCTGAAGGCAAGAAAGCTATTGGTTATAAGTGGGTATATAAGGTGAAACATAACAGTGATGGTAGCATAAGCAGGTATAAGGCTAGATTGGTAGCCAAAGGATATGCGTAGACACATGGGATTGATAATGAGGAGACATTTGCCCCAGTTGTAAAGATGGCAACTGTGAGAGCTGTGATTGCAGTGGCTGCAACTAAAGGCTGGTTTTTACATCAGATGGATGTTAAAAATACGTTATTGCAAGAAGAAGTGTATATGGATCAGCCACCTGGTTTTGAGGATACAGTCACCCGGAGTATATATGTAAGCTTCGCGTAAGGCTTTGTATGAGCCGAAGCAAGCTCCATGAGCATGGCATGACAAGATTGCTGATAAGTATTTTGTCACTATTGGTTTTCATCATATGGCAGATGCAAATCACTCTTTGTATGTGCACAAGAGTGATAAGGGTATTGTGATCATCACTATTTATGTAGATGATCTTATTTTTGGGGGTGACAACTTGGATGAGATTGAGCATGTGAAAAGTCTTCTCAAAAGGAAGTTTGAGATAAAGGATTTGGGAGATTTGCACTACTTTTTGGGAGTTGAGGCCATTCGCACACCTGATGGTATTTGGCTGTCATAGAGACAATATGTATTGGACATGTTGTCCAATACATATTGGACATGTTGTCCAAGTATGGGATGGCTGATTGTAAGTCAATATTGGTGCCATTAGATCAAAATGGCAAGCTTAGTGTGGATGCAGGTTATGCCATTAGATCAAAATGGCAGCCATCCCATACTTGGACATGTTGTCCAAGTATGGGATGGCTGATTGTAAGTCAATATTGGTGCCATTAGATCAAAATGGCAAGCTTAGTGCGGATGCAGGTTATGTGTTGGGTGGAGGATCCCACTATGTACAGGAAGATTGTGGGGAGTTTGATCTATGTCACAATCAACAGGTTAGATTTGAGTTACACTGTTGGCTTAGAAAGCCAATTTATGTAGGCTCCACGCAAACCACATCTTGATAGTGTGTGACGCACACTTCGGTATTTGAGGGCCACTGTTGATTATGCATTGTTTTATGTAGTAGGTGTACCATTAGAGTACACAAATGCAGATTGGACAGGTAGCATCTCAGACAGGAGATCTATTAGTGGATTTATGTTTTCATTAGAGCTATATGGGTACACAGATGCAGATTGGACAGGTAGCATCTCAGACAGGAGATCTATTAGTGGATTTATGTTTTCATTAGAGCTATATGGGTACCATTAGAGCTATATGGGTACACAGATGTAGATTGGACAGGTAGCATCTCAGACAGGAGATCTATTAGTGGATTTATGTTTTCATTGGGGAGTGCTGCTGTGACATGGAGTAGCGAGAAGCAGCCCACAGTTGCCTTGTCAAGTATAGAGGCAGAGTACATAGGAGCTGCGGTGGTAGCGTGGGAGGTAGCTTGGTTACACAAGCTACTTGTGCTAATTTGGGGTTGCATGTAGAGAGAAAGGTTGTCATATATTGTGATAATCTTAGTAGTATACAGTTGGCCGAGAACCCAGTCTTCCATGCATGGATGAAACACATTGAGGTACATTACAACCTCATCAGGAAGAGAGTATTGGCAGAAAGGTGACATCGACTTGTCCTACGTCAGCACATAGGATCAGGTCGCTGACATCCTCACACGTAGGCCTTGGGAGTCGAGAAGCTCCACAGATTTTGAGATATGTTTGGATTTCATGAGCCAGAGTTGAGCTTGAGGGGGAGTGTTGAGATGTCAAGCTTAACATGAGCTGATACTCACGAGGCGCTTGTATGACCGTTTGATATTTACTTCACTGGAAGGTTTGGTAGCTGGCACCGACATATCTTCTCTAGAGATTCTACAATTGGACTACACCGACTAGTCCACACCTATCCACTCCACTTAGCGTGTTCACATTATCGACCGCTTGTATATACTCTATTATATGTGTTAGTCACTTTATCTTCTTTGTAGACCTCTTTTGTTATGTGAAGAAGATGAAGAATTTTTAGCCTCTCACCTTGTGTGTTCTCTTCTAGGGTTTGTGTGAGTGTGTGTGTGCTTGCAAGAGCTCAAGCTCTCTTCTCCCATGCATCTTTTCACTCCCTACTATACATAGGAATAGTCCAATAATAAGTGTCATGTAAACATCACTCAAAAAGTCCCAGTGATCGTTTGCATAAACATATACTTTTTAAGTTAAAACTAATCAAAAATCATGTATAGCTTATAAAAATCCATTTGACAGTGTACACACAAATAAGTTGTAAAAGTTCATGAAAGTTTCATGTTGTCTTGATGCACCTAACGAGATGTGTGTATGAAGAGTTCCACCATGATTATGGAAATTTGTTTTGGAATGGAAGAGTTCCACTATGGTTATGACAAGTTGGTTTAGAATGGAACAATGTGTCAATAATTGAGTGTGAAAGTTTTCACTTTTCTAGTGTTTAATATTTAAGTTTATACACATGCACAACGATTAATGCATATCAATAGGATGTGACATACAAACCAAGAGCACGTGTTGATGTTAGAACATAAATATGTGTTTTAATGGAAGCAAAAAGTTTTCTAACACAAGCAAGGAAGTTTTAAAGTTTGTTTAAAAATAAAGGTTGCATTTTTGCAATAAAAAAGTGTCATCTATCATTATTTTTCTAGGAAAATGTTCTTTTTACTTGGAAGTCTCTTGCAAAGAAAGGGTCTACCTGCGAAAGTTGTTTTTGAAGAGGATAGCCTTGTTCTACTATTCTAATTTTGATTATCAATGCTCGTACGTCAGCTTCAAGGAAAGAATGGAGAAAAGTTGAAAGTGTAGGAAACACATGGTCTTGTTTACACTTGTAAATTGTTAGGAATGGATAGATCTAAATAGAGAAGTTGTACTTTTCCTACTATGCTCACATTGTCCTATAAAGGGTGCTGACTAAAGGCTCTCCCATTGAAGGGTTTATCACAATGGCTAAAATGTGCTATTCTACTAGAATGTGGGAGGTCCCATATTGCCCCCCTTTAGAATCCTCTACATTGGAATTTTTTACACTATATGAAAATTAATGGAATGACAAACTTAGCTAATTTGTTGCTCTACCTCCATGATTCCTTTCTTGATTTATTGAGATAAAAGGAGTCCACTTCAATGTATTTGGATTTTTTTTTGGCACACAACCTTAGTTCATATCATTTTGATAGCTATTACAATATTCATGATTAGATTATGAATTTAATTAGCTATCACAACCAATCAATCACTTACATCACACTTACTAGAGCTCCAAGCCTCTCAAGACCAACCGGATTGGCATCTAAGTGCTATTTTTTGAATTGTTTAGTTGATGTAGTATGTTATCCATCAAATTTGAAGGATGGATTAGAAGCACCACCATTGATTATTGAAAGGCATGGCTTAATTTATTTTTGGTATAGAATTTGGTGAAAGTCCTCCTAAGTTTATTTCATGCTCAAAATGCAACACACTAAAAATGGTGCATATAATAACCAATACATTTTTAAAAGCATACCACTGCGATAATATTACTTGCTCTTTGCCTAGGGTTTGGCGTAAAACTTGGTGAAAGTCTAAGTTTATGTCATACTTAAAGTGTAACACAAGAAAAATGGTGCATCTGCTAAACCAAATGCATTTTGAATAGCATACCACTATGATACTATTTCCTCCAAATACTTGCTTGTCGTTACCTAGGTTTTGGGCAATCAAAAAGCAATCAAATGCTAAAACCATTCCTGTTCCTCTCTTTAATGCGTGCCATTCTTGTTTGTAGATCACATTTTATAGTTCTAACATGCGTAATTTTTATTAGGAGGTTACAACACTTTTGTTTGATTTTGACGTGCTCCTACACATGATTTTCTATTATAGCCTTATGAAAATTGTGATGCACGCTAGCTGTGCTTGTAAAAAATGGTGCGTAATGATGAAAATGCATGTGCAAAAAAAGTTGCCAACGAAAAGTTTTTGTTGAGTGGTTTTCAAAATATATTTGGTGAAATTTTACAATGGCTCCTTTACTCGACTAATTATATAGTAGGGCCACATGAAAAGGTATACCTTGGGTGGGGTGATTGATTTTCTATATGCTTACTTGTGAAGAGAATGGGATCTAAACCCTCATGCATTGGCTAATAAGCTACAAGTGCTTATTAGAGCCAATGCATGCCTTAGTCAAGTTGCCTCCTTGCGAAGAGAATGCGATCTAAATGCTCATGCATTACCTAATAAGCTACAAGTGCTTATTGATAATTTTTGTCAATAAGGTGGACAACTTTTGGATGGAACACCAAAATCTTACACTATCCAAAGTTATTAAATTATGGGGGAGACTTGCCCTGCCATCCCACTCCATGTTAAGTGTGTAAATCCCCTAAGAATGAGCAACCTTTGAAATGGGAAAGGCATGCAATGCTATTTTAAAGAGGAAAATTTGAATTGCAAGTGCACTTCGAAACACGGAAGCACACCACCATATATATCATTTACAACATACCATGCCAAGCAACGAGTGGTGATGCTAAGCTAGGCTAAGGCATGTTGATGTGGTTGCGGATATTAAATGGTCATGTTGGGTCTAGTATTAAGGAAACATGGAAACTTGAATGTGATGATGTTCCTAAGCGGCTATGGTCAAGCACGCCACCTACATATCATTTACAACATACCATGCCGAGCAGCGAGACGACGAGTGGGGTTCGAACTTGCGACATGATGCTATGCTATGGTGAGGCATGTTGATGTGGCTCTAGATAATGCTCATGTTAAACTTGGGTCTAGTATTAAGGAAGCATAGAAGCTTGAATGTGATGATGATGGTACCGACCGGCTATGGTGAAGCATGTGGGAATGAATGAAAACCATGTTTAGAGGGAGTTGAAATGATGGGCTCAAATAAAGGGATTCCATCTGTCAACAATCGCATCAAGCACCCCCACCCACCCCCACCCGGGGTCTCAGGTAGGAGCCGGCATGCGGCTTTTTGAGGTATTTTGAGCGTCGGCATTTGGTGACAGGCGAAAGGGAAGGCCTGCCTCTAACACAAACAGCTTGAAGCTATTCAAGGGTCTCCATAGGAATCGGTAAGATTGTGTTGCTAGTCGTCGCCCATTAGGGTTTTCTTCCTTGTCCCCATTAGGCATCGTCATCTAGGGCTCTGCTTGTGTTTGTGTGATTAAAATAAGGTTTCTGTGTGTACCTAAAGTACAGGAGTTGTTGGGCAAATTAGGGTTTCTTCTGTGATCAAGGAGTAGAGGAGTGATCAAGGAGTAGAGGAGCCCAAGACTGAGGAAGGGCATCGGCGAGCTTCACAAACTAGGGTTTCTGCCTTCTGTTTTGGCCCTCCAACATGAAATCTTCCCTCAAGTTCAGAGAGGAGAAGAGCCCGTTGCTGCGGGCAAAGTTCCCCTTCAAGTTGGGGGCCATCCCCCTCTCATCTGGCATAGCTTTTGGTGGTAGCCAAGACGTTGCCGTCCACCTGGGGACCTCCTTTCTGGCAGGCCCTTCCATCAAGCTAGCTTTCAAACCCAATGATTCTAGCCCTCTCTCTGTCGTCCTCAAGACAGGGCTTGGTCTCTGGGGTTCTCCTAATGGTGCCCCCCTTACCTTGAAAGTGGAATTTTGCCTCGTCGCTAAAGGTGGGGAACCTCTCTCCTCTCTGCGCTTCAAGCCGATGCTAGGAGATTTCAGTATCAGAAAGGATGTCAATGGTGTCAACTTTCTGCCGGCTCAACAAAAGGATGCAGTGGAGGCTCTGCAGTTGAATGGAAACAGTGAGCACAGCCATATCACACCACCTAACAAAGCCGACAATGGCACTGTGTCAGGCTCCATATCCAATGGCGATGCCAAAACAATCCACAAGCGAATCAGCAGCAACTTTGTGGACAAAGATCGAGCACGCAGTCTGTCGGTTGATTCCAATGCTGTGGTGATTGGATCAAATTTTTCTTTGAAGATTGAAGGGCTTGATAAAGAGTGGAAAGGGCGTGGTGATCGGAAGCAGAAAGTGGAAGGCCTTAAGGAGCAGGATGCTGAAGCTGACATGGTGGCAAATGGTAATGGCATGATAGTGCCTGTTCCTGATAATATTTTGAATGAGCAGATCAAGATGGATAGCCGGAAGTCCTCTGCTGCATTCTCTTTGGCTGGTGCTCAGAGTAGTCTTCGAGGTTGCAGAATCATTGCCCACAGCTCACTTCCGTTGGGTAGTCAAGCCAGGCTCAATATCCGGTGGGGTGTGAAACCGCCCCTGGAAGTTTTTCAAGGATGGGATGGCAGCTTGCCATCGTTGTCTCTTTCTAAACTACCGTCTCTTCTTTTAGATAAGGTCAGCTTTGAGCAACTCAGCATTCCTGTGGAGAAGCCAAAAGTAGCAGCCCCTCGATTGGGTAATACAGGCCATCTAGAGCAAGGATTGTTACCTGTCAGCTTTCTTGAGGAGAATCGAGAACTGGCTCAAGTAGCCGCCATGTGCTACTCCATGAAGCGGCAGCTGCACTTGCTTTATGCTGAGAATCAAGTGCTCAGGAGGGCTATGGAGGAAATGAGGTCACAGGTGGAATTCAGAGGTTCTTGGAATTTCAATGGGACAGATGATAATAATCTCACAAAAGAGCAAACCATCCCAAGGCTCTCTCCAAAGTCTTCACTTTTGGATGTCCCCAGAGTGGCTCGCAATGGGAGAGAGGAAGCCCGCTGGGAGGGTGAGGCTAGAAAGGGTCAGAGAGATGTGCCAAGAAAAGATGCAGATGTGGACGCTAAACTGACACCTTCTGTGGGTAGTAGTGTTGATGTGTCTAATGAGTTGGAAAAAGCCATCATGAGTGCCAAGAACGGCCTAGTGGGAGGGAAAAAGGATTAGTGGGAGGGAAAAAGGATTAGACGACATCATGTTGTGTACAGCATGGATAATTTTAGGCTTGATTTTGTTCGCAAGTTGTATACATTGTGCATGTTTCCAGTTTGTGGTTTCAGACAAGGAAATGTTTTTTGGGGATAGTACTGCTTCAGATGTGGGAATCAAACCATTAATTACCTGTGAATATATAAGAACCAATTATCAACCAATTTAAGTGTATGATCTGTGACACTCTGTGACACTTTCTATCGTTGCTTTTAAGTTAAAATGCAATGCTGTCACTCCTTTTTTCTTGGGAGAATTGTGCTCCTTTTTTCTTGGGAGTATTGTGGAATGTTTACAGTCTATCTATAATGATGTGTGCCTCTTCTCACCAAATCTCATTATATATTTGTGGGGTCGCTCTATTTTCATCTCCCGATGTTTTTAGAAGACTGTAGATTTCGTGTCTCTGTATTTGGCATCTTACTTTTGGGCCAGATGGTGTACAGAAAGTGAGTTTGGAATTGTAAGCATGTTATTGGCGGTGATCTTCATCTCCAGAGATTGTCTATAGAGATTCTGATAAACAGCATATAAAGAGAAGCATACAAATCAACAAGAACCAACATGTGTACATGAGAGATGCTATTGGTGGCACTATTTTCGGCAGGCACACAACACAAGACTTTTGGCCTTATGATACAAATGATGGATGAGCCCTATTTATTGCAAGTCTTGACCTCTTTCGAGGACATTTGTGTGACAAACTTCACCATTTTGACCGATCACTAAACTTTTGGCCCTAAAGGAGATTTTCTTTTCAGCATATTTTTTGTTGATAGAATATGTTCCTACATGATAGAATTTGAACTTTGTTAGCTACTTAGCCCATCTCGTTTGTAAACAAACCAAGCCTTGCGAAGGCAAATGTCCCCAGAAATGAGCATGACATATCAAGGGGAAAAGAACGAAAGTTGATCCTAGACTAAATGCTTGATCACTTGATGTGGCACCTTGCTCGGATGTTAATGGCATACATGACAAGCGTACACGAGAACCATTGTGCATGTGATTGATTGATTAAGAACATGGCAAAGACACATGAATAATCGGATTGGTCAGATTGGTCTCTACGATGTTAGCTTGTATGGATTGCTCACCCTTCACAGGACAAGGTAACATGAGGTTCACCTTGCACATGAATGGATGAGTTGTTACATAAGTGTATTATGCACATGATTGGTGGTTGATTATTAAGTACATGTCAAGCATAATGAGGTTCAACCTTCTTTCCATGATTAGATGGATGAAATACACCACACGTCTCACTTGGATGTGGTCTTTTTATACAGGCTTGGCTTCAAGAGCTAATGGACACATGATGAACTTTAACACGAGATGATGGATACAAAATTAGGATCAAAGTTGGGCTTTGAGACTGAACAACACTTCTTCACGTTGGCTTGCGCTTGAAACTTATGAATATGTGTTGCCCTTACAAGCATTTCTTCTAGTCTTCTTCATGGACCCAATGAAATACCGGCTAGTTCATAGTGACATGAAAATAATGGCTTTTCTTATGTCCTTATTCTTCTCCAAGAAAACATGTATATCTTCCTTGAGCTTCCTTTGCCGAAAATCTCTGACATGATTAACCCTAATTTTGGCCATGGGTGCAACATGGTAAATCAAACAAAATGTTTGTAAAGACATGCAAATAATGGCTTTTCTTATACCGGCTAGTTCATAGGGAGGGGCATGAAAACAATGGCTTTTCTTATGGCCTTTTTCTTATCAAAGAAAACATGTATATCTTCCTTGATTTTCCTTTGCCGACTTTGCAGTATTTGAACCAGATGTGAGGCTTAAGGAAAAATGGACACTGCTAGATAGGTTGTTCTCCCATGAGATCGAACATGATGGGCCAAGCGTCAGAGTTGGGCCATATGTAGCACCGTGTTGTCCATGTGGTGATGTCTTTTCCAAGCGTTCTGCTTGGCGTCAATGTAGAGGTGAAGGACATGAATGTCCATGCAGTCAGTGATCTTCATTAGTGGTGCTTGTTGGAGTTGGCAGCCAAGTAGGATGTAGATGGCCTATTTTAATTCCTTGTAATCCAGAGGGTCGCGTGGCCAGTTGAGGGGATTAAGGGAAGGATCCACCTCATCTTGCTCCTGTTGTGGGGGCTAGGGAGGAATTTCACCTTCTTTTTCCAAGGGGATGGGGGAGGTAGTTTGAAGGGTTGGGATTCCTGGTGTGGAGGGGTTTTCTATGCAGAGGGTGTGATGCCAAGCGAGGCATCAAGGATTGGAGGTGGGTGCACTGACAAAGAAGGTTGGTCCTTGGGGAGCAGTGGTGGCAAGCCCAATCCTAGATGGAGGGAGGAAGGTGGTGTTGTGGTGAAGGGGGTGGCGAGGGAACATAAGGCGGAGTAGTATGTGGTGAGGGAAATAGGGGAAGGGTGGCGGGGGAAGAGGTTAGAGGGGGAAGCCAGTGCCAGAGACGATTTTGGCAGGGTGTGGGATTCAAGAGGATGTTCATGGGCACCAGTTGGGGGTGGGTTGGTGGTGGTTAAGAGGTGGAACCTTTACGAGTGTCGTGAGGAAATTGATGGGGTGAGGTTGCGGGGCATGGGGGGTCTCCGTGGTGGGTGGGGGTTCATTGCCATCACCATCATCATCTTCACTGTCTCATCGGCATGATCTCCCATAGGGACTGCAATAATAAAGCATTTGTAGAAGGAGGCTTTGGCTTGTTGAGCCTTTTGAGAGTGAAATCCACATGTGGTGGGGGATGACCTTGATGGTAAATCCTAGTGTAGAGTACAAGGAGGTTGTGGGGGAAGTAGGGTTCAATGACGCGGTAAAGAAGGGCCTTGTAGTCTGTGTAAACAGTTGTCTAGCATTGTTAGTCCAGGTAGGCAAGGGCAGTAATAGATTTGGAAGAGGCATAGGGGTACAGATAGAGGCTAGTGGGTACGATGAGTTCGATGGAGGCATTGGTATCAGTGGCTTGTCCATACTCCAAGATATTGGCCTAATCGGAGGGTTGGCAGTGAGAGGATACATGTGGAATGTGAAGAGGATGGTGGGGTTGTCAAAGGAGATTTGGTTTTGGAAGAAGAGGGTCACATTTAGCTTAATGGAGGGGGGAGGGATTTTGGTGATGAGGTAGGAGAGGGTAGAGGCGGTTAGAGGGTCATCAAAGAGGATACTGTAGTACTGAAGAAGATTGAGCTAGAGGGTTGGAAAGTTGAGTTCAAGGATCTAGGTGAGGTTTTGGGGTGGGTAGGAGAGGTTCGGTAGCTCAGTGGCAGCATTCATCAATGTGTCAACCTTGAGTTCTATTGCGATGGATGCCTACCTTGGAGTTGTGTGCTATGCTTGACTAGCACGTTCCTTAGTATCGAGGTTGAGGGAATATCACTGATGAAATCACTTATCATGGGAGGCATGTCCTTGGCTCCCTCTTGGATTTTCCCTTATCTGGCAAAGTACTAGTGGTAATAGCTGTGCACATCTTTGGTTGCCATGAAATCACTTATCATGGGAGGCATGTCCTTGGCTCCCTCTTGGATTTTCCCTTTGCCCTTATCTGGCAAAGTACTAGTGGTAATAGCTGTGCACATCTTTGGTTGCCATTGGAAGTGTTGTGGTGCGGTGGGATTATGGGGGAGGATGCTGCGCATTGGTAGCTTAGGTAGCCATACCTACCTATTACCTTCATAGAACCTTTGGGCTATCAAAATATCCTTAGGTATCCACCTTTGAGTAATTGTGGCATGAGGACAAGGTGGGCTTTGTCGATGTCTTTGCTTCGGTGGTGGATTTCTCTGGATGTTCTCCTTGAACCTATGGGTTTGTAGTTACCTTGGCAGAGGTCGACGTGAGGTTTTGGTAGTGTATCTATGTTTCGGAGCCTTTAGTATCACTGAGGTTTGAAGGGAAAGGTGGGATCTCTTGGGGATCCACATGGTGGTGGTACCCTCATAGTAACCTTGTGCGACGAGAGGACCTTCTTGGGTACCCACCACCAGTGAGTATTGGTGGGTTGGGTGGAAAAGGTTTGAGGCCATACATGTTGGCAATTAGTAGTGTTAGCAGTATTAGCTGGGTTAGTAGGCATCGTTGGTGAGGTTCAATGTTCTATGGAGTTTGTCGTTGTTGAGATGAGGTTTTGTTGGAGGGGGATCTTGGTAAAGGATAGGCCTCTTTTTTTGGTGGTATGGTTCTATTTTTTTCGGTAATTAGGGGCGTTGTGGTTAATGAAGAGGATTTTACACCTTGTGGAGGTCGAATCCATGGCTCTGGCTCTTCGTTTGTTATGAGCACAATAACTTGCTTTGAGGCAAGTTATAGTATTGCTATCCTAGCATCCCAATCGATGTGGGAACTTCTTGTTGAACATGGTTTTGAAATCAGCCCATGAGGTAGGCTCCGTCCCTTCTTGGACCATCTTTAGACACCAATTCAAGGCGGTATCTTTCAAGTGCATACGAACGGTGCGTAGTTTGGACTTTTCGGAGAAGTCCTCTCCTCCAAAGGCGGCGTCAAACTGTTTGATGAAGGATAGAGCTTTCTGAGTGTCCCGCTTTCCATAGAAGGTATCAAACTTTACGCTTTTCTCTCCTGGTTTGAAGTCTGCTTTGCCAATTGAAGGCTCCTTTGCCTTCTTCTTTTTTGCTTGATCGGAAGAAGATATATATCTGATAAAACGGGTCTGGGAGAAGCTTCTCTCTTTTCTTCATAAGTTATAGATCAGGTGCCTCTGGGTTCTTCTCTAAAGGAAACTGTAAACATCCCTACCATCTCATGTGCTTTGCCTTGTTATGTCAGCAGATGCATGACAAGTGCTTACATCAAGATTGTGGTCAATCTGTTGCCCTTGGTGAGTTGAGGTGCAAGCATGCTCTTATGGCTCCTTTATTTTTGGAAGAGAGTCCTTATGGAATGGTTGCTACTGATTTGGCCTCCACACCATGTGAGACTTTGGCACACTTATTACTAAGGTTGGTGGTGAGGCTTCACTGATTTCTTTAGACACCCATATATAAAGGAATCGCCTTTAAGATGCCCTTGAGCATGGAGTAGGTGCGTGGGCACCCATCTTTTTTGAACCTTTTAGATTGGGAGTTAGTGTTGTTAATGTTGATGTTTCTTCTTTTTGGCAGTCTTAGGAGGTCTTGTGGATTTCTTTGGAATCTACGCTTTAGCATTACCTTTATAACAACTTGCACAAGTTCTTTGAAACCCACAATGTTTAAGTTGGTAGAGGTTGTTGTCGAGATTTTGTAGATTATCACGGAAGTAGAAGTTGGGTACCTTCTTTCTACACTTTTGAAATTTGTGTTGGGGCAAGGTAACCAAATTGGAGCAGCCACCCTTGTAGTAGCCTTAAGGTATAAGAAGAAATTTTCCACCTACCTTTTCATACTTTGTAGATATCTAGATAATTATTTTCATGGTGGAGTCACCTTCTTTGGTGGGGTTAAATTTTTGGTACCCTTCTTGGCATGTGCCTGCAACAAGGAGGAAGCACTAACGTTTGTAGGTTTGGGTAGCATTGATGATGAGACTTAGGTACTGATGTTAAGATCACGTCCTTTGTTACTTGTAGTGATGACCTTAAGTGTTTTCATCAAGACCTTAGTAGGGATGTTTACAAGAGGGGCTTTCATTAATGAAGTCTTGGTGATAGAAACCTTTTTCTCCTTTGGTGAGGTTTGTCAAAGAGTGGTTCTCAGAGTAGAGGCATCATCATGGGGGACTATCAACATAGAGGGTAGGCCTTGATTATCAATGATAGTCATTGGATAGGCTATACTCTTGGAAAGAGGGTCTATTAATGTTGAGGGTTTTTGCACACAATACCCTTGCTAGAGTAAGATTTGATCTTTATTGTTGTCAATAGGATTGGTGGTATATGTTTAGGAATGGCTATCAACTAAAAGATTATTGAGTTGTTAGAGATAAGAGCATGTTTCTTTTAATGGTGGAGGCCAGAGTTAAAGGATTAGTGGATTTATTAGAGAGGTCTATTGATGGAGAAGGCTATCAACCAAAAGGTTATTGAGTTGTTAGAGATAGGAGCATGGTTCTATTGATGGTGGTGAGGTCAAAGTTAAAGGAGTAGTGGATTTAGTAGAGAGGGATATTGATGGACAAGGGACGTGTTTAAGTAGAGTAGTTTTCTCAAAGGAAGCTAGAGAGGGATATTGATGGGATAAAGGCACGTGTTTAAGTAGAGTAGCTTTCTCAAAGGAAGTGAGTAACTTTTTCCATAAAGCATCATAGTGATATTTCAGTGTTGGATCTTCATTGTCACAAAATGGTATCACCAACTTTGTGTCGTCTACCTTAGCCTTTAAGGTGATTGTATTGTTGAAGCATTTACCTTAAGTGATAATAATTCCTTCACATCCCATAATTCAATCTACTTCCAATACATACTCAAGCAAGGGGGTTAGTTTGCATATAGATTGTTTATTCAAAGTACCCTAAACATGGCATGCTCATTTTTTGTGTGAAGGGAATCCACTTTACATGAGCTTGTAAGGCATGTTGGTCTTATAACTCCCACAATGAAAGGTTATGAGATTGTGTACATGCCATGTGTAAAGTTCATGCCACATGTAAGATAAAACGTCATGAGATTATGTTCATGCAACGTGTGAAGTTGGAAGATTTAGACTAGGCACTCGGGAATTCTAATTATTGTAAGGGCTCTCCTCTTGCAAAAGCTCCTCCTCCTATAAAAGCAATGTGAAAATGCCTTCAGGAGTATCTAGGGTGAACAATTTCATGGATCGATTAATTGTATACCACATGTCACCCATCTAAAATCCACCAAGGATGATTTCATTTGTAAGTGTTTTAGGAGCAATCACATAGAACTTGCATACCATGCTTCCACTCACTATAAACCGTAAGTGTTTGAGATAGCCCAATATTTCAATAGGTTCTCCACTAGAATTAGCATAGTAAAATCTCTAGGGATGATTGTTGGTTGGCCTAAAGATGTCTAAGTTTCCTAGCAGATGATATTGTGACTAGTTTCAAGATATGATATTGTGACTAGTGTCATGAAAAGTAACACTGTTAAAACCCTAAAGATGTCTAAGTTTCCTAGCATATGATATTGTGACTAGTTTCAAGATATGATATTATGACTAGTGTCATGAAAAGTAACACTGTTAAAACCCTAAGATCTTTCTAGATAATTGTTATGCATAAACATGCATAAATCAGGCATAAACTCAACCACCCACGAGCCCAAAGGATGCACACATGAATTATAAATGAAATACATCATAACACTACCTTGATGTCCCATACCATCAAGAGGTATAACTCCAATCCAATAGCATGAAGCTATAGTGTGAAATGGTAGGTGAGTAGATATGACCCTCTACACAAGAGAGCATAATATAACCTAAACCATGCTCCACTAGAGCTTGTTCCCATGCTCCCATGCTCACAAGCCTAATGTGGGTTAGTCTCCTAGTATATGCACACATAATGTGCATATAACATATCACACATAATGTACATATAACATACTTCCCCTCTCTCAAAACATTGCACTCTTGCAAATGAAAAGAAGGAGAACTGCATTAAATAATATCAACCGACTCCCAAGTCGATTCCTTTATTTCCCTATCTTTCCACCGAATTTTAACCTCGCGGATTAGTCAACTAGAAAGTTTCCTTTCCCCGAATTCAAGTACCTTATCAGGTTCATGTGGAACATAGGATAAATCTGTGACTTCAACGAGTTCTTGAGGAGTAACTGTGTAATCCTCACCTCCCAGTTTCCCTTTCAATCTATTGATATAAAGGATTGGATGAACTCTAACATATGGAGGTAGTTTATAGTTCAAACGCAACCGTGCCAATCCGATGTATAACTCGAAAATGGACCACAATATCTAGAAGATAAATTCGAGCATTTTTCTATTGACAAAGTCTGAGAATCTTTAGGAACATTAAAATAAACCAATGCTCCTGGTTTAAAAGATCGAGATGAGCGTATAAAATTGTACTCTATCCTGAGTACTCCTAATAGAATTCCAAGCTTCGGTCAGCATTTCCTACATATCTCACAAGAAATCCCTCGATGCATCAAGCTCGATGTCCTTAAAACTGACATCAATAGGTGCCCTGGGTTGATACCCATACATAAATATGCACGGGCTAAAACAAATAGCCGTATATTTAAAACTGTTATAAGCAAATTCCATCATTGGAAGATTTTTTTCCAATATGATGATTTTCTAGAGACATATGCATGAAGCATATACTCTACAATCTGATTCATACGCTTTGTTTTGCCCATCAGACTACGGATGATCAAAGCAATTCACATTCAAAGTAACTTCCTCGTTGTAAACCATTCAGAATAAAGTAGGAAAACATGGCATTATAACAGCAGAATCCAGGGATTCATCGGCGCCCTGACATATCCACATCTACACATGGAATAATCGACGTCCCGAGTTATCCATATCAACATAGAAAGTCATCAACGTCTCGATGAGTCACATATGTTCATCCGTAAACCTATCAGGTTGATTGTATAAATCACCTAAAGTACGAAACTAGAGAAAGAAATGCCAACAAAGGACAAATCCAAATTTCCTTAATCTGAACACAACAAGATAAACTTGTTTGAACTCTAAAGAAAGAGATTTCAACAAGTGAAAATGCCGACGAGATTACCCTCATCAAAACATGCAAGCTATAGATAAAAGAAGTTTATCTAGAGAATGCCCACACTATAACTTCTAGTGAATTTAGAAAATGAAATTGTCTTTGAATGTTGAGATCAACATGCTAAGTGATGTAAGCAAAGCAATAATCTTGAGCCCAAATTATCCCATAAGATAATATATGTGAGGGATCACTAGCGTCCCATACCACCATGATACCACCCATACATACCTTAACAATTTGAAAACTCCCTAGTATGCCGTCTAAGAAATATGATTAAAATCCTGTATAAAAGGAATAAGATGGTCTTATCTCAGACTTTCATATACTAAAACCTGTCTCTATATTTCTAAGACTACATCAAGGAATAACCCTCATCGAGCGAATACATCATTAGAAAAGAATTTTGAATTATTGGCACCTTTCTAATGATAACTACCTAAAACACAATAAAGTTAGGGTAGAAAAATAACTCACCTAGATATATAAGCAACCAGGTATCCGAGTTGGAATATGTACAAGAGTACAAGCAATATACTCCAAAATTATGTGCAAAAAACGAAGGCAAATGCTACCTTCAAAGCACATGAAATTATCCAAAAGATCAAAAGATCCTTATAAAACCATGGATAAAAGCATAGAAGCTCCTCGAATCCATGAAAACCATAGTTGATCACATAAAAATCAATGCATGCCATCTAATGGTCATTAATCATGCCAAAAGAAGCATTAAATTTGGTGGCCAACTCATCAATCCGGAGTATATGAACATAGTGTCGTTCAAACAAAACTCCAAAGTAAGCAAGTGAAACACATGTGTGTAGCACTCATTAAAAAACCCCTAGACACAAGTGATCTAGGTAAAACTTGATGAGTCCATATAAAACTTGGAAAACATCCAATAAAATCCACCAAAACAAACCGATCAACTAACCCATGATAGAATTTGTCTTAGGCTTAAGAAATTAACCGTAGACCACACTTAAATAAGTGCAAAATAAATTATTATGGAAAAGTGTCAAAGGTGAAACACACTTTGAACGCAATTCATAGCCATCAAAAGAAATTAAGGAACATGTCCAAAGAATGGCTAAACAATGGCAAAAAATCATGAGAAGACATCGTTTAGAATTAATCCAAACAAAAATATCTACTAATACCAAAATACCATTGATATTTTAAAAATACCTATTTTTTGGATTTCTAAAAATAATTTCTAAAATATTCTTAATTTTTTCAGAGAATCCCGTCATTTATGAAATTTTCAATTCCGCTCGACAATTCTCAAATCCAATGAAAATTTATAATTTTAATGGATTTTTTAAATTTTTGGGTCAAAAAATATATTTTAAAGGAATTTGAATGGTCACGGGCACCCGAATGGACACACCACATGCCAAACACCAACCCCACATTTTCTTGAAATTTAAAATAACCTTTGTCTAATTTTTCACTAATTTTAAGAAATTTTTTAAATTACCCCGAACGTATTTAGAATACGAACGGTCAAAAAATTTCAGAATTCCAACGGTTTTCTCGGAATACGTAAAGCCAAAAGTTTCGGGAAAATGAAAAGACAAAAAAAATTCAGAATGTGAAAGGTGAAAAGTTTTCGAAATATGGAAGGTCAAAAGTTTTTCCGAAATTTGGAAAGCCAAAAGGTTTCCCGGGAATGCGGAAAGCCAAGAGTTTTCAAGAAAATAAATTCCAAAAATTTTCAGAGAATTTTTTTTCCCTCAAAATTCGGATTTTCCTTTTTTTGGGCTTTTTTCCAAGCTTTTTTGAGATGCCCTATTTTTTTGGAAAATAAAAACTATTTTTTATATATTTTTAAAAATTAAAAAAACTTTTTCAACTAAGGTTTTTTTAAACCTTATAAAAATCATTTTTGGGGGGGTGGCAATTTTCGCCGGCCGCTTGCACAGCGATCCCTCCCCACGTGCGCCAAAAGTTTAGAGACGAGAGAGGGATATTATCTCCTCTCCATCTCCACTCCTTCTCTCCATCTTCTCCACTCAATTCCCCCTCCATCTCTTTCTCTGTTAATAGAGAGGTTAACTTTAATCATTTGATTAAAGTTTTTAATTAAACTTTACTTAATCATAATTATTATTAATTATGATTAATATTTAAAAAATCCTTTTTAAGAGAAATTCTCACGGGAAAAAGAAGGAAAAATCAGAATTGAGAGGCGGAGAGGATCCCACGCACACGGGAGAGCATTTCATGCATCAACATGTTGTCCCCTATTGCATTTCAGCAGAAAATCGATAGAAATTTGATTGCATACCCGCGGAAAAATCCGTAAAAATGTATTTAAAATATATTTTTAATCATAAAAATGCTCAAAAAATTTCTAAAAAATTAGGAAAAAATTCTTAAAAATTTTAGAAATTTAGGGAATCCATTCTACCAAAAATATCCACAATAAAATATGTGGTATTTTTGTGAAAATTTTCATTAATGCTTATTTTAAACCATAAAAAATAGAGAAAAAACTCACAGAATTCCCCTGCAACGTCGATTCGTCCATTGAATTATAGTAACACGCATTCTAATCGCCATATCGATGATGCACATGCAAATCATCAACACAAATCAACAAAATAACATTCTTATTAGTAAATATTAAAATTTACTTCAAAAAAATTAACAATAATTAACTAGAGATTTCTCTGATACCACTATTAAAACCCTAAGATCTCTCTAGAGATAATTGTTATGCATAAACATGCATAACAATTAACTAGAGATTTCTCTGATACTACTATTAAAACCCTAAGATCTCTCTAGAGATAATTGTTATGCATAAACAAATCAGGCATAAACTCAACCACCCAACCACCCCCGAGCCCAAAGAGGATGCACACATGAATTATAAATAAAATACATCATACCTCTACCTTGATGTCCCATACCATCAAGAGGTATAACTCCAATCCAATAGCATGAAGCTATAGTGTGAAATGGTAGGTGAGTAGACATGGACCCTTGACACAAGAGAGCATAACATAACCTAGGCTCAAGCCCTCCAGCCTCCCTTCAGTGTGCCCCATGCCCCTATTATATAGGAGGGACCTCAAGTGACTCTTGACTCTCCATTTCCCATGTGTGACCCTTGGATGCCTGACCCTAACCTTAACCCTTAAGGTTAGTCCTAACCCATGCTCCACTAGAGCTTGTTCCCAAGCTCCCATGCTCACAAGCCTAATGTGGGTTAGCCTCCTAGTATATGCTCCCATGCTCACAAGCCTAATGTGGGTTAGCCTCCTAGTATATGCGCACATAATGTGCATATAACATAGCACACATAATGTACATATAACAAACACTCTTTTCCATTCAACATTATTACCCTATGGAATGTCTAGCCATATCTTGAGAGGTTTTTTAAAGAGGAAATATTGTTAGGGATTGTGTTAAGTTCTTCATCATGACTCCAACATTGTCAAGAGTTTCCAATGTGTGGTGCAATGGTAACATAGGTCCCCTAGGACTTGTTGAATTTCGGGACTATAGGGTATGCATATAGCCTTCTACGTATTTTTTGGGATTAGAGGGTACGCATGCAAAGATGAAAGCTACATCATCATCTTCACAAGATAAGAGTGCTTCTCAAAAATGTGGATCTGTAAAATGAGGTGTAGGAAAACATTAAAAATAGAAAAGACTAAGACACCAAAAGCATGTATGTCTGATGGAATACTTATGAACCTTGGGCACACCCATTTGGTCATAGTTTAAGTATGTGTGAATGCTTATAGTCTTGTATATAAGTCACCTTATCTCATAATACAATATACTCTCCCATTATGCAATAGAGTCTTGGCCTTGCTAATTACATTCTCTTCTATATGCTGCTGAGTGTGTATGAGTGATTTGAGGTGAGAGGAGGGATGAGGACTCATAGTCCTAATGTGACGCTCTTGTGCTTGTGTTTCTAGGAGTGACCAAAATAGGCCATAACATTTTTGGTGCCACTGTTAGGGAGCAATCATTTGGCTTTTGTCATTCTCTATTCTCCTATTCTATACACAATTCATTGTTTAATCTAACGATGTATTTAATGGTGTGAATAAACTAGTAATTAGTGATTTTCCCCACAATTCTTTAGTGGCTAATGTGCATTTAATGAGAAGATGCCTAGTGAGTTGGATAGGATCCACTTCCGAGTGTCATTTATGACATATGTAAGAGGGGTGTAAGAGGGTGTCATAAAGTGTTAACTTTTGCCTCCCACTTGCCCTTTTAGGAAACCTTCTTTATACCCACTAATTTAAAATTCAAAATCACACCCTCACCAGTATAAAAACCAAAACCAAAAAAAGAGTGATTTTCTATCTCTAGAATTCACACGTGAGTTTCTCGTTCTAGAAATGTTCACGCGGAGAGATATTAACGTGTAGAGATAATCAGGTCTTGGGAAAAAAAAAGAGTAATACTATCTCTCTAAAATTCACGCTTGAATTTCTCTCTCTAAAAAGTTATTCAATCTGAGAAATATTCACGGAAAAGAAAAAATCACTCTTGCCAAGACTACAAAATCTTATCCTCTTATCTTGAAAATATTTTAGTGTGAAAAACCAAAGCTTTTCAAGCCATGAATGTCTTGAGAAAAGCATGTTGAAATTTTTTATATATTGGGGTTAAGAAGATGCCTAAATAATAGAGATTGAATATTAAATTTCATTTGAAGTGAATTTGAACCCAAAAACTAAAAAAAAATGGTATGAAAAACTAGAGTTTTTCATGGCCATGACTATCTCCTAGATATCATGCATGAATTTCTTGAGAAAATCATGCCAAAATGGTTTCATCTCTTGAGGTTGTTAAGGTTATTACATGTTTTGGACCGACTGACAGATTTTATTAGTAAAAAAATTATACTCAAAACTTGAAAAAAAATTGGCTGGAAAAACCAAAGTTTTTCACAACCATAACTACCTCAAGTTTCTTACGCATGACTATTTCTTATATATTCACACTATGATTTTCTAAAATTATTTTATCTATTGGGGATATTAAGGTGAGTGCCTGTTAGAGCCAATTCATAAGGAGTGAAGTTATACTTAAAGGATCAGCATGAAAAATGAGGGGGGAAAGGGAAGAAAACAATATAAAATTTAGCATGAAAAACTAGGGGGGCAAAAGGAAAAAAATAGTATAAAAAGTAGCCATGTTTGCAAATCAATATCTCCCAAACCGCTGTGAAGTCAGTGACATAGCTCCAAATTGGACAGTCTAGAGATAACTATAAAATAATTGAGTAAAAACCCTTACGATTAAAATAATTCACATGGTTTTGCCTCAGTGCAATGATGTGTATATGTGACAATGGTTTCCACAACATATGAAATACTTTGAATGGCCTTGATCCCTTCATCAAGCTTCACTAAATGAGACTCTGAAGACCAATGTATGTAAAAATTATGTAAACCAAAATCTTTGATTGCTTTACACTCAATAACAATTCCAAATGGTGTGCTATTTACACAATCGTACATGTCTGTGTGCCAGACATCTAGACTCGTGTCCACTTGAGGAAATCGTATGGGATTATATCTTATGCATGAAAACCTTGAACTCACAATGTGACGACTGGGAGAAACTCAATGATGCGAAAATGAAACAATGTTTTCTTATGGGATTAAAGAAAAACACTTTCCACAATTTGAACATAGTCTTAATTATAGATACTTTTGATCAATGTTGCAAAAAAGCAATCCGTTTGGACGATAACATGATGGAAAATGTCATTGAAATAAACTCTTCCTTGTCTAAACTAGTGAAAGCAAGGAGCAAAAAGACATTGATATCTAAGATGTCAATTGAAGAATTCTATAATACCTTGCTTGAAAGTTTAGCAAGTCACTACAAGAAAGGGGATGAGCTTCAATTGCTCGATTCTACTTCAAGAATCATCTAATTCAAGACTTCAATCGTTCAATTCAACTGTAGAGATCAATCATCAGCATCTAGTGACTTCATTTCAAGCTATTTTCAGCATCTCTTTCTTAGGTTTAACTCCAGTCAGGTATGGCCGACTACTCATCCAATAATTTATTTGGTATTGTTTCAAAAGAAGACAAGTTAGACGGGTCAAATTACTCCCTCTCGAGTTTCATGGTTAAAAATATCCTTATTACCAAGGGTTTATAGGGTCTTATCAATCGGTGAGACGAGCCCTGCCTTGGTATGATTTGTCTTGGCACTCCTTGACTACTACTAGTGGTGAGGGTCTTTGTCTTAAAAATGCATTTTTTTTCTAGGTATAAAGAAAAATCTACTTTTCATGCCCACTCTAACAAGGGGAGGTTTTAATATTGAATTTGCAGATGATAAATGCATTGTCTATGATAGAGAATAGGATAGGCAAATTGTGCTTTACTGGAACACTTGCCATGTTTGTACAAATTGAACATGTATAACAAGGTGTGATGATGTTTGTACAAATTGGACACTTATCCATGGTTTATACAAATTGGACATGTATAATAAGTGTGATGGTGCTTTTCTAGTAGATACTTCAAATGTAGTGAAAGATACCCAGCTATGGCATGCTAGGTTTATCCATACATTGAATTAATGCTTTTGTAGAAACATGGGATGTTAGAGGACCTGCCTTAACTTGATCCCCCACCTAGATATGTTTGTCCTTGGCAAACTCTCCCACTAACCTTTCCTAAAGAATGTACTAGATAGAGCTAACCAAATTGCAACTCATACACAATGATGTGTGTGGTCCCATTGTATAAAAAATAAGCCACTTATGAGTCTTGGGTACTCGATCGGCCGCAGTTTAAGTGCATCCTTTTATATAAGTCAGTTTCTCTCATATTGCAATATTCTCTCCCAGTATGAGCAATAGAGTCTTGCTAATCCTCTTGCTAAATTACCTTCTCTAATGCATGCTAGTAAGTGTGTATGAGTAATTTAAGGTGAGAGGAGGAAGGAGGACCTATAGTCCAATGCTAATGATGTGACAACACTTGCAGGAGGTAGTGACAAAAACTGCTACCCATAGTGACAAAAACTGCTACCCATAGTGGTGTGGAGCTCTTAAAGTAGTGTGCTCTAGCTCGGCCATTGGAAAGATTCCCACGACAGTTGCAGCTCGTGAAGGTAAGCTCTTGTGAATGTGTTTCTAGGAGTGACCAAAATAGACCATAACATTGAGTGACTAGATCCTACACTCTAGGATCTTGGATGGTTAGATGTACTATCGTCCAAAGTGTGATCGTAACGATTCACTCTCCTCTCTGATCCTAAATGCAAAATCACACTCAAAAACCCAAGTTGAAGTTTATCGGTCTATACACTGCTTTTGGATTTCTAGAATGATTTTCATGGACGTGAGAATCAGATTCCCACATGTATAACAATGTACATTCTTGATTCCCATGTACATGAGAATTCAAACAAATCAATATTCTTTTCCAATTTGATGTTTTTCTAAATTCAAACAAATCAATATTCTTTTCCAATTTTATGTTTTTCTAAATGCATGACCCTATTAGCTCCTTTTGATTTTCACGTGCTTGAAAATCATAAATTTGCACGGCATGAGATTCTCAGGTATGTGAGAACGTGTTTACATCGATCACTTTGGTCAATGAAAAAGTTACCATCATGCACCCAATTTTTTATCTTCTTCTTTATATTCTCATAAACGTAATGTTAAGAAATATGGATCTAGGGAGGTTCATAGCAAGTGATCAAGGCCATAATAAAATACCAGGCAAATGCTAATGCAATATTAAGATATAGATCAACTAATGACATAATGATCAATTGATACAATATTAAGATATAGATCAACTAATGACATAATGGTCAAGGCACAAACTTAATAATCTTCATTAACTAGGCTTGATCCAAATACATCATTATATAGCCCTCATAGAGATCTAATCCACAAGATGTGTGCACCCTTGTGCCACCCACATGTCCATAAATTCTCATACATACATGTGCCACCCACATGTCCATAAATTCTCATACATACATGTGCCACCTTGTGCTTTCCATGTGCTACCTTTTTTGACCATTGACTTCACCTTTTACAAGTGACCATACAAATCAACCTTTGATCTAGGACCCTTAGTCTTTCTTCTTCTTCTTTTTTTTCTAATGTGCATGCTCTCCCCCCCTTGCTCTACATTGCTGCACCCTTAGACATTGTTATTTCAACAGTCCCCCTCAATGTGATGAGGATCTATCGCCGAACATGCTACATTGAACCTGCACTCCTAGTCATATGTTGGAGTGGTCTGTCTCAGCTTGCCATGTGGGCTACAATGATGGCTTTGACTTGACCATGTGGGATTATGCTAGGTGCTAAATGCTCACTCTCTACCAAAACTTGTGATTCATAGCACCATATTTCTCAACATCCCCCCTTGGTGCCATATTCTTAGGCTATTGTAAGGTGGTTGGATGCGAGGTTTACAAATTTAATATCACCCTTAGGTGCTTGATTTGATACTCTCAGGTGGTAAAGTTTGTTCACAACTCCTACATCTCTATCTTAGTGCATTTATATACTGCTTAAGGTGGATGTGGATAAAAGAAATGAGATGAGCTGGGTGTCTACTCATATGGTGACCCCTTTTACAACATGTAGGATAAAATATAGGCTTGGGTAGTGAGGTTTGTTGATGTAGCTGTTAGAAGAGTCTATCATTGGAGATATCCTCTTTGCTTGATAAAACAATTGATGGTGCTACAGTCGATGAAGGTTTTATTACAGAAGAATTTGTGTAGATATGGAAGCCAATTGTGTAGATGGAGATGTGTGCTATGTTGGCCATGTGAAGTTCCTCTTAAGGAGGGCCCTTTACACCAAGGCTCTAATAAACCTTATCTTTTCCTATGAGGCCTGTTTGTAGAGGAGATCACTGCCGTTTATGGAAGAGGTCATGCCTTCTTTGTTTTTGCTAGGCTATAGCCTACGTGACTAGTGTAAGTCGTGAAGCTTTCTACTGTGTTATGCTACTATGACCGCTACTTTGGGCACTGATACAAGCTTTGGCCTTGTTGTCTTCTACTGAAAAGAACACAGTATTTTCTACTGCTCATACTAGCTCTTCTCTCTCTTATCGATGAATTGCTACACAAGCTCTTCTCACAACAACGCTTAAAATTTACAGTTATGAACCTACAGGATCTTCTCCTCTCTTGGCTCCTCTACACTAGACTTCTAGTTTGTAGACAGAGTTGCCCTTGTTTTGTCTAGCGAGTGTCTAGCACAAGGCCTCCACTTTTCTCTGTTGTTTTGATGTGTGCAACTTTCTATTAAGGATTGTCAACCTTATTGCAATATGCATTTGAGCTGAAAATGGCGTTGTTGTGTAGAAAGAGCCCACTTGTAGAGTTACATGCTTCTTTCCTCTAAGAGAAAATGTCCCAAAACTAACAATAAAACACTAAATCAAGGAGAAAGAGCCCACTTGTAGAGCTGAAGGATTGTCAACCTTATTGCAATATGCATTTGAGCTGAAAATGGCGTTGTTGTGTAGAAAGAGCCCACTTGTAGAGTTACATGCTTCTTTCCTCTAAGAGAAAATGTCCCAAAACTAACAATAAAACACTAAATCAAGGAGAAAGCTGAAGTGCCTAATCAATCCTCTAGTAGTCTCTTATTGTTAATAACCACTTAGCCTAGGTCTAATCACCTACTAAACCTTCACTCTAATACCATGTTAAGAAATATGGATCTAGGGAGGCTCATAGCAAGTGATCAAGGCCATAATAAAAGACTAAGCAAATGCTAATACAATACTAAAATATAAATCAACTAATGACACAATGATCAAGGCACAAAATCAATAGTCTTTATTACTTAGGCTAGATCTAAATACATCATTATATAGCCCTCATAGAGCTCTAATCCACAAGATTTGTGCACCCTTGTGCCACCCATGTGTCCATAAATGCTCGCACTACATGTGTTTTCCATGTTCTACCTTTTTGGCCATTGACTTCACCTTTTAAAAGTGACTATATAAATCCACCTTTGATCCAAGACCCTTAGTCTTTCTATTTCCTTTTTAATGTGCATGCTCTCCCCCTTGCTCTGCACATCCTCTACACTGTTGCACCCTTATACATTGCTATTTCGACATGTAAAAATATATAAATTCTCATGGATGTGAAAATTGACTTTCATATGATAAGGAGATAAGATTCTTATGGATAACTATTTTAGCAATGTAATCTCAAAAATCTTGGTATGCCAATATTTCCACAAACATGAGAATGTGCGACTCTCATGGGCATGAAAATGTAGAGATCCTTCGGGCATGAAAATACAACTACAAAATGTGGATTTTTAAAATACTTTTTGAGGTTTCCCTTGGCCAAATGATACAATTTGAGATGTGAGAGATAAAATGTTATATCAATTTATTAACCTATTTTGGAATTAACAGGAGTTGCCATTATAATTATGCATCAAATAACATAATGAAGATATCAAAAGCATGTACGATCAATCTATGAACCAACAGTGTCCAAATCTATAACTTGGACAGGCACTCGAAAGTGGTCCAATGGAGTATTTATGGCGATTCCCGCTCCAAGAGCATGCAGCAAAAATAAGCTAGAACAGATTCCCTATGAATGTATTTCACACAAGTATTATGAGATTAAGCATTACGTAGGCACCCGATCAACCATAGTTTAAGTGTGTGAACACTTATGGCCTTGTATATAAGTCATTTTCTCTCATAATGCAACATGCCCTCCCATTGTGCAATTGAGTCTTGCTAGTCCTCTCTCTAATCTTCTTCTCTAATGCATGCTAGTAAATGTGTGTGAGTGGTTTCAGGTGAGGTGCTCTCCCATTGTGCAATTGAATCTTACTCTTACTAGTCCTCTCTCTTATCGCCTTCTTTTAATGCATGCTAGTTTGAGTGTGTGTGTGAGCGGTGTGAGGTGAGAGGAGAAACATAGTCCAATGCAAGACGGAGTGATAACACTCTGGGAGAGATAGTGACAAAAATAGCTATCCAAGGAGGTGTGAAGCTCTTGAAGTGGTGTGATCGAGCGCGACCATTGGAAATATCTCCATGATGATTGTATCTTGCTAAGGTAAACTCTTGTAAATATATTTCTAGGAGAGACCAAAGCTGGTAACATTTTTGGCACTGTTTTTGGTAAGCAATCCTTTAACTTTTCTCATAGTTTACTCTCTAAATCTATGAATAACCCATTGCACATACTCTCTAGTACTAGATTTTCCATGAAAAAGATTTGCTTTAGTAGATATAGTTGTTTTGAAAAGAGTATTTTGGCTTTTCTTACTTTTAGTATGTTTAGATTGATTTAAATTTAAGCTAAGAAGAATCCATATAAGTTAATCTAAGCTTAGAATTCATCATTTGAGCATTAAGAAGTATTTTAGTAAAAGTTTTGTTCTTTTTTTTTATAGACTTTAAATGCTATTTTTTGCACTTCCAAATGAGTTTTTTTTTGGTATTTTAGTAGTTGAGAGTGTTAGCACCTATTTTAGTTAGCTTAATCATAAAGAAAATCTTAAAAACCATTGGAAAAAACTCTAAATATTTACTAATCACATTGATTGGATTGGTTTTTTGCATTAAAAAGCGAAGAGAAAGAGTGGAAAACTCAAAAAATTAGAAGTTTCAGTGGTATTTGGGTTAGTGTGAGCTTAGAAAAGGAGATTAGGAGTGCAGAGTGCATGACGATGCATTAATGCACCAAATCAACACACAAAACTCACAAAAATAAGGATTCTATCTCTCTTTTGCATTAGAGAAGAGCCCAGTATTAGGAGATTAATTAATCTATAATTTTTATCAAATCATACATCAGGCAATACACCACAGCAATTTGATGTTCAAACAAAAGATGTGCTTGATTGTGTGAATTAACTAGTGATTAGTGATTAATTAGGATCCTTAGTTAAGCCAAAAAGAGGGGGAATAAGTAAAAGGGTTAATCTTGGATTAAACTTTTGTAATCACTTTTTTCCACAACTCATTAGTGCTAATGTGCATTCAATATGAAGATGCCTTGTGAGTTGGCTAGAATCTACTTTTGGGAGTCTTTTGACATATGTAAGAGGTGTGTAATTATCCAAAAATGGGAGGGATTAGTGAAAGAGTTAATTTGAATTAACTTTTGATCACTTTTTTTTCCACAACTCATTAGTGGTGTGTATTCAATATAAAGATGTGTTGTGAGTTGGCTAGAATGCACTTTTGGGGGTCATTTGACATGTGTAAGAGATGTGTAAGAGGGTTTCATAAAGTGTTGCCTCCCACTTGCCTTTCTGGGAAAAAAACGTTAACCCCCTAATTTAATCACTCAAACGTAACATCGGAATGGAATCGTGTGTTGACAGAATCACACCAACGGAATCACTGTGAAACGAAATCACATGGAATCACGCTGATAAAAACACGGTTGATGAAATCATATCGACGGAATCACAGCTTGAAAAAAAGAGTGTAATCACGGATCACGGCCGTGATTGCATAATCACGTGAAAAAACTAGGTGCGAAAAAGTGGCCTTGTTCATAGGCCCGCATCTCTCAAACCGTGAGGTTGGTGAACGTGTTCTAGTGCTCATCTCAAAGATCTTTCCGGGATTTTCAAATCTTTCTTTGAGTGGACCAAGCCAATTTCCATCATTTTGGCATGTGACCAATTGTCACAAGATTTGACCCAAAAATCAAGGTGAAAAAAATGTACTAAAAATAGCAAAAACAAGCTAGTGGTCCACTTTCAGATTGCCGTTTAAAATACCAAATGCAAGAATTTGGATAGAGTCAAGGAAGCAAAGCTGTAGTATTCAAAAAACACCACAAGTCCCTCATAGAATTTGTTTCCAAATTCTTTCTTAAAAACTAAAAAGAGGTTGCAAAAACTAAAAAAGTCATTTTGATATTTTTTGAAAAAACATGCATGATTTAACACTGATGGAAAATAAGTTTTGAGACCTTCTCTACCATTTGGGAAACTACTGGCATGGATACTTTTTGAGAAAATATTTCTTAAGAAGGCGTTCACATGTCCTAGTGCCTAAAGGAAAATTCATGCAAATGGACCCCTCATTTGAGACATAAGGGGGTAGACCAAGCATACAAAGGTCGTTTCAGGCTATAAGGAAAAAAACACCAAAAAACCGAAAGACAAGACCAAAAAAGGAGAACGGTGGCCATTAATGGCTAATCTAGAGGGTTTAAATGTGCCAATGTTGAAACTTAATCCAATAGTTGAAACCTACTAGCCCTCGAGGCCCATGCCTCAAGTTCAACCCCTAATTATATTGGACCAATCTTATACCTCCAACTGTGCCACCAGGTTTCAAACCCTTGGTGATGCCAATCCCCATGGTGACTAGTCCTATGCCTTATGCAACAATGGATTCGACTTTTTTGCAAATGTTCAGAGATGGTACCCCACAAACCTTGCAACCCATTTTGATGCCCAAACTCTGACACTATTGAACAATCTAGGAAGGGAAGTATCACAAGGATTACATGGTGCTTTAACCAAAGGATCTGTACGTGACCCAAGGAGTCATCTATAGTCACATCTATAGAAATTTCCAAGCTCATAAGAAAATATAATGGATCTACCAATCTTATTCAATTCTTGCAAATGTTTAAATAGCGATGTGAAGCATTGGAAATTCGGGTTGCTCTATCAAGGTACGTGCACTCAATCTATGAGCAAAAGCCAAAAAGCCTATAAAAGAACACTATACACAAGAGGTAGAGGAGAATGTCTTGAAATAAGAAATAAAAAAGGAACACTCTACACAAGAGAGGTAGAGGAGAATGTCTTAAAACAAGGACCAAAAAAAGATTCAAAGCCTCCTAAACCCAAGAAAGTGAAAGCTACATAAATTGAAGAGACCTCAAGACAAAGGAAAGAGGCTTGAAGAATGCATAAACCTAGGGGAGGTAAAAGAAACACAATACATGAGCATTGACACCAAGGACCCAATGTATGTGACACTTGCTATACAAGTGCTCAAAAGAAAATTTGTTCGCATCGCATGGGAAAGAACAATGGGAACTTGCTACTAGCGATCCAAGAAATATCAGATCAAGAAACGAGTCTAGCACCTCCACTAGTGTAATTGACATCAAAACACTAAGACTCAACCCACCACCCCAAGATGAGAAAAAGAGCTTTATCAAATAATAGACTTAAGAAATCATGCTCACAAAGAGTTGACTGGGTCTCACCAACCCTCAAAACCAACTTGAAGAGGATAATCAATTCCCTTTTCAAGAGGAAGAGGCAACTGACCCATTAAACCATTATGCTGCATGGGAACCTCAAAGGTCTTTACAAGGTTCTAAGCAAGTCTCAATAAAACATAGTAAAAGGTCCTTTAGTGCCATTGTTCATGCTAAACACCATATTGGATACTCTTCATAATGATGGAAGTAAAAATGAGTAATAGACCAACTCTTTGGGAATAGATCTGAGAATGAAGATTCAATGCTTCGATCTCAAAGTGAATGGGAAACTAAAACTAAAATTGAAGGTGAAACTAAGACATCCATGCTACCATTAGAGGATCTTGTCAAAGTCTGGCTAGATTTCTTTATGGGAAATAATGTTGAGAACGCAAAAGAGTAGTTTTTAGTCCTAAAGCCAGTCACAACATCCTATTGGAGGAAACTTGATTATTAAGAAAATGCACACTCACTCCTAGAAACCTTAATGTGATAGATGCTAATGGGGAACACATAAGAATATTATTCTTCCCATTTAAGGGATTAATATAGCATGGGAGTTTCAAGTTACTCCTAACGACCTTGAAAATTTTATTTTGGGTGGTCCTTAGATTAATAGTTCTCTATACTGTATTAACCAATTAATGCTAACTCTCACGTTATGGAACACCCCAATGAGTACACTCAAAATGCTCTAACAAAAAGAGGAGACATTGTCAAAAATGGAAATTTTACCACCTAAACCATGGAGCTTGAAACCCTAGCACCTAAACTTGATCCTACTCTAAATCTTTCAAGGTTAGATGTAGGATTTAAAGCATTTGAAAATATGCCCACAATTCAAACCCAATTTATCCATGGCATGAACATAATTTCATGACTCTTAACCTATGAAAATTATTAGGTTAACCTGCACTACAAGCTTATCCTGAGTGGATTCCTTTCATGCATGACTGTCATGGTACTTTGAACATATAGCCTACATGCAAACTAACCCTCTTAGAGCTGCCAAATTGAGTTTGTATTGGAAGAAGACTTAGTTCTAGGATGGAAATAGATTGTTGTTGCCAGTGCAAAACCATGATTTCATTATCAATACAATTACTATGAAGATCCATAACATGGAGATGGTGATACCATTTTGTGATAGAGAGGATCCAAAACTTAAAGATCTATATGATGTTAATCGTAAAAGGCTACAAATCTCCTCTCAATCAACGTGAAAACCTATCTTCTCCATTGGAAGCTGGAGAGATGGAAAACTCTCTCACTTGTAGCAAGAGTAGTATGATCCACATGTAGCTCAATCCAATGGGATTTGTATCCCTTTTGGAGCTAGGGATTCAACCCGTATCGGTGCATAAAAGCTTATCCATTTGATGGAGAGAATGCTAAGAATACTACTACTATTGACATAGACTTAACACAAACACAAGCTCAATCTTTCCATTGCTCACTCACTCATCATCCCACTCATTCATGCATCCAACACAAGAAGAAAGCTAAGCTATTGCATACACAAGATCAAAGCATTCTTCATTCTCAAACACTCATTTCCCTAGCATGCACACAAACCTTGAAGCTATCAACAAGAAACATGCACACTAGAGAATTGACATGAGAAGAGAGACAAACATCAACTCATTGTATTGAATTAACAAAAATAGAACTTACAATAATGTAGATGGGGAGAGAGAAGAGCTTGCACCTCTATGGAAAAAGAGGGAGAGCTAGTCTCAAGAGAGCTCAAACATGAGTTTAGCCCAATGTCCATAAGCTCTCAAATGAGCCACTTTTTATACAAAAACTCTAAAACTCCCAAAAGTTCCCATGTGGGATTATTGTCAAGCTCACTCCCACACTCATCTACAACTTGGAACTCTTTACAAGAGCCCTAAGTATCTTTTTGTTGCATCCTTGCATTGATCTTCACTCGTCACGCAACACTCCCCCCTTCCTATTTTGCGCAACACTCCCCCCTTCCTATTTTGCGCACGTCCTCGAGCGCGGTAGAAGCAAAAGCTGCAAAAAACAATGGATACAAGTAAAGCTTTTTATTGAAGAAAAGAAAAGAAAAAAACCAGCAATGACAATCTCACACGTGAGCATACAAGTGAAAGGCTGATTAGAGTTTTAAAGAGTGCTAAAAGAGGTGAGTAAAGACTAGTCAAAGTGAGACTAAGTGGTAGATAGTGCTATGCAAAGGCAAGTGTACTTGCACACCATAGGTTATGACCGCAGTCTCAATGTCCTACAAGTATTTAAGTTATTCCTAAGTGGCAAACCTACTCCTAAATATGAGCAAAGGTGATTGGATCTCTCTTTTTTTTTGGGGGGGTGTGTATATAAAAGATGAATAAAGAGGAAGGTTCCATCCTAATGAGACCCAAGCAATGGCCAAGAGACCCCTGCCAAGAGAATCTAAAGGCCGCTAAGTATCTCAAGGGCGACAGTCCCTTTTCTTTTTTTGACATAAGGAATACCCCATGAAGATGAGGGCATCGGTCTCGAGGGCCCATAATGTACCCTAGAGTCCTACCAACATCTATCAAGGCGATAGAGTCCTTGAAGGTCTTTTTTCTGAATCTGTTAGACGTCAGTGTTCACCCCATGGAAACCAAGGCATCGGCCCCAAGGTTTTAAGACAACCCCACGTCCTACCAAGCATTCCACATGGCTATAGACACGTCATGTCTCGATTCACTTATATATATTTTTTAGGTCATGATTTTCGTGAATTTTTTATATATCCTAGCACCTAGCCCATACCTAAGAGGTAGTACCACTAGGGATAACTAATATACTTCGAGAGCATAAGAACTTGGCATACTCCATTGGTATATATCCTACACTGTCTTCTAATAGAAATACCTTCTACTAAGTCCTCTAAGAATCTAGAAATCACTCACCACATTTTAACAACTAATTTAAAACTTAAACCAGCCAATTGTGTGTGAACATGCAATCAATATATCCAAAAGTTAAAAGCACATAAAGAACAAAAGATTATGATTTGAATACACCTGTTGTAGTGCTCGTTGATGTTGTGCAGATTGCTTCTCTTTGCTCTTTGTAGTGTCTCCCCCCTTTCTAATTTGTGTGCACGGTAGGTGGACTATTGGGGCGTGTTTGTATGCTCTTGTTTAGCCGAGACCTCTGCAAAATGTTTATTAACAAACAAGAAAAGAAAAGAAAGGAGGAGTGCTTCCTCACTAAAATATGGCATTGGTTCTATGGGAAGGCTAAGCAGACAATTTCAATTTTGGAACTGCTCAATGTAGGTACTCATAGTGATCCAAAATCGACATATTGAGGCTTGGGGAAGGAGGGCTTGCAAGATAGGTGGTTGCAAGTCATTTAAGCATGTATCCCTCCATTGTTGTACTTGAACCTCCTCAGGTAATCTACGTTGATTTGGTCCTCTCTCTGGTATTCTCACATTAAGAAGGTTATGGCGTTGGGGTGTAATTCCCACAATTTGTTTCATTAAGCCCATGCCATATCGTCTAAAGTAAGAGCGGCATATCCAACAAATGTGTGAAACTTCTCCTAATACAAGTCATGCACACTCTTGACAATGTGGAAATGGGTGATGTTGTTGATAGAATAACATGACAAAGTGATGCCCACAGCAATTTTCACCTAAGGGAGCATAAAAGTACCTAGAATGAGTTTGAAAAGGAGGAGCACTATAACCCCCGCGATGTTCAGGTCGAGTACTATCAGGGTCAATGCATGGTGGACATGTATCGCGCCAAGTATCCATTAGGAGTTATCTGGACGTAGAACAATGAAATTTAGAAACACTCATATCCATCATTACAATCTCAATTAAAAACATTTTAGATAAGATCATCTCAAAAAGAACACAATCCTCTAAAGGCATAAGGAACCACACTATTCAAACATTGATCTACCAAAGAGCTTCAATTGTAGTGTTAATGCCTTATCTTTGGTTTTGGGTATGTCCTTCTTAAGAGGTGGGAAGGTTAGCAATTGTCGAGGAATTTGAGCAAGATAAGAGGATTTAGGCATTGAAGTGCTAGAATCTATGCTCAAAGGAGAGTTGGACTTGTCTTAGGTACACAAGTTGATGGTGGAACTGTGTAACAAGGAGAAATTGGGACAACTGGTGTTTCAATACATGTTTTGGGAAGATCAACACAAGAAGATTTGTAGGTGCTATCACAACCACCTATCCTATCTTGAAGAGGTTGTGTTGATTTCCTTTGCACCCACTGATATGGAAAACCAAGGGTGGTTTTTGGAATCTTATTGATACACTCTTTTACCCCTAGCAAACCATGGCATTTGGGAAGCCAAAGTGCTGTTGCACCCTCATAATAGACTTGTGCTTTAAGAACATGCTTTGGGACCCAACGAGTAACAATCTGAGTTTTAGGCTTGGAAAAGATGTGCTTTTTAGGAGGCTTAGCAACTAGGCTAGATGGTACAAGTTTGTACGCATCTTTGGGTAGCCAAATTGATAATTCCTTCTTGCCTAGCCTTCTTTGAGCAGTGACTAGAGTAGTTGGAACATGCCAGCCATGGCCCTCATGTGAGGACTCATCGGTTATCCACATCACGTGTAGGGTTGGAGCTTCAAGAGCAGATTTTGAAAGTGGGTTGTGTAGGGTAGAAACACCACCCTTTTGACATGATAAAGCTCGTGGAGTAGCAGATCCCAATATGCAATCAGAATCAATTTGCAATTTGTATTGTCTATTCTTCCAATCTAATGAACAATTGGTAGCACTTAACCATGATCGACCTAGAACAGCCTCTACCCCACTGTGGCTTGGACTTACTTGCCACATAAAAGGGAACAGACATCTCGTGATCCTGAATGGACATCATGATGACACATTTTCCCTCTATAGGGTTATCTTCACCTGAGAAGCTTCATAAGTCAATAGGAATGTGCACAAGTGTTGGTTGTCCCAAGGCTATCCATGTGTCAAACGAGAGAACATTATAATCTGCACCAGAGTCAATTAAGGTAGAGACAAAGTAGGTAGTCTCATGAAGATGAAGACACACTTGAATATTGAAAGGATCGACATATGGTTCATCAGTAGCCAACTGTAAGGCCAACATAGAAGCTTTGCGATGCTCCTTGGCTTTTGCAACTCTAGCTTTAGCCTCTTCTTGAGCCTGACGTTTAAGTAGGTCATGTGCTTCTTTCCGTGTTTGTGCAGCATGCATTTGTTGAAGCATGGCTTCAGTTAATGGTTCATTGTATTTTTTGAGACGACTTCCATTAATGAAGTTAGGCATTTGCTCACCTTCTAGTGTCTCTAAACGCACTGCACCACTTGGAGTAAGCTCATTAATCACAAACGGTCCTAGGCCACGTTTCTTGAGCTTTCTCTTATGCTTCTTAAGTGTGTACAAGAGCACAAGGTCCCCTTTTTTGAATCGGCCAGTTGTTACATTTCTATTATACCATTGCTTTTGTCTCCTCTTCTCGGCATACATCCCCATTACCGCCAATTAGCGGGTCTTATCAAGCTTTTCCAATTCATCAATGCGTTGTGAAAGCTCATGACCAGTCCAGTCCAATTGTTTGGTAACTCGTAAAGTAGGTACAAGAAATTCAATGGGAAGAATTGCATCTAGCCCAAAGGCAAGCTCAAATGGGGTTGTGCCCACAGATGTTTTATAGGCTATCCTATATGCCCAAAGAACTGAGTGCAACTTTTACTCCCAATCAGTCCTATGTCCCTCAACAATCTTTGTGAGTGCTGTGCAGAGAATCTTGTTAGTAGTCTCAGCTTGTCCATTGGTATGGGGATGATAGGGTGCAGAACGCTTGTGAATTACCATAAATTCTTGAAGCAAAAACTCTATGACCTCATTCACAAAGTGCACACATTGATCACTAACAATTTCAATAGGTAAGCCATAGCGTGCAAATACGTACTCATACAAGAACTTGGTTGTGGTTCTGGCATCATTTTTAACTGTAGCCTTTGCCTCTACCCATTTGGTCAAATAGTCAGTTGCAACTATAATATATTCGGCATATGTGTGTGACAAGCTGGAGGTTTAATGGGACTGACAAAATCAATACCCCATTTTGCAAAAGCACGTGTGCTTAACATAGGCCGCAATGGCATATTGTCCTTTGTGATGGGAGGTTTGGTCCTTTGACAATCGTCACAACGTTTTACATATTCTTCGGCATCCATTTGTAAGGTTGGCCACCAAAGCCCAGACCACCTAATCAACTTAGCTGTGGTATTGCCCGAAAAGTGTCCACCCCCAACACCTGCATGTGCATGAGTCAAGATTTTCAAGTAGTCAGCTTCACATACACACATGCGTAAGTTGCCATCCTTGCCCCTCTTGTAGAGTTGGCCCTCTATCAGCATATAGTTTGCCGCTTCAACTTTAATAGCACGCTTTCGATGTTTAGGAATTTTTTGATCCGTATGACCATGCTGAAGATAGTCCACAATATACTTACTCCAGCTTGGTGTAGTTGAAATTTGGAATAATGTGACATTATGAATTGGCTGTTGAATTTGACATGAAGCACAGTTGCGAACAAATTTTTCAGCATCCGCATGCATGGTAGGCCACCATTGCCCATCCTGAGATATACGTTGCACACAAGTAGTAGCTGATGCATGGATTCCACCGATACCTGCATGTGCCCATTCCAAGATCTCCTCATATTGGTCAGGGTTAGGTATAAGCCGCAACACTCCATCATTACCCTGACGATATAATCTCCCTGAGATTAACTTGAATGGTCACCATAGGTCCACATTAGGACCCGCTAGTTGTATCTGCCCACTTGTCAAAATTTCTAAGATGGATTCAGACCATTTAGGAGCTGTCTCTACAAGGAAAAGTGTTGAATCTAACATATCATCATCCACACCCACAGGAGCTTCGCCAGAGGTGATTCGAGACAAATGATCTGCCCTAAGATGAGTTGTTCCTTTTCGGACTGCCACTTTAAAATCAAACTCAAGAAGGATGATAAACCACCTCACAATCCTTCCAGTTGCACAAGGCTTATTCACCAAATATAGCAGTGCTTGATGGTCCACAAAAAATATGAATTTGTTTGCCAAAAGGTAATGGCAAAACTTTTTCACTGCATATATCATGGACAAACCTTCTCTTTCTGTTGTGGTATAATTCTTCTCAGCATTGTTCAACTGTCGACTAGCATATGAGATTGGGAAATCCTTATTATGTTCTCCCGATTGAGCCAAAATACATCCAATTGCAAAGTTTGAAGCATCAATATGGACATGAAAGATTTGGTTCCAATCTGGTGCCCGTAAGATGGGTGCAGTCACTAATGCATGCTTCAACTTTTCAAAGGATTCCTCACACTCATCAGTCCAATTAAACTTTACAAGAAGAGCATATAATGGTCTGGCTAGGACAGCGTACATGTAGATGAATCGACGATAATAGCCACAATGTCCCATGAATGTTTGTACCCCTTTAGGGTTGATAGGCCGAGGTAATGAGACAATGACATCAATTTTATCCATATCTGTTGAAATCCCATTGCGAGAAACAATATGGCCCAAAATTTTCCCTTGTCTTACCATGAATTTGCACTTGTCAGGATTCAAGCATATACGATAAAGTTGACACTTTTGAAACACAAGTCTGAGGTGTTCTATGTGATCATCACGCTCTTGTGAGTGAACACATAAATCATCCATGAAGATCTCAAGAGATTGCCTAAGGTACTCCTTGAATACATGACTCATTAACCGCTGAAAGGTTGCTGGTGCATTTATTAGACCAAATGGCATAACACGATAGGCAAAGATGCCATCTTCAGTAGCAAAGGCTGTCTTGTGTTGATCCTTTGGATCAATTGACACTTGATTGTAACCGGAGAATCCATCCAAGAAACTATATGCCTTTTTTCCTGCAACTCGTTCCAGAACATGATCCGTGATTGGAAGTGGGTAATGATCACGTACAGTAGCTGCATTTACCTTCTTGAGGTTTACACATACTCGAAATTTTTCATTTTTCTTGGGCACCACTACAATAGGGGAGACCCATTCAGTGTGTTCAATCTCATAGATAAACTCTGCCTCTAAGAGCTTGTCTATTTCTTCTTTTATCTTTCGTGCAAAATTCTCATTGTAAGTATAAGGACGTTGCTTAGAAGGCTTTGCATCCTCTCGCAATGGAATTGTATGCTAACATATGCTTGGATCAACTCCTTTGAGGTCTTTATAACTCCAAGCAAAAACATCGCGATACTCCTTTATTGTTTGAATTAATAACTTCTCCTCATCTAAGGACAAGTCTGTGGCAATCCACACATAGCGAGGCTCTTCTCCTGGCTTAGCGATATCAATTTTTTTTGCATCTTCTGGACCATCATATGAAACCCCTGGCACGCTTGGCTTTTGTCGCATGGGCTGTTGAAGAACAATCTTCCGATCTTGAAGAGTGTACTGTGTGAAGTTGGGGGGAACATTAAGACCTTGTTCTTGTCCACTTGAGTCTTCACTCATTGAAGACCATGTGGTTTTGAGCTCTCCTTTGCCATCTTGCATCGGATTTTTTTATTCAACCGTTATCTTTGCACTTCCGACACTCTCTTTTGAATCGGTTTTAGACTTGAGTTTTGGTTTTTGTTTCTTCATTTTTTTACGATTTTTGCTAACAGTTTTTAGCTTTTCCCCTAGTTGGAATCCATTTGATCGTTTTACTTGGTCTTTGATACTATCTTGTGCTTGGACATAGTATAGATATCCATTCTTTCCTGAGAAGTGAGGTGGTGGTCTATAGTGTTCACTCTGAAACTCCTCCTTTTCTTTTTGTAGTCTCTCACGTCGTTCCCTCTCATCTTATTTATGGATTCTCTTATGGCTCTTACAGCATTTACGTTTAGGTTGACTTCGAGGGATCTCTACTTGAACCTCCTTTCCTCTCAAGAGCAGGCGTGCTTTCCTAACTCTTCCTCAGGGATTATCACATCATTATCAAAATCAGAGTCCCATCCATCTTCCTTATCAGCGTCATTAGCAGATTCGAGTGTGTTAAATCCTCCACTGAGACTTCCTCTACATGCAGTGCTGTTTTGGATGCATCCCCATAGTACAAAACATCTAGAAGGTCACATGGTTGTACCATTCGTATAGGAATAATGTCATATCCATTTGAGTCACAAAATTGAATTGGCTTAGGTAAAGCACATGTCGATAATGTTGCAAGGACATGACTCCATTCTAGTGGATCAATTAAGTGCTCAGGGAAGGGTTGTGGAATGTATGCCTCATCCGATTACCCTTAAGTCTCTCAGTGTTGAAATCCCTACATGAGGCTCCACACATCCATAGATCTTCTCGCCCATCTGACAATGTAACTCTTGAGCACTCAGATGAAGTAGAATCAAACTCATCTATTGGAGACCTTGTTACATCACGATATGAGTGATTCTTTAGGTTGACCCTTGTGATGGCAGAATCATGTCGGAGGTACAAATAATTGTATCCCCAATCTTGAATCATTTGAAATTGTCGCATGAATGGTCTACCCAATATCACTTCATAGTTTGGATGTTTTCCAAAATCCACTACGGCAAAGGTGTGCTCATATTCAATCCCACATGTGGTGACCAAAATGTTCTTAAGCAACCCAAAGGGATGTTCTAAGCTTCCATCTGCTAGCTGCAAGCGCATCCTGGTACTCCTAATAGCTGGTTTGCCCCACTTTTCCTAAATGGACCTTGTCACAATGCCCACTTCTGCACCACTATCAAGTATTGCAGTTGAAGCTACTTTTCGCACTTCTAATGGGAGGGTAGCATTTCCCTGATCGTCCTCACAAAATTTTCCTACTTTGTTGATAGGAACTGGCATAACATGCTTTGTCTCAGGGTGTATAGTACAATGATGGTGACCCTTTTGTAGCAATACCTACTCTAACAAACATGTGGCAATATCATTGCACAACTCAGGACGAAGCTTTATCAAATCAAGCAAAGGTAAGGTTGGTGCTGACAAAATAGCTTGCACGATACCCATATCCACCCATCTCCTTTATCAACCTTCTATGCGCATGGAGGGTATCCTCAAGGTTTGAGAACAGTTCTCATATTCTCCCAAATATGATGGTAAGGTTTTCATTGTATGCTTACTTCTAGGAGAAACAATTGTTTGAACTTCCTCCTGGATGCTTGGGCGTCTAAAGTTGTTTTCTGTGCTCCTGGTAAAATCCACCTCAGAGAATGGAGGTGAAATAATAGAGGACATATTCTCATTAACTTTCTCATGAACTGCTGCCCACATCTCATTTGCCATGTCCTCGTTAGCATCAATAACTTCATCATTGCATGGGAAGACAAGGCTAGGTGATGGCAGAATACCTTCTTTCAATGGGGTGTCAATTGTTTCAGACTTCTCGCTATGAGCTTGTGAGATGAGCTCACTTTTCATTTCCCGACTTGATGACACTTCTAGTATGGTTTCTAATGTTGGCTTAAGAGAGGTTGGGCCCCGAGGGATAGGTGGGGAGGTGGTCCCTCAAGTATTGATTGAGCTTCCCTAATGAGTTGCTAATGTACAGCTAGATTGATCTTCTCCTCACGAGGGTTTGGGTATTCTTGAAGCTTCTTGGGTAGCTCAGATAAAGCTGCAATGCGACTTCTATGAGCATCAATGATGGCATCTAGAGTCTCGTTCACCTTATCCACAAAAATAGAACCCCCATAACTATCCTCGGTAACACTAGGCCCAGGTTGAGGTTGATGCTCCTCATGCACTTCTTGGGATGTAAAAGCTTGATCCCTCATGTTTTGTTTAGAGGTTTCTTGAGAACTAGTGGATGCACTCTTAGTTCGCTTGTTGCGGTTCTTTTTCCTCCTAGTGGTCCTTTTTCTATTGGAATGTAGGATCTTGTCCACTAGATTTGCCTTTGCATCCCTAGTTCGAGGTGTTTCATCAATTTGCATTTCGGCATTTCGTGTCTATGATCTAGTCATGACTCTAAGTGGCACGACATCCTCATTCTCTGATGAAGGTGGCGATGGAACTACCCCTACAAGGTTGAGTGAGACCTTTGGTTGAGAGGTGCCTCCCTCATGTGGTTTCAGCAAACAATCCTTTGGGAAGTGTTCTTCTACACAACACCCTAGACAATATCTTTCAATTGGTGGAAACTGTGGTACTGTTGTATTGGATCGAGCTGCTTGCCTTGAGCGATGTGGACAATCACAAGCCCAATGGGGTTCTCCCACAGGGGCCCATTAGTTTGGCTTCTACTTTCCTTTGCTGCCATTGACCTGAGGGGCCTGGAGTCCTAGGTTGGTAGCCGCCTAGCAACATCAAAGAATTTTGTTCCCCTCCAGTGCTTGGCTTGGATATGCGGGACTTTCAAAGAGATTTTCCTTGGATGAATATGATGCATATTCCTCCTCCACATAGCCTGGGTTTACCAAGTCTCTACACATATTTGAATTGTCGTAGTCAACAACCCTCACAGGAGCAGTCCCAGGAGCAGGAGGTTGAGCACCAAGAACAGGTCGTGCTTGCTCTTGTGCCATCGGTGGCTTACGTTCAAAATTAGTATACTGTTGATGCATTTGTGGAGCCACTCCACCCCTTTGCTGCTCACGCTCCTGTCTCATTCTTGCAATGCGAGCACATTCCTGTGTGGTGTGGGTAGAGTTCCAAGCACAGGCCGCACCACTTCTTTGTGGGTTGGTTTGTTACTAGAGGAGAAAAGGTATTACATTCTTCGGTTTTATGGTTACCGCCACATGCTCCACAAAGATGAGGACCTGTAGGTAGTACACTCCTCATTCGCTGCTGCTGTTGTTGTGGCTGCATGGGTGGGCGATAGGTTTGTCCCAATCTCCTTAGTACTAGGTTAGCTATCTGGTCTAGATTTACTAGCGCGCTAGACCCTGAACTTTGGTCATCACCCCACTGATCTCTAGGTTTCATCTCAGGGCTAGTACCATCTTGGGATTTGAAGTTATCGGTGAAATCCATAGCATCATGGCAACAGTCATTGAAATTTGTATGCTTCTTTGCATAGAGATGTTTATGCAGTGTTGAATTTTTGAGTCCTTTTAAGAAGAGAGAAATTAATCGACTCTGGGCGGCGACTCTGGGCGGGCTTCTCATCTTCTGGGCAACGATTAATGTACTGCTTCATCCTATTTACACAATCTCTAACACTCTCATTCTCGCCTTGCTTGAAAGAGTAGATGTTTGCTACCGTGTCATGTTGAAAACCCATCAAGGAAAAAGCAGCAATGAACCTCTCTTCCAAGACTCGTAAAGAAGATTTGTCTGAAGCCTCTAGTGCCTGAAACCAAGCAAGGGCCTTTCCCTCAAGAGTGAGCCCAAATCCTTCAATTTGTGTATGCTTGTCAGCCCACTTGCTCAGCTCGAACAGTACATGGTCATATGGATCTCCCGAACCTTCGTACTTCTTTACCAGTTTCTGAAGAGTTGATGGCCTTACTTGTCTTGAATACTCATCATAGGGCCTGCGGCCTCTCACTCTCAGTGGGAATTGTTCCTCTCCTTGGTAAGATGGTCCACATGCATCCCAAATTGGTGTGGGTCTCCTATTACCTGCCTCACCAACCCCCTCCAAAGATCTTGTTACCCGCATTTCAGGAGGTGAATTTATGGGAGGCCGAGTTGGCTCCCCTACCCTCCGATTGTTATAGTGAGAGAAATGTTGTTGTGGTGTGATCTGTGGTCGCACTTTTGGTGTAGGATAATGTCTTGGTGCGAGAGTTGGGCTACTTGCAGTGGTCCACTTTGATGTTGAGGGTCCCTCTCTAGTGAACTCTCATAGGGGAGGAGCAGCAGTTTCTCCAAGAAAGGCTGTCTCTCCTGGTTTAGCTGTATTTGTTGAGAACACTTCCATGAATAATGGTTGTCCTTTCCACGTGAGCTCCCGAATCTCCTTCCAATCTAAGGTTCGGTATTCATTGGCCCATTTATCAATGATTCGGTTCATGTGTCCTGCAAGCTTCTCGACTACCACCACAAGTGCTAGAGGAAGATCTAGCTCTGGCAATCTAGTTGTGTCATAATATCCTTCTAAAGAGTCCTTATAGACCTCTTGAAGTGGGTCATCTTGTAAGACCTTTGTCACTGGAATTTGTCATACAAACTCCCATTGGTTCTCAGCCCCCCCTGATCCATTTTGCTCTTGCCTTTCCTATCCCTTTTCAAATTTAGATCTACAAGAAGTAAATCATCTATGGATGGCTTTGAGGACTGGGCATTGGATGGTCCAAGCATGTCGGCTCAATAAGCCAATCATCTCTAGACTCCCTTGCTCTGGAAAGCTTTGATAAGTCCAAGAACTCGCTTTTAGAGAGCTCCCCTAATTTGTCTACATTCTCTGGATGATAGGTGACTTCGTAGCGAACACCATCTCCACCCATGTACATGTTACCCTGGTCATTGACTAGAGGTGCTCTATCAAGTTCTGAGAAGAAGTCTGCGATCTTAACAAGTTCTGAGAAGAAGTCTGGTCATTGACTAGAGGTGCTCTATCAAGTTCTTAGAAGATACCGTTGTTGTGGATCCCTAAAGATCTCAGCTCCTTGAGCATTCGTGTAGACATATTGGAGTCTCACATTGAGTGTTAACCCCATGGTGTCGGCTTCAAATGGATTAAAATATCTTGTGGGTGTCCTATTTAGGGCTAAGGGATGACTATTTGACGGCCCTAGATTGTCCATGGACAATGAGCTAGTTGTTCTGGAAAGGGTATCAGATTGGGATTCGAAAAAGGTTTCAACAATATCTGCCAAATTTCCTACCGAGATTGGGTCCCACTTTTCTTTGTAGGTACTCTAGAAGATGCCCTAGGCCCTATGGCAGAGTCTATAAGACGTCCCGACCGCAAGTGCATAAGGTCAAATTTTTTAGGTTTTTTTCTTATTTTTTTATTATTTTTATTATTTTTTAAAATAAATAAATATATATATATATATATATGTATATTTATGTATATATATATATATATATTTATTTATGTATATATATATATATATATATATATATATATATATATATATACCCTACCTGACCACTAAATGCAACTAAAATGAATATGCGTATAAATACCTATCCTATTTTTTTATGATTTTATTTTTTTACTTTTTTTTTCTTTTTTCCTAATTACACAAAAATATGAATTACGCTAAAAAATACTAATTATGCACAAAATTACAAAAATTAAAAAAATGCAAGTTACTCTAATTATGCAAAAAATTACAAAAATTTAAAAAAATGAAAAATTATAAAATATGCAAAGAATATGGACTCCTAAAAAAACACATAATTTACAGAATTTTTCTTTTTCTTTTTCTTTTCTCTTTTTTTTATTTTTTCTTTTTTTTAACTAATTACAAAAAAATACTAAATATGCACAAAATTACAAAAATTTAAAAAAATGTAAGTTACACTAATTATGCAAACAATTACAGAAATTTAAAAAAAATACAAATTATGCAAAAAACATGGACTCAAAATAAAACACAAATTTTTTTTTATTTTTTTATTTTTTTATTTTTTTAATTTCTTTCTTTCTTTCTTTTCTTTTCTTTTTTTTGAATTATTTTTATTGTTTTATATTTTATTATTTTTTATTTTTTTAAATTTTTTATTATTATTTTATTATTATTATTTTTTTAAAAAATGCAAAGAATATGGAAATTGATAAAAAATAAATAAATAAAAATACTAACCTCTTAATCCTTATCGCGTCTGGCGCCGGCTCGCCGCACGTTCTTTGCCTTCTTTTTTTCCCCGTTTTTGCTGCAGCCAGCTCTGCCGGTCGTCTCCACGCCAACCTCCACTCTGCTGCCCTCGCCCGTCTCTCGCCGGCCACCACTACCTTCGCCCGTCTTTTCTGCACCTTCTCCTCTTTCTTCTTCGCCGGCCTCAGCTGCTGCTCCCGGTCGCCTCCAACTGCAACCTCTCGCCGGCTTAGCAGCTGCTGCTGCCGGCCCTTTTTCTTATTCGCTGGCCTCTGCTGCCTCTCGCTGGCTTCTTGCACGCTTTCCTCCTCCTCTGCGCCTCGCCAGCCTCTTCTCCTCCGCCTCTGCTCCTCTCAAGCCAGCCACCTGAGACGAGAGCCCATGTCGCAAGCACAGGTCCAGGCCGAGATGGAGGAGGAAACTAAGAACATTGACCTGGCCTCTAGAGAACGGCGCACCAGGCACGCATAGCCAACGGTTGGGAGATGTTAGTGAAGTTGGCGGTGGCGCTGTTGCACTAGTGGTCAAGGTGTGAAGTTACCATTCGCCATCCTGTCGTTAGAAAGGCCCTTTTTGTTTGATTCTGCGGGCTAAGCAACTCGAGCAAGAGGTGATCATGGTCGTGGCAACGCCTAGGAGAGGCTGGCTGTCGTTGCCAGAAAGCAGGCAGCAGGCTGCGGGTGTCTGTTTCTATCGACTTTCCAAGTATGATACAGTAGATGCAGCACTCTCCACGCGGCCGCCTTCTGCAGCCCGCCGTCCTCTTTTTCGTTCTCTTTCCACGCGGCCTCAGATGCAACCGGCCACTCTTGCTTTCTTTTGATGTAGCCTTCAACGGCCACCAACCTTCGCTTCTAGTTAGCCACACAGCCAACCGCCCACACAGCCTTAGATGCAGCCAGCTAATATTGCATTTAGCATTAATCTATTGCATTATTGCATAATGCAATAAGCTTAAGCCATAACGCATTAATATATTTTAATGCATAATACATAAGCTCACACATAATGCATTGAGCTTAATGTATTATTCAGATTTTCGCTTCTAATCTATGAACAAAAAATGAACACAACGATGAAAACAACCATGGAAAGCATATACATGAATGAGAAAACATTAGCGGGAGTAGATCTCAACCGCACAAGGAAGTGTTAATCTATTTTTTTTTCTTCTAATCACTAGCTCCAAGATTCCACACTCATGCTAACCCTAAACCTAAAGACAAAAAGAAATAGTGGTAGTAATACAAGCTTCTCAACCGGTTTTGAGTCTTTTTTCCGGCAGCGGCGCCAATGGAGAGACGGAAAACTCTCACTTGTAGCAAGAGTAGTATGATAAACATGTAGCTCAATCCAATGGGATTTGCATCCCTTTCGGAGCTAGGGATTCAACCTGTGCCGGTGCACAAAAGCTTATCCATTTGATGGAGAGAATGCTAAGAATACTACTACTATTGACATAGACTTAACACACACAAGCTCAATCTTGCCATTGCTCACTCACTCATCATCCCACTCATTCATGCATCCAACACAAGAAGAAAGCTAAGCTATTGCATACACAAGATCAAAGTATTCTTCATTCTCAAACACTCATTTCCCTAGCATGCACACAAACCTTGAAGCTATCAACAAGAAACATGCACACTAGAGAATTGACATGAGAAGAGAGACAAACATCAACTCATTGTATTGAATTAACAAAAATAGAACTTACAATAATGTAGATGGGGAGAGAGAAGAGCTTGCACCTCTATGGAAAAAGAGGGAGAGCTAGTCTCAAGAGAGCTCAAACATGAGTTTAGCCCAATGTCCATAAGCTCTCAAATGAGCCCCTTTTTATACAAAAACTCTAAAACTCCCAAAAAGTTCCCATGTGGGATTATTGTCAAGCCCACTCCCACACTCATCTACAACTTGGAACTCTTTACAAGAGCCCTAAGTATCTTTTTGTTGCATCCTTGCATTGATCTTCACTCGTCACGCAACAGAAGCCCTTTCTAACAAAACTTATTTTCCTCTAACTCCAATCTCACATCAAAAGAATAGTCTTCCACCTTTAACATCACAACCTTACAGTTGATAGCAGCAACCACTCTAGAAGATGTCCCTTCTTATACCTTGTCGACACCAACAACACAGCTTAAATCTTACTCTAAAAAGGATAGCCCTTTGTAACCTTTAACATCAATAGACCCTCAAAGCCCGAGCAAGACTCTCCAATGATAACTACCCTTTACATCAGCAATACCCCATGATGATGAAGCTTCTACTCTGAGATTCCCTCTTCAACCAACCTCGCCAAAGGAGTCAATGCTTCTATCTAGTCCCTCTTGAAAACAAGCCTAAGTCATCAATAACAACACCAAAGGTTATCACCAAGTAGCTGACAAAGGTAAATCCATCCAAGCGACCTCACCATTGGCAAACCACTCTCATCATCATGAATACCTAAGCCTCATCATCAATGGTGCCCAAATCAATAATTACCGATACTCCATTGCAAGCCTGTGCAACTCCACCTCCTTGAATCTCACCACACCAAGTTGTCCCACCATGAGGATTGCATCCATGCTTGCAACAAAGGACATACACACCTCTCACACAAGGGCTTACACACCTCTCACTCTCTGTTGCCTCTCACACAAGGGCTTACACACCTCTCACACTCTACTCTCACACAAGGGCTTACACACCTCTCACACAAGGGCTTACACACCTCTCACACTCACTCTCTGTTGCCTCTCACACAAGGGCTTACACACCTCTCACACTCTACTCTCTTTCTGTTTTGCAGGAGGGTTATGGTCCTCATGCACAAATTCAATAAAATAATGGACAAAGCTCACTCTACCTCTCTCAAAACACCATAGCTTGTTGAGAAATAAACTTGCAGGAACATGAAAGAAGAAAAGATGCACGACACACACATTGGGTACAATCTCCCCCCACTTGCTTGATGGCTCATGCTTTCAAGCAAGTGTATTTAGATATCTTATTTTATTATTTTGTGAGCAAAAAATGACTTTTACACTCCACTTTGGGCCTGTCCCCCCCTAAACTTTAGGAATTGTCATGCATGAGGTAATGTGAACCATCTTTGGGCCTTGACTTTAGTAAAGTGTCATGCATGAATTAATATGAACCATCTATTAAGGGTAAACAAACCATTTGAATAAATATGTCCCTATAACAAATGTGCATAATAAATATGTGTGCCACCATTCTATGTACAAGATACTGACAGCCACCAAGCCACTACATAAAATTTTGCATAAATATAATGTTGCCAAAAATATAATATCTCCCATGAACATAGTGATGCCAAAATGCGCATCTAATATGCACGCCAAAAATGTGTAACCATCATCATGTTGCCTACACTAGCTCTGCCCACCATTGATCTGCTATATCAAAAACACATGCATAAGATTATATCCAATGAATGCCTACCTAACATGGTGTGACCAGTACCTAGCGGTAAGTCACTTACCATGTGGCAAATAATCAAAAATAAATATCCACATAAATATTTCAATAATTTCCATAATCCATAACATGGCCCGGGGTTGGAAAAAGCAACTGACCTCAGTTGGTCATGAAGCTAGGAAGATGTCTTAATCAATGACTCTTCTTCCTCTACTCGTGTTACCTCAGTCATCGGCGAGTCTACATGAAATCATGTCACCTCAATCGGCAAGTCTACATATAAAGAGTGTGTTGCCTCAATCAGTGAATCTGCACATAGTGTACTACCTCAATCGGTGAGTCTGTACACACAAATGGATATATGTACATTGCCTCAATCAACGAGTTTGTACACATATCTGGAATTAAGGTGACTGAGAATGGTAGGCAGTAATCATGGCACGGTAGGTGGGGACAACGATGATTCAGGTATCCACTGCACTTCCTTAGTAGAGTGATTCGTGTATTTAATCAATTATCAATGATAAATAGTACGTACATGTACGAGTGGTGGTTTGGTCATGGTCAAGGATAGATTCTGGGACTAAAATTTCTAAGTCTTCTTGTAAAAGAGTTGGGTCATCTAGAATAGGATAAAGTGAAAGAGTTCTCTTAAATGGGTGTAACAAACTGATATGGAAGGAGTTCTGTATACGCCAGTGAGGTGGGATGTCCAATCTAAAAGCATTGTCATTGATTTTCTTGAGAATCTTGAAAGGCCCATAAAAAAATGGAGCAAGTTTAAGCTTGCGGTGCTTTTCAATGCTCTTGAGTCTCCGTTTTTCGTTTCATCACCAAACGATGCCATTCTCTTGAAATTGCATAGGTCTTCGCTTCTTGTTTACTTGTTGTGTATATCAATCTTGAGATTTTTGAATAGATTGAGTCACTTTAGCCAAAGTGTGGGTATGGTCATGGACAAAATGGTCCACCGGTTGGAACTTGTGTTCTGATTCTAGAAGTCAGAGTAGGTAACTTTTTATTATAGACAACTTCGAAGGGTGCCTTTCCTATGGGCAAAGTGGGTGGTATTGTTATAAGCATATTGCAAAATGTGCAAATGCTCATCCAAATTAGAAGGTTTGTCAATGGTATAGACCCTCAAAAGGTCCATGATAGTGCTAAGTAGCTTTGTTCTAGCCATTGCTTTTGGGGTGGAAAGCAAAACTAAAGTCCATCTTAGAGCCTAAATTTAAAAACAAAGCTATCCAAAAATGATTGCAAAAGCAAGAGTCTCTATCAGAAACAATTAGTCTCAAAAAACTATGATGAATGAAAACAGTTTTAATAAAATCTTTGCAGCAACAAGTGGAGCAGTTAATGTCTTCTTGCATGGCACAAAGTATGCTTGTTTGCTAAACCTATCTACTATGGTGGTCCAAATCATGTCATTATGTGAGGAAGGTAATCTCGTAATGAAATCCATTAAAATTTCTTTCCATGGACCATTCAGAATTGGCAAAGGCATCACTAGTCCATATGGTTTTCCATGATGACGCTTGACACGTTGACAAACAGTGCAATTAGAGACATATTTTGCAATATCTTTTTTCATGTTAGGCCAATAAAAACGTTTTCCACATGATGTCAAAGTAGAAAGTATGCCACGATGCCCAACATAAGGTGGTTCATGCATTTCTTACAAAACAATATCTAAATGTTGCAGTAATGCATAATCTTTTCTCAAAGAATAGGAAACCGTCAGCATATGAATAGGAAACCGTTAGCATATGAATAACTATTGAGAGGCAAATAGTTATTATGAACAAGTGCATTCCAATCATTTGAAAAATCAACATCATGGGCATAACTGTCACGCATAGCATCAAAAGATTCAATATGAACAAGAGAAATGTTATTAATTGATGGTCTACGGATCAAAGCATCTGCAACAACATTAGCACATCCCTATTGATATTAAATCATGGGGTGAAAACTTTGAATGAAGGAAGCCCATTTAATATGATGGTCGGAGATCAAGGGCTTACTAAGTAGGTGTGTAATGCTTTGTTAGTCAGTCTTAATCAAGAATTCTGAACCCATGATGTATTGTTTCCACATGCGAAGAGGATGTACTATGGCCAAAAATTCCTTATCATTGGTGCTATAGTTGAGTTCATAGGGTTTTAGTTTACGACTTTCAAATGCTAAGGGATGGTCATCTTGCATCAAAACGGCTCCTATACCAGATCCACTAGTGTCAGTGAGACAATGAGGAAAAATGGTATAGTAAAGTTAGGTAGTTGTAGGACTGGGGCATGAGTTAAGAGATATTTGAGACGGTCAAAGGACTTTTGTTGACTGTCACCCCAACAAAAAACAGTGTTCTTTTTCAACAATAATGTCAATGGGTGATGCAATGAGAGAAAAGTTTCGCACAAGTTTTCTATAAAAGCCTGAAAGTCATAGAAAAGATCTCACATCATGTATAGTCTTGGGAGTTGGCCAGTCTCCAATGGTTGCTATCTTTTTAGGGTCAACACAAATGCCATCAGCGAAAACAAAGTGCCCAAGACATTCAATTTCTTTTTGAAAGAATGATATTTTGACAGGATTTGCATACAAATGGTTCTCTTTAAGAAGTTTAAAACAATTCTCAAATGGTTTTTTCGAAGCGACTAAAAATAAGAATGTCATAAAAAAAGACAATCACAAAATCTCGATGGTTCAAAAAGATTCTATGCATTATGTGAAAAAATGTGGCCAATGCATTTGTAAGGCCAAAGCGCATAGAAAGTCATAGTGACCAAATTGAGTGCGAAATGTAGTTTTATAAATATCAGAGGAGTCTATATGAACTTGATAATAACCTGATTTTAAATCTATCTTGCTAAAAGCACAAGCACCTTTAAATTTGTCAAGCAAATCGTCTACTCTAGGAATAGGATAAGGATTTTTCATAGTCACATTATAATGCACGGTAATCGACATACATGAAATAAGTCTTATTATGCTTTTGAACTAACAAGATTGGTGCTCCAAATGGTGAACTACTAGGTCGTATCAATCCTTTATCTAGTAATTCCTTAATTTAGCATTGAATTTCTTGGTATTGCAAAGGGTTTTTTTCTATAAGGTACAGGATATGGTGGTTGACTTCCTAGAAAGAGCTCTATTTTATGGTCCTCGAGGCGAGGAGGAGGTAATTCCTTAATTTAGCATTGAATTTCTTGGTATTGCAAAGGGTTTTTTTCTATAAGGTACAGGATATGGTGGTTGACTTCCTGGAAAGAGCTCTATTTTATGGTCCTCGAGGCGAGGAGGAGGTAATTGAGGGGAATAGTCACTAACAAAACAATCATGAAAAGAATCAAGAAAGTGTTGTTGATGTGGGTTGAGTTTTTGATTTACTTTCTCTACCTTAGTCACATAAATCTTGTATGCTTTGTGCTCTTTTTTCTTGTGTTTATGTAATCAATGGAAAAAGTTCAAGTGAAGAGTCACTAGAAAGAGATATCAATGTACCATTACGTGTAAATTGCATATAGTATGAGTGTTGTAATCAATGTTAGGATTGTGTTGATGATGGAATGGCATTCCTAAAATGATGTCTATGGAATGTAAAGGTGCAATCAAGAACTCACGATGCTCTTTATATGACCCAATTTTAATTTCAAGATTTTTAATTTCACGAGGGTCATTGTAAGAAGTTCCTTTGAATGTAGATTTTACTTTATATGTAGAGGGAGATGTGTGTAGTTGTAATTTCCTTACAAGATTTTTTGAAATAAAATCATGCGAACTCCAATCATCATGCAAAACACAAACTTGGTGACCATTGATAGAACCTTGCATACATAATAATGAATGGATAGACTGAGGAATACCTAGAGGGTTGTTTGATTCTGAAATAAAATCATGCAAACTCCCGTCTCATCATGCAAAATACAAACTTAATGACCATTGATAGAACCTTGCATGCATAATAATGAATGGATAGATTGAGGAATGCCTAGAGGGTTGTTTGATTCGTGAGATTAACTTCGTCACATGAAGAGTGTCCTCTGTCCATTCTGGAATGGTGTCATCATCGACCTCATGAGCTTCTTCTTCGACGTAGTGGGTTTCTTTGGAGGTGGTAACTTGGCGAAGCAATTTGCCATAGTATGGTCCGGCTTTAGGCAACGATGGCAAGTAGGAGAAGGCCTAGGTGCTTTTGTGATGAGACATTGTGACTAGGATTAGGATTTGAATTTATAAATTTTGGCTTTGAAGTTGCCTCATTAAATACATTTTTGGAAGGAAATGTGGGTGCACGTGAGTGTGGATGAACATTGCTATCATGATTTGAAATGAAAGAATTAGGATTTGAATTTATAAATTTTGGCTTTGAAGTTGCCTCATTAAATACATTTTTGGAAGGAAATGTGGGTGCACGTGAGTGTGGATGAACATTGCTATCATGATTTGAAATGAAAGAATTAGGTTGAACAAATAGTCTAAAAAGATAATTATTACCCACAAAAGATGATTGCCGATTTGTTGGACTAGGCCCTTGCAAAGGTCTAACAAACTTGCTGATGGAGTGAGGCTTCCTCTCTGCATCATGAGCAAGAGAAATAGCCTCATAGAGAAAAGAAAGTTTGAACATATTCACCTCTGCTGGCAAGCCTTCTTCAAGACCATCCTCATACTTTTGTTTCAAAGTGTCATTATGCACATATTATAGCATACAAAGATGTTATAATTTTTACCAAAATGCTCAGTGTATTGTGACACATTGTCACAATCATTCTAAGAGAATTTGCTCCATGCATGGCATGCCTGTAAATGAAATTGAAATGGAAGGAAAGACTCTTTGACTTTGTCACTCATGGAACTCAAGCCAAGTGGTTGGCTTGTCACATCAGCAGCATTGCGGAGTACATTCCACCATAGAGATGCTTTATTAACCATGTGATTAGTGGCACATTTAATTTTGTCTCTTTCGGAGAAGCTTTCATTAGCAAAGTAATCATCAAATTGACTTAACCATAAAAGAACAATGTGGTCATCCTTTGTACCATCAAATTTTGTAAAAGTGAAAGAAAGACGACTTATCTTTGATTCCTTGCATGTGCTTTGGGTTTCAAAAACTGCCTTGAGAATCTTGGTGAGGCAATCATCTTCTAGAGAATTATTGGCCCGCACATGCTTCTCATGCTTCAATAAGGATTCCGTGTGCATGCAACGTTGTTGCTCTTCTTGGAGTTGAGCTTGGATCAAAGAAAGTCTTTGATTGAGTGTGGGCTCAAGAAGTGGAGAATTGGTGAAGCCTTGAGCATTGTCCATATTCAAATCATCACTTGAAGAAGAATTCATTTTGAATTTGGAGGATTGGTAATCTTGTTTGCACAGTGTAGATCACGATCAGGTTGAGAAAAGAGATGTCGAGTGTTGGAAGAGGATCACCTTGCTTACACGACCAATCTTCTTCAATTTGTTGCTTTTGCACCATAAAATAAATATTTGAAGGCATTGTTGATGAAGCAAGGGGGTTGATTTGAGAGGAAAATTATTGATGGAGAGGCCGGCATTCACAAGCACATTCCTTAATGAAGCTTGCAAATCACTTTGCACATGAATTAACAATGAATTTTTTTATTGCTGTTCAAAATAAAATAGGGGTGTAGTAGCTCAAAACGATGAGGTCAACAAGGTAAAGAGGGGAAAATTTATAAAGTTGAATTTGGAGGTGTGATGTGGATTTTAAAAGCAAATAGTATAATTTGGGGATAAATTTTGGGGGAGGTGGGTTTATGAAAAAGTGGGAGGGTGAATGAGAAGAGGGGAGAAGAAAAAGGACAAATCCCATAAGCCAAAACATGGGGAGTGAGAAGAGGGGTATATATAGTGTGTTGGTTTCATTTGCATGTATCCAAGAGGTGAAAGAGAAGGGAGAGAGCTTGTGGGCTTTACTCACTTGCTCCTACTAATAATGACCTTGATCCTTACATGGCCTTGGGCCTTTGGGGGCATGTGTTAGGATGTAGTTGGCTACCGTTGGGTGTACCCATTTTTGCAAGCTAGCCTAGTGCCCACCACGTTCGCATAGTGTGTCTATAGGATACTTCTTTACGCACAACAAGTGGCACTCTTATTTAGGAGTGGTTCTTTACCTGGCGGATGACACGACTACCAAGGACTGGTTACTGTAGAACTTCTGGATGTGGGCCTATCTCTGGTACCACTGTTGCAGCAGGGTTGTGGTCCTCATGCACAAATTCAATAAAATAATGGACAAGCTCACTCTACCTCTCTCAAAACACCATAGCTTATTGAGAAAAAAGTTGCAGGAACATGAAAGAAGAGGGGATGCACAACATACACATTGGGTACAATCTTCCCCCACTTGCTTGATGGCTCACGCTTAGATATCTTTTATTATTATTTTGTGAACCAAAAATGACTTTTACACTCCATTTTTGGCATTGCCCCTAAACTTTAGGAAAGCGTCATGCATGAATTAATCTGAACCATCTACTAAGGTAAACAAACCATTTGAAAAAATAACAAATGTGCATAATAAATATGTGTACCGCCATTCTATGTACAAGATAATGATGGCCACCAAGCCACTACATAAAATGTCACATAAATATAATGTTGCCAAACATATAATATCGCCATGAACATAGTGATGCCAAAATATGCATCCAATATGCATGCCAAAAATGTGTAGCCATCATTATGCCACCCACACTAGCCCTACCATTGATCTGCTATCAAAAACACATGCACAAGATTATATCCATTGACTATCTACCTAGCATGGTGCGACCCTAATACCTGGCGGTAAGTCACTAACCATGTGGCAAATAATAAAAATTAAATATCCACAAAAATATTTCAATAACTCCCATAATCCATAACACTTTCACACAAGGAATGGAAAGGAACATGCACCAATAATCCATTAGCCTCTACTCTTAACTCTCTCACAACTCTCTATTAGCCTCCACTCTCAACTCTCTCACACCATACATATAGACAAGAGCAAGTAGATAACAAGTATACTCACATTGGCACAAAGGGGGGTTGTGGGGGGATTTTTCCTTTGCATTATGAGAATTTGACTTACATACAATTAGCCCTTATTCACATGGGCACCCAAAAATCATAAATTAACTAATAGAACATGGACGTCGCCATCTTCTCATGAAGATTAAAATTTTATAGTGCCTTTTTATGACACTTATTGCTTGCCCTCATGTGTAGTAGGAGAGAGTAGATTGTTTACCCATAAACTGGGATTAACAGCTTCTCTATGTGTCCTTCTTTCATAGTACATATAGCCTTTATCTCAATGTCTTTCTAGACCACCACTAAGCTATCTCACATGACTGTATGTGTGGAAGGTAATTTTCATAAATTATAAACAAATTACTATTACTAATTTTCATAATTAGTAATAGTAATTCCTTTTATTATCCATCTCTATATCACATGACTGTATGTGTGGAAGGTAATTTTCATAAATTATAAACATGATTAGTAATAGTAATTCCTTTTATTATCCATCTATATCTTGTTAGATATTATTCTTTGTGAAGGTCTTACTGTTTGTGTTAAAGCACAAGTTATAATTTTTTCTATGGTATTAGAGCTTGGATTCTAAACAAGGACTTTGGCAAGATGGTATGTAAAGAAGATTAAATAAGGGCTACTATATGGAAAGAAGATTTAAACAAATGGCTTGAGCAACCTACAACATACTCCCCTTGGGCTTGGTCACCATTGTGTGGTAAGAGAAAAGTTAGATGGTACCAATTATACTCTGGAGAAGTTTAAAATAAAGGTAACCTTATCTTCATATGATTTGTGGGATACAACTACTAGGGTTGATGGGATTTTAGTTGTAATACTAGATCCCACATATTCACTCAAATTCCATTATTAGATCATGCTCTTGTTTTGGCATAAAGAAGTAGGGATATAGATGCTATTTACTCCATTTTTATAAGGATCATCGTGAATGTGCTAGATCCCACATATTCACTCAAATTCCATTATTAGATCATGCTCTTGTTTTGGCATAAAGAAGTAGGGATATAGATGCTATTTACTCCATTTTTATAAGGATCATCATGAATGTGCTATCGATGACGAGGCTATGATACATGTGTTTGTGTATGTGAGTTTTTACATTTTCATGCAAGATTTGTCAATGAAGTACTAAGCCCTAAGCCCTTTGTGAATGATACATGCAATGAGGCAAGTACTCTAATGGTGTGATGCAGGTATTGTGTGCATGTGATGGTGTGCTTGTGTGTGTCTTCCTCCATTCCATAACCCCAATTCTTTGTTTGCTTTCTTTGACTATTTCTCTACTTTCTTCGATATCGCATCTCTTTTCTTGGGGGATGGGTTGTTGGTGTGCGTGTGCGTGTGTGTCTTCTCCATTCTATAACCCCAACACTTTTGCTTTCTTTGACTCTTTTTCTACTATCTTCAACATCTCATCTCTTTTCTTGTTGGAGATACAAGGCCACTTGCTACTAAGCAAATTCTTTTTCTTTTGTGGTAGTGGTAATGGCTTTAGTGAGAAAAACATGTAACAATGCTAGTGATGGAAGCTAATAGGTAACGACATTAGTGAATGATGATGAACGATGTTACTTACAAAAAGCTAATAAAAGGTACTAGTTATGTTAGTTATGAATTAATAATAACATTATTGGATTAATCTAGTAATACGCGATTGAAAAAAGTTTCTAATTATTTCTTCTTATTTCTTTCTTGGATTAATGAATAATAATATTATTAATACGCTATTGAAAGAAGTTACTAATTATTTCTTTCTTTCTTTTTTAATCATTCCTAAATGTGGTTTCTTTATACAGTTGGTAGGGGGTTTCTACGTTGCATATGTGTAAGAGACGCATGGGATTCAAGAGCTACCTTGTGAGCAAGAGCAAAAAAATTCTTGCTCATCCAATGGTGATAGCTACTGAGTTTGCTAGTGCACTTGATTGAGCTTTGGCATTCTAGCTACAGCATGGTACCCGGTGGGGGGAGGTGTGCGGTTCACTTATACTTGGAGGAGCTTGATGCCAATGATATGGGCTGTTTGGCACCATAGGTGGTTCCACATCTCTAGGAGTGGAAATGGGTAATGCCTCCCCCCCTCAACATGCCGTATTGGTTTGAGGGAATACCAAGGCAAGAGGTGTTGGGTTCTAATGTTAGCTATGTTTATGGAGTATAAAGACGAGGCTTGGGACATCGAGAGGTTTGAGTCTCCTTGCTCTCTCAAGGATATAATAACTACTACGTCACCTAGATCTATAAACTTGCGCGCCTGCTATGGCCTTGAAGGTGAGGAGGTTTTACTATTATTTTAAGTTGTGTTACACCTTGAAGGTCACCTTGATCTATAAATTTGTGCCCCTACTATGGCCTCTTTGGTCCTCTTTTTTTGGTTAAGAGCAATCACCTTCAGGCATGTCTTGCAATTTTTAAGTGTTTTCCCTTCGTTTCCCCTCCTTTTTCTTATGGATTTGATAGATCGTGTTTTAGATAAGAGGCCTATATTAGCAGGTTTATAGTAGCATTTCAGTTTGCTACCATAAAACATCCTTCCATCTCAGCTCCATCTAGGGTCTCAATCTTCATTACACATTGAGGAACATTTTTTGTGACTTAGCAAGAACCTACGCCTCTTTACTTGGTTTCCATTTGTTGTTCTTGACATTGTACAGGAGTAACATGTCACCTTAATGAACTTATCTTTTAGTATTACATGTGTTCATGTGACCTCCCTTAATGAGTACCATGTTAGCTTCCTTAATACATTTATTTTTAGTTAGTCCTCAAAATCATTGCTTACATCATAGTTTTTCAGCCATCAATCTATATGGTGGATTGTAATCTTTGCTTATCTAGTCTCTCTAAGGCAATAAGTCTCTATATGAGGGGATTTCCTTGAAGATCATGCCTAGCTACAATTCATAGGCTTGGAACCAAGTGCTCCATTGGCATGACTACGTAAGCTAGGAAGGTGTGTTGTTGATAGCCATCTTGGCAGTATGGTAGGCCTATAGAGCACAATACAACTTGAACTCTAAATCATTTCTGGATGCCTCTATTATCTTGGTGAAGATGGTATATAATATTTTATTTGTGCTTTCGGCTTGGCCATTCGCTTAGGTATTGACTTTGTTTGCACCATGCGAAATTCCTTGAGTAAGAACTCTACCACTTTATAAAATGTGTTCACACTATCGATAGCGAGAGCCATTCGATATGCATAAACACATGCACAAATCCTACATCAATGAGCTTGTTCAACTCTTGTTTGACCATTTATCCATACTTGGGATTCATGGCTGTCTCTATTTTGATGGTTTTTGGCACCTGCACTGACTAGGATGATGTGTTTCACCACTTCCAAAGGAATTCCCCTCATGTCCATGTAAAAACATCTTGGAATTCTTTCAGCAAGGCTATAAACTCTCCTTTAGGCTCAAGGGTGAGGCCTCTAGCAATAAATTTTGGCTTACGTACTTCTTCACCTAGGCCAACAACAAAGTCTATTAACTTGATCTCAACAAGACCATCATAAAAAGTGTGAGGCTATCTACTTGGGTTCCTTTAAGCCCTCTCATCATATATTACTCTTATCTCCAATGTTGTAGGACTCAAGGCACTCTTATCTCCAATGTTGTAGGACTCAAGGCACTCAAGCAATGGTTTCATATATTTTGTATCTCATATCTTGCTCTCAAGGACTTAGTACTCAAGTTTCATCTTGAGGCTTAGAGGGCTCTTTAAGCTTGGCTTCCTACCTTGATATTATCAATTTAGTTTTGGGAAGCTCCCTCTTGATGGATATGGGGCTATACCCCCAGCAACAAAGTCTGTTCCCTTGATCTCAACAAGACCATCATAAAAAGTGTGAGGCTATCTACTTGGGTTTTCCTTTAAGCCCTCTCATCATATATTACTCTATCTCCAATGCAGTAGGACTCAAGGCACTCAAGCTCTGGTCTCATATATTTTGTATCTCATATCTTGCTCTCAAGGACTTTAAGTACTCAAGTTTCATCTTGAGGCTTAGAGGGCTCTTTAAGCTTGGCTTCCTACCTTGATATTACCAATTTAGTTTTGGGAAGCTCCCTCTTCATGGATATGGGGCTATACCCCATATGTGATATTTGCACTCACTCTAAGGTGGGCTAAGACTAGCAATCAGATAAGGAGTGTGCATTGGGTCACCCTTAGAACCAAAAAGGCAAGGCTTTTCCTTACTAAAATTCAGTGAAAGTCATCCCACACTTAAAGGTATATGCAATACCCAATTCTTAGGTGAGACATGCATTTAATCAACTATTCAATCAAGCAAAAGCCTTCCTTCTAGCATCAATCAGTCATTCAATAGTCCACATTGTCATTTCTTATGCTACATGTATTATTAAAGCTGTTCTAAGTGGATGTACACCTCATGTTCCTGAAAAGGGAGATGTACAACATCCAATCATGTAGCAATTCCCCCGACACCAAGAATAGAACAAATTGACTAGGAGCCTTGGCTTCTGTGTAATATATCTATTCTTGGGAGGTCCCCTGCCAAGGTGTCACATCAACTGAGTACATGGACCCAAGACCATTCCTCATACTAGGTCAAAGTCACTTGTGTCAACCTTACCTTTTAGACAAATGGATGGGATAGCATACAAAACAGCTAACAATATGAAAGACAAAATACATGCTACTAAAGAACCGAGAACAAATAGCTAGTCTATAGATTCAACAGAAAAACGGTAAAAAAAATGACAACTGATAAAGGACACAAGCACTTACTCTGTATTTGACATTTATTGCATAGGACACCACCCAGCTTGAAGCTTAAAAAGCTCAAGCAACAACAAAATCATAAGATACTGGAGCAGAGCAGAAGACACTGGATTGAAAGACATTGCTATAGGTAGCTTTCATGCATGTTTTCAGTGGTGGTATGAACAGACCTACGATGTGCAGCTCTTTTCAATTCTAAATACGATAGGTAGACCACTACTAATAGACAATACCTTGAGATTCAGACGCATTACTGCAAACATGGGGAATACTTTCAGAAAGAACCCAACATGGAATACAACTTCGGACAGGACTTGAGAAAGTAACAAACAAACACCAGGCTGTGCCAAATACTATGATAACTTTAGCCTTACGTGTCTAACAGAAAAGACACACACTTCAAAGTGCATGGCACCCCTTATAAAAGGGTAAGCAATTGAACCCTCCTGAGCAAACAGTACCTTAAAATTGATGAGCAGTTTCAGCCCAATGCACTTATACATGGAAGGAGGAACTGGTAATCACTTGGCAATATCCTGGACAGTAGACTACAGAACACCCAAAATTCTAGAGACAAAATTCTTGATGACACCTCAGCAACCTCCTAGTTAATGGCTTGAGACTTGTTAAGAATTACACCTTCATATTTCACTTGAAACCACTTCATGGCATCCTCCTTGGTCACTCTATGCTGGATGCCTACACGTGCCTTAGACCTCTTTCTCCTGCCAACTCTGTAACCAGCACGCTCAAGCACAACATAGAAATCCATACCATAGATACCAGTAGAAGGGTCATATCTGCAAAAGCCACATGAATTCCAGTCAGTAGATTCCAAGGAACAGATCCCTCAATGTACAGGACTGCTAGGCTATTGGGCTGCAGAAAACTTACTTGATACCCAGATCAATGTGCTCCTGGATGCCAAATCCAAAACAGCCTGTGTCACTAAAATTCCTCCTCAATAGTTCATACTCTTTAACTTTCAGGCCACTCTCTAGTAGTTGCATGGCCTTACTTCCACGCACAGTGACATAGCAGGCAATTTTTTCATTTCGCCTAATTCCAAAGGACCGGACTGTGTACCGAGCTGCATAGGAATGTAAATGATTATAAAACAGTGCACAGGTTAAGCACTACTACACGCCACATGCATTTCAAAAGACAATACCTTTAGAGAAAACTGGAGATTGCCCACTCAGCTGTTCAAGAACCTGCAAAGACGTACAAAGCCTGCATAAGCTACTCAAGAGCTAATGATAGGAGACCAATAATTCTTTGCTGAACCCTACCATACTCACATGAAGCTTCAAATCCCAATCTTTAAGAAAAAAGAAAGGGCTAATCTCCTCTGTGCCCGAAAGTAAGTCTAGTAATAGTGCACAACCCAAAATAAGGATATAAGTCACGAACTAGCAGCCTCTATCATGGCCCCTTGAACACAGAACTCCATGAATGTATTCAGGGCATCATGCAGGTGGACTTGGATGAGAATGCAAGCCTCCCTCACAAAATGTGCAAAGACTTTGACTCGCAATACACCTAGAAAAGTTGCGAGTGAGTTCTAATTCTACACCGGTCCTAGATCCTCATGACAGAAGCGCATCTACATCGAATGTGTAGGACAAAGACCATAACCAAGACTACTACAGTGGACAGAAACATACCTTGGCAGCTCTCGTGAGTCGATCTCCACTCTCACCCACCGAAATGTTCAGCACAAGCTTCTGCACCTTGATCTCGCGCATGGGGTTCGCAGCCTTCTTCTCGGAAACTGCCTGCAGAAGACAAGGTAGCATATGAAACCAGACTCGGCAACCGAAACCCTGAGTGCTAAGAGAACATTTGCTAATGAAACCGAAGGCAGGCACCAAAACCCTAAGACCTCAAAGAGGTAAACCCTTAGAATTAGTTCCATTGTCTGCATTGCAACACAGAGAGAAAAAGAGAGAGAGATCAACATACCATGGTTGAGGCAACCGTCTGCAAACCCCTGGAAAGTAAATATTTCAAAGGCTCGCAGCTCCTTTTTACGAAGAAAGAGTTAGGGTTCCTATTGTACATCAACTTAAAGCCTAACCCAGGGTTACATAAAGGTGTAATATCATTGACTTGAATTAGTGATTAATTTAAGGCTCTATTCGTTAGCATTGGCTATGATAATATGCAGGCACTTCCTGATAAATGAGTTAAAGATGTGTGGGACGCAAACGTACACATCTTGTTAAGAGCACTATCCTAGGAAGATCATAGCTCACTCAAACTTTCTGAGAATCAAGTATAAACCTCTTGGATGTGCATTGTTGTTATAACCTAGTGGTTTCATACTACTTGATATTGTTTGACCATGCTTTGGGTGCATACTTTTCAAGCCATATAAGGCTTGAAAAGTATACTTCAAGGTGCATACTTCAAGCTATACAAGGCTTTGCATAACCTGCACATAAACTTTGGATGTGCATCGCTGTTATAACCTAGTGGTTTCATACTACTTGATATTGTTTGACCATGCTTTGGGTGCATACTTTTCAAGCCATATAAGGCTTTGCATAACTTACACACAAAATCTGGATGTGCATCGCTCTTATAACCTAGTGGTTGCATTATGTAAACTTCTTCTTCCAAATCACCATGCAATAATGCATTCTTTATATCCATTTGGTGTAAAGACCAACCCTTTGTTACTGCTGGCATAACCATAGCAATGATAATTCTCATTTTTGTCATTCTCATAAAAAAACCTAAATGTCTTCTCATAATCAATGCCATACATCTGTGCATAACCCTTGGCAACCAGTCTTGTCTTATACATATTCATAGATCTATCTAAGTTATACTTAACCTTGTATACCCACTTATATCTGATTGCCTTCTTATCCTAAGGCAAAGGCACTCCCATATTGCATTTATATCCAATGCTACCATCTCCCCATCCATGGCATCTTCCCATTTCTAATTTCCAAGTGCCTACTCAAAACAACTAGGCTCTATCTGATGTAGTGCTTTAACCATGTAAACATAGTGATGGGCTAGATATCCATCATATCTCAACCTATCAACGAGGTATCTAACTCGAGTAGACTATGTACACCTGAATCACTATTGGTATTCTCAACATAGCCCTAGTTCTCCATGCACTAAGAGTGACCACTGACAAAATGTAAGCTTTTCACAAAGGCTCTACTTGGAGCCGCTAGAATCACTATCCATATAAGAATGACCTATTGACATATTAAGCACAAAATGTTAATCTACCTTTTCCTTCCCTTTAGTGTAACCTATAGTACCACAAGATGATGCATTTACATTCCTTGCATCTATCCTCAACCTACTTAACCATTAACTAATACTGGATCTACTACTAGAGGACTCTTGAGGCCTACTGATTGCTACTCTACATGTAGGACAACATCATTACTTCTTACATATGCATCTTCAATTCCCTTCACTAGTGTATACCAAATCAACGACCGCATTTATGCTTACATTGCACGAGTGGTAGGGTTATAGCATCTATAAAATTTATATTCCAAAGCATAACCAATGAAGATGCATTTCTCTTCCTTTGGATCCAACTTGGTTCCTCATGTTATCAAGAACATGCCTTTATGTAACACTATTTTGTTGCAGAATGTACAAGCATGTAAATTACCTCTTAATTCCTTGCTTTCTCAAGAAATCATTGAACTCATTAGAGAAATATTCTCCCCCACCTTCTGACCTTAGATATTTGATCTACATATATATATATGGAGAATGTTATGTTCCATGTTGTGTGGATATAATGAGGCTAGTGAGAGCAGTTAAACCATAGCCTAGCACTACATAACCTCTTCACATGATGGTGCACACACACACACATGTATATGTATATCACTTTGGTGCACATATCCTATATTGTTTACCATAGGATATGGGGTAACATTGAGCTTATTATATCTTTTTATCCTCACCTATGCTCACCGTGTGGCATTGTGCATGTGGGATGGCCCTACCTTTTCCTATATTAGAGAGTATGGGTGAGGCTAGATCTCATTCTCCTCTAGCCCAAGTTGTGGAGCCCATCCTTTTGTTCCTTCTTATATTAGTTAGTTGAGTGATTTCACCTCCTCCTTGTTCTCTTAGGAGTGGAGCTTAGGATTTTAAGTGTTTGGTGTGGCTACTAGCTCACTCTTGAGCACTCCCATGTGTGAGAGGCTAAGATCTTGTGTTGATTTTCCTTCATCTCATTACCATGTCCTTGTCATGTGCTTGAGCTTAGGCTTGTGAGTGAGAGAGGTGAGTGTGGTGTGGAGGTAAGTGTGATGGTGATGTGTTGCATTTCCTTTTCCTTTCAGATTAGGCTCCTTTCCCTCTTGTTGCCCTCTTCCTCTCTCTTCTCATTTCCCTTAGATTAGCATATTCTTTATTCTTTGCTCAAGGGCTTGGGTGAGAGACATTGAGGGCCTCCCATGGGTATTCTATCGACCCGCGAATGCTCTGACTAGAGAGAGTACATCAACGATGGCTTAACAGTGGTTCCATTATTGGGACAAGTTTGCAAGGAGGCATCTTCATGAATGACAAACATCTTAGCTCATTGACATTAGAAAGATCATATGAGGCGAAGACTTTTGTAAACAGTGAATTTGTTGCACTTCCATAATGGCATGCTTAAGTTTTTTAAGGGATGGAAGGAAGCAAGAAAGAAGAAGAATTTTGTAAGGAACACCTTGGCCAAGACTTTTTTAAGTAGGCCGGCGCAGGTTATAGCCGGGTGTCAGCATGAAAGGGACCTTACCTACGCCTACCAAGCTACCAAAAGAAGCTGACCACACAAAGTCTGTCCATGGCTATCTGTCCATGGCTATCCATTAATGGTCGGCTAACATTGCATAACACCTAACTGATTAACAAAAAAAAGGGGAAGAGAAGGCACTGTCATAGCAAAGGCATGAGAGGTCATTTGTTGCCTATCGTGTGCATGTGGGGCTAGAGCTACCAACACATAGAGTGGGGAGCATTGTCGCCAAAGGTGGGCGTTAAGGAGGTGATGTATGTCATGGTGCATCAAGCAAAGCAAAGGTGATGTATGTCATGGTGCATCAAGCAAAGCAAAGGTGAGCAGTAATGGGGTGGGTGTCGAAGCTAAGTAAGCCGACCGTGTGGGGAAAGCGTTAATAGAGCAGGAGGTAGGCTAGACACATCTAAGCAAGGTGGCTAACTACAACAAAGTGAAGGAAGGAAAGCGGCTTTGTTGTTCACAACAACAAGGCAAAAGGCAGTGCCGCACCACAACAGGGTGTCGAAGCTAAGTAAGCCGACCGTGTGGGGAAAGCGTTAATAGAGCAGGAGGTAGGCTAGACACATCTAAGCAAGGTGGCTAACTACAACAAAGTGAAGGAAGGAAAGCGGCTTTGTTGTTCACAACAACAAGGCAAAAGGCAGTGCCGCACCACAACAGGGACACAAACAAGGGCTGAGCAGGTGGAGGTGGCGCGGATCGTGGGGAGGTTCTGAGCAAGGGTGGAAAGCCAGAGCCAGTAGTGGAGATGAAGCACAATATAGCAAGGAGTGGAGGAGGCGGGTAAACAACTTGAAGGAGAGGAGCTGACTGTCATCGCTCTACAATACTAGCTAGGTGCTGCATGGGGAAGGAGCATATGGGGTTGATGATTCAAATGGTTCCCTTTTTATATTTTTTAAATTAAAACATCTCTACCCCTACCATTTCAATAAGATAACCCCTTCCAAAAGCAGTAAAATTTATTTTCTCTTCTTTTTTCACATGCTTCAAGACCTGTAACTCATGCTTCTTCTTTATTTTACATTAAAATCCCACTTTCCTCCCTTTCTCATGTGCTTAATCTAAAAAAGATGGCCTATTCTTTATTCTCATTTACCCCCCCTCTTACACACTTATTAAACCTCCCTATCCTCCCTCTTACACACTTATTAAGCCCACCCACCCCACTTAGACACTCATTAAACACCCCCCTTTTCTCTCTCTAAAATTTAAAAATTCTCAAAGCTAACCCCTTTCTATTTTCTAACTAACCCCCTCCCCCCTTTCTAACTAAACCCCTCCTCGTATTTCCTTTATTTTAAATATATATATATATATATTTATATTTAAAAAGCGATTAACTACTTTTTAAAACTAATCTTCCTTCCCCCTCCTCTTCTAAACTTTTCCCCAAACTAACTTTTTCCTTTTTTTCCATTTCTCTCTCCCCACTAACATTTTTAACTTGTGTATACTCTCCTTTTTACTAATTCCCCCCTTGTATCTCTTTTGTTTAACTTATTTTCCAAAGAATATCAAAAAGAAAAAATAAATGACAATCAAACTCCAAGAAAAGAAGCAAAGCAGAGTTTATTTTTACATGTTTTCGTGCCTTGATTTACACCATGTGCATCTTTTCAAATCATGGCATATCCACATTAGCACATGTTCTCAACACACCATATGAGCATTCCCACGTCATGAGCTTCATACACATATGTAGGTGGTACCAAGATTTGTGGGGTGTTTTTTCATTTCTTGAGGATGCATAGGAGGATTTAGTTGATGTTAGATGGGCACCATGGTCATCTCATTACGAGATGATGTACCGACATTCCTTGCATTTTATGGCATTCCATGGCTTTTCACATATAATTTTTTCTGTTACTCCAAGGTCACGTGGATTTTTTCCACCCATATCTTCGTATAGACGTACTTTGTTTTGACTCTTGCATTTCCCCATCACCCTATTATGGCCTCACCATTGAGCTTTGTACTGACACATCTTCGAGCCTTGGGAGAAGCCCCCCTTACGTCACATATGGCTTTGCCCATTAAGCTTTGTATCAACACATCTTGAGTCTTGGGAGGAGCCCCCCTTACCTCCCAGACATTTGAGAATTGTATTCAAGCACCCTCTTTCTCTTTTTGAGGAGGATCTTCCCCTACCATTGACACATATTTTTTGGGGACACCCCTTCGCCCGTGTGATTTCGTGCCACCATCATTCGAGGCACATGCTCCATTTGCATCATCATCCACCCCACTACCCTCGTGTTGCATGGCTCTCACTTATCACTTGCATTTATGAGAGCACCCATTCTTAGCACTTACATTTGGGATCCAGGATCCTTAGGTATAGATACTTTTTCCTTGCTATTAACTTTTGATGGGTGCTTCCACCTCCACTCTTGTTACATCTTTTAAGGGGAGCCTCTTTATCCCTTCCATTCCATGTCACATTTGGAGGACTCAGCTCGACCTTGTTGTATAGGCCCTACTTCACATGGTTATTTACCATTCATCATTTACCATGAATGGTTATTTACCATTCATCATTGGCCTTCACTCAGGCACCTGCCTTGAGCCACTTTGTTTGGGATCCTGGATTAGTCTGCGTTTACTTTCCATGGGCCTTATCGATTTACCTTCTACATTAACATACCACTCCTTGGTGTTTGCTAGAGCACCTATCGTAGCCTCTTACATTTGGGATCCTGGCATCATATACCTTTCGGATTGCCACCAATATTTAGAACATTAATCTAATTTACAGATTTGGCTACCCAATTTCAGATCATTTAGGATTTGGATCGTTCCACTTCTTGAATCACCAAGTTTTTCATATCCTTAATCTAATTCTCATATTAGCTACCCAATTTCAGATTATTCAGGATCTAGATCATCCCACTTCTCAGATCACCAAGTTTTCCAAATCATTTTATTTCAAATCACTGCTAGTTCAAGATCATCCAATATTCATATCGTCTGTAATGGGAATCATTGGTCCGAAATCCATATCATCGACTCAAAAATCCCAGATTTGATAAAGTCAATGCAACTAGATTTCTAAAAAGTAGAAAAATAAGAAAAGATACAAATTCATATTTCCATTGTTTATATGCATCTTGCATGTTTTTATTAATTCGTTTCACTGTTAAAAAAACTTGAAAAATATAAAAACATTTTAAAAATTTATCATAAAAACCCATTAAAAAATCTCAAAACCTCAAAAAGCAATTTTGGTGTTGGATCATACATTTGTAATAAGACATAATCATTTCTCAATCTTATTATAACTGAGTCTTTGAATATATAAGACTTTATCTCCTCATGCTTGGACATTAGGGAGTGGTAGTTGACCTCCCTAATTGTGCCAGACACGAGTTTGGAAGGAGACCAAGATTCCTTCACAATAAAGAAGACTAGATCAACATGGGATAAACCCTATAGAGCTTCTACAAGTGAGAATGGAGCCTAGTGGGAACCATATTCATAGGTGCATCATTAAGAAGGGTTGAAAAGGGCTCAGGCAGCTCACCAAACTGGAGAGAGATGAGCTATTAGCGAGAATATGGGGGAACGGGCTTAAACTCAAATAGCTAACAAAACTTATGTGCTACATCACTATGGTTATCTCATGAGATTGCAAATTTACCAATCTACATTGACCATTACGAGGTGCTTTTGGAGCGATGATCATCTTTGGCATTGCTAGGGCATGAACCAAATGTCTTGGACAACCTAAAAGTCATTGCTTTATGTGATGGACAGGAATTCTATGTAGACCCAGAGGGACATGTGTATATTCCCACATAAAACTCATCCATCATCATATCATTTGGTGTGCCAACACAACTGGAGCAGAAGGACCTCATAGGGCCCATGAAATCTCAAGCACTACAACACATCGAGGGCACAATAGCATTTTTTAGTAGCGTTTTGGAAGAGGGAGTGTTGGGGATTTTAATGTTGCTGAGTAACATCACTTTTTTGCTACTCAACAGCATTTTTTTGTTGCTAAAAACACTTCTCAATAGCGTTTTTTTGTTGCACAACAGTGCCCCAATAATGCTATTAGCAAATGTTTTTTTGCTGCTCAGAAACGCTTTTAGCAGTGAAAAAATGCTGGTACACTGTAAAAAAATAAAACTCTGCTCAACAGCATGGCTTGGAAAAAGTAATCCCGCTTCTTTTGCCATCGCACCGATTTTATCATTTGAATGTCCTAACCTTGACACCTTAGGTTTTTTTGCAACTTCATATCTAATCTATCTCTTCTACCTCTCCTACCCTATCCTCCTCAAACTCAAGCAAAGTATGTCTTGTCTTTTCCTTCATCTCCTATGCAAACAAGCTTTCCATGAAAGTTTTCTTTTGATTATTTTCCTTCTCTTTCTCTCTTTTAAGTTTTTCTTTTCTTTTTTTTCCCCTTCTCATTGAAGCTTAACCCTAACCCTAGCTTCTACATAGAAACCCTAATAGAGAGCTTTGATGGAGAGCTCTCCATCAAAGCTCTCTATTATGTTTTCTATGTAGAAGCTATGGTTAGGGTTAAGCTATAATGAGAAGAAAGGAAAAAGAAAGATTTAATAAGTTTTCTATGTTATGCAAAATCTTTCATTAAGATTTCTATTAAGATTAGGGTTTTGTATATGCTTTTTATTAGGGTTTTGTATATGCTTTCTATTAGGGTTAAGATTAGGGTTACTAATAGTTTTTTTTTCTTTATTTGGTTTGATTTTGTAGGTTATCCACACATACAAGCCTCATAAAGTAAGAGATCTCTCCCTTTTATGTTTCCTCTCTTATGCTTTTACATGTTTTAGGGTTTGTAAGTGATTGGATTTGTTATTTTTTCTCCCCTCTATGGATAGCATAGCTCTTCTCTCAAGAGGTGGCCATATGCCTTAACCTCATGTATGAGGCTAGTGCGCATAAAGCTTATGCGTTAGACATGTGCATAAGCCTCATACATAAGGGTAGTGCATAAACCTCATGCATGAGACTTATGCATTACCAAATGCATAAGCCTCATGCATGAGGCTTATACATAAGGTTATGCATAAGACTTGTGCATAAAGCCTCATGTATAAAGCTTATGCATTAGCAATAAGCTTTATGCATAGCAATAAGCCTCTATGCATAGCCTTATACATAAGGCTATGCATAGAGGCTTATGCATTAGCAATAAGCCTCTATGCATAGCCTTATACATAAGATTATGCATGAGGCTTATACATTAGCCATATGCATAAGCATCATGTATAAAGCCATATGCACAAGCCTTATGTATAAAGCCTATGCACATGGCTAATGCATAAGCCGGGTACATAAGATTTATGCCGCATGAGGTTTTATGCATAAGACTCATGCATAAGCTGCATACATGAGGCTTATGTATAAGCTCCATATATGAGGTTTTATGCATGAGACTCATGCATAAGCTGCATACATGAGGCTTATGTATAAGCTCCATATATGAGGTTTATGCATGAGGCTTATGCACAGCTTTATGCAGGCTAGGAATGCATAGCCTTATGTATAGCCTCGTGCAAGGCCTATGCATGAGCTTTATGCATAAGGCTTATGCATTAGCCGAGTGCACCAAGAGCTCCCAATGTATGTTGGGTGCTACCTAGGCATGCCGGTAGCTTTTGATGCATGTCGATAAGTATCGGCATGCACCGAAAGCTACCAGCATGCATCAAGAGCACCCAATGCATGCTGGGTACTATATAGGCATGCCAGTAGCTTCTAATCCATGCCGATAACTATCGACATGCACTGAGAGCACCCAATGCATGCCGAGTGCTACCTAGGCATGCTGGTAGCTTCCAATGCATGCCAGCATGCACCGGGAGCATCCAATGGATGCCAGTGCTACCTAGGCATGCCGATAGCTTCTAATACATGCCGGTAACCACCGACATGCACCGAGAGCACCCAATGTATGCTGGGTGCTACATAGGCATGCCAGTAACTACCGACACGCACTAGGAGCCATGCACCAAGAGATCCCTATGTCGGGTGCTACCTAAGTTTGTCGGTAGCTACGGGCATCACCGAGAGCACCCAATGCATGCCAAAAGCTCATGAAGGCTGAATAGATAACTTTTTTTTAGAGCTGGGGGACAGACTGGGAACTCCCTAGTCTACCCCAACTTTTTTTTGCTAGCTTTATTTTCGCTACTCAACAGCGCTATTAGCAACGTTTTTTTGCCTACTATTTTTGCTACTGAGTAGTGATCCCATTGTAGCAAAAATAGCAGTGTTTCTAATAGTGAAATAGGCCCGACATCTTCGTACCCTTCTAGTTATAAAAGCGCTGCTATTTGTGCTGATGTACCCTCATTTTATTGTAGTGAAGCTCAAATGGAACCAATCAAGAATCAACCTCTAAATGTAATAGACATATTCTTTATGAGGAGAGTTTGAGAAAATCAAGGCAATATAGGCTTGTTTGAGGATTCCCATGATAACCTCTTTTACATCACCATTATACAAAGAGACGTTGTCAGGTGAAAATCTGAAAGGTGTTTTGGGTCTGTGTACATATGGTGTGTGTGGTTTACGAATAAACTTTGCCCTGAATGCCCTGGCAAATGTATAGACTGGGTGGTTTTGCAGTGGGCTGCTACACGTATTGTTTTTTTCGGAGCATATGTTGGAGATTTGGAAGTTTTATTGCAGCAGTATGGTGTGCGGGTGGTTGCCAAATGCATGGCACCGACTGTGATGGTAACTGTCATGTTTGGTAAGTTATGATGCGACCGGTTTTTGCGTAGGCAGCTCTCGCATTGTTTTGGAAGGTTATGGGCGCGGCATGTTCACCCGAAAAGCAAGGTAATGAGAGGGATGGTGGCCATTATTGAGGCTTAAAAAAATAAATAAAAAATATAATACACATGGCCAATAATTTTAATAGCCACATGGAAGCCAACGTTGCTGCCAGCACGCCATCTAGAAGGTGGTGGCGAAGGTGTGAAGAAAGGAGAGATGGCCGCCTCGAAGTTTTGGTCGCCTTGTAGAAGGGATGGCTTGCTGAGGCGCTGCAGAAAAGAGACGTGAGGGAAGCTGTCGAGAGCAACGTTGGAAAAGGTGGCCGCCGCGCAGTAGAGGGCTGTCGGGGGTAAGCGTGCAGTGGCTCAGGGGTGATTCTGAGAGACAGCTGCAAGGCTCTGGTGCGTGGCTAAAAGTAGAGAAAAAGAAGGCGTGGTAGCGGCCTTGTACGAGAGAGAGAAGGCTGGCAAAGACAGTCGAAAGGTGGCAGCCGGGGTGTGACAGAAAGAGGGTCACACTGGAGAGCGCAGTGCAGAGGTCGAAGAGAGCCAGAGTGGTGACCATCTTGTAAAAGCTGGGAGAGGCTTCTTCAAAGGCTGGCGCGGCAGATCAGCAGTTAGCTAGAGGCGACTGGGGAGGCGCCAAGAGATGAACTGAGGGTGGAGAGCAAGCAGTCGAGCTGGAAGGCAACTGGTAGTGCAAGTGAGACTGGCGGTGCAGAGAACCTGGACGACACTGAAACCTGTAGAGACCGGGTGACAGAGCAAGTGAGACTGGCGGCTGCTGCAGAGAACCTGGACGACACTGAAACCTGTAGAGACCGGGTGACAGAGCAAGGAGGTGGCTGTGCAAATTGTCGAGGGAAGGGCAGTAAGGGAGCCGCCTGTGTGAAGTGCGAGAGCTGTGGCTTTGGAGTGCAGAGAGGAGATGCGTGGGAAGGTGGTTTTTTGTTGATGCTGCGTTGAGCAGTTAGTGTTGGAGCTGCAAGGCTCTGGTGTTAGCGAAGCTGCTGGTTCACGACACATAGAGAGTAAGAGCTGCTGAAGTTGAGGATTAGCTAGTGGGGCGCCCTCTGAAGAGAGGAGTAGCTGGTTTTGTGTGGGCGACGACTGTAGGCAGAGAGTGGATGCTGACCAGAGAGAGAGCCTTGGTTTTTTGTGTATGTAGGGCTGCAGTAGAGGTGCTGATGTGTGGGCTGGAGACAGTGGGGCTCGCCTACGACACTTGTTGGCAGGTAGCAGCTGGACAGAGAATAGCCGGGCTACAGAGGAAGTGAAGAAGGGTTGCTGGTGGGGCGCCCTCTGGAGAGTGCAGAGACCGGGAGATAGAGGCTTGGTTGTCAGACGCAAGGGTGTATTCCCTTGGCAGTAAATCCTGGCCAGAATCCTGGTTTTTGGTGTAATTGCAAAGTTTGTTACAGTGTGGTTGATGCTGTGTGTGTTTATGCTGGATGATCATTTGTTATCGTGGTTTCTGGCTGTTCTTTTTGGTGTGGGTGGGTGGAGAATAGTGAGAAGTGTTCCAGCCGACCGGTGGCTGGTGGTGCCTCCGTTGTGTTTGTATTTCCAAGTTTGGGAGGTGAAGGGCTATAGAGGCAGTGGTCTTTTTTCCTTTTTTTCACCTCACATTCTTCTGGTGTCTCCACAGAGGATAGCTCAGGGATTGTTCGACAGAGGAGAGCTCAGGTATTTCTCTTAGAGGGTGTATGCCCCAGAGTGAGAGATTGAAGGAAGGTGTTTCCGGTGTTTTTCTTGGGATTTGAGGTGAGCTTTGGGGATCAAAATGATGTCATATCTAGAGTTTTTTGGTGGTCCTAATGAAGATGTGGCAGATTTTCTGGAAAGGATGGAGGTTGCATGCATAAGCAATCACATCAATGAGCCGGCACAGGTATTGCGGTTGCTGAATATATGTTTGAAGGGAGATGCAAGGGTATGGTGCAAGAGCTTATGAGGAGTCGTTAAGGGATGCTGAGCCACGCATTTCTATGAGACTGAAGATGGATTGAAGACTGCTCTTTTGAACAGGTTCAAGAAGATTGAGGATCCAGATAGAGTTTGGCATGAAGTGCAGGGGTTGATACAGGGCGAATTGGAGCCAATTGATGATTATGTGAAGAAATTCTCTTTGCTCTGGGAGACTTTGTGCAGGGCTTTGGGAGATGATCAGGTACCTCCAGACATGATGAAGAAGGATCGTTTTATTTTGCAGGATTGAAAGGAGGCATTCGCTCGAAGGTGGAGCTAAAGAAGCCCAGGTCTTATGAGGATGCGGTGGAGATTGCCAAATCAACGGATTGGAAATTGCAACGGATGAACCAGCTGGCCAGTGGTGGCAGTGAGGCCTGAAATGAGAAGGGTAGAAGCGGTACTGATGAGAACCGTGCTGGAAAGAGTGCAACCGACAGAAGCTCAAGTAAATAATGTCACACCACAGGGAACAAAGGTAGCACCTAGCTGTTACAGCTTCTGATGAAAGGCTTCAACAGGACATGAGGCAAATGGTGGATTGTATGAAGAATCTGAGTTTGAAGATGATGGAGAACACAGGTGGTGGACGTGGCCGAGGCAGAGGCTATAATCAGGAAGGGGTTGAAGGTCAGACAGCAGGCTATGGAAGTGGGCGTGGTTTTGGCAGGGGTAGACGGTTCATTCCTACATGTTGGAATTGTGGTGAACTTGGACATCTAAGTACAGATTGTGATAAGCCGCAGCGAATGGGGGGTGATATGTATCCCTTACCCTCTCAGATTTCCAACAGGGCAAATGATTATGGGATTGAAATTACAGGTGAAGCAGGGACCAGTGGGTTGACAAATGAGGAGAAAGGTAAAACTAAGGTGATAGATGTGGTCACCCTTGAAACAGAAGCTGATGTGATGCCTTTGGGGAAACGGATGCCATAGGAAAGGGAAAGTAGGGATGTGGTCACCCTTGAGAAGACGAAGGAAACAGAAGCTGATGTGATGCCTTTGGGGAAACGGATGCCATAGGAAAGGGAAAGTAGGGATGCTGCAGGGCCTAGCAAGAAGAAAGGTAAAGTGAAGGAAGGAGGAGATGTAAAGGTCAAGAAGAAGCGGAAGTCTCGTAGGAAGTTTCAGGTAACTGATTTTCCGCTGGGGGTTGGGTAGGATAGCTATAGTTTACAGGAGGACATGGCTGGAAGGAAGGCTAATATTACTTTTGGGCAATTGATAGTAGAGTTAGCTCCCAAATTAAAGTGTCAGTGGAAAACACTTGTGAATTCGAGAGAGAAGGAGCCTGCCAAAGGTATAGTGACTGTTTTATCTGTTCAGGAGTTGCCTGATATATGTCCTGTATGGTATAAAGGGAAGAATCTGGGAGAGGCATACATAGATGGTGGTGCACAAATTTGTGTAATCACACTAGCAGCTGTGGAGAGGCTTGGTCTTAATTTTACTGAAGCGTCTGGTTTCCGTATTCGGTTGGCCAATCACCAGAAGGTCAAATGCTTAGGTATGATCAAAAAGTTAGAATTGCAGGCTTTTGATGTAAAGGTGCTTGTGGATTGTCATGTTATGCCTGCAGGAATGGGTGCATTCCCCATCATTTTGGGAAGACCATGGCTGAGAGCGGTGAAGGCTGTTCAAGATTGGAGGAAAGGGGTCATTACTCTATATGACAGACGAGGGGATAAAAAGCAGTTTAACATGGATAACCAGAAGCCTGTTCGTGATGAAAGGGAAAGTGAAGCTAATTCGAGTGTTGATGATACGACCAGTAGCACCACTACTAGTGAGGGAACAGAAGACACTTCATCTAGTGAGGAGGATGCAGAGATGGATGCCCTGGTTATTGTTGATGAGTGCTTGGTGATGAGGTTGCCCAACAAGAAGAGGCCATAATACAGGAAGAATGCGAGGAGGAACATGAGCAAAGGTATGCATGTGATGTAAAAGAGTTTGCTTTAAAGTATTTGGATAATGAACCTTTGTGGGATGAGTGGGATATAGAAAGTCTGCAGGATGATGAACCAGAGTTGGAGTTGGATGATCAGATGTGCATTAATGTTAAGAAAGCTACAAGCAGAATTAATGCTATGAAGGAAAAGCAACACCAGAAGACTTTGAATGATGCTGATGCTATGGATGAGTTTATGGATGCTGTGATAGATGAATTTCTTACTGGCCTTGATGAAGATGAGCATACAGGAACTAAGGTGGATGCTTTGGCAATGGTGCCTTTTGAAGGGGAGTTTGTTTTGCCTAGTGGTTGGCTTTGATGGTGATGCTTCTTATCTTGATGGACAAGAAAGTGTTATGGCACAGCAGGTTTTTCTTGATGAGGCTTTTATCAGTTATTACTCTCAGCAGGAGTTGCTTCACTTGGTTCTCCAGTATTGGTGCTGATCATATCAGTGATTTTGGAATAGAGATGAGGCAGGATGGTGTGTATGTCAAAAGCTTTGTTTCAAGAAATTCTTATGCTATGTTGTGGAATGTGGGATGGAAAATTATGCCTGTGGAAGATGACAGTGTTTCTCTGATCACATGGAATAGAGATGTTCTGATTACACTGTATGATGCTCAAAGGATTGATGGAGGGAAACGTGGTCATATGCTTTCTGCTGATCATAAATGATTCAGCAGGCTAGGGGTTGGGCAAAGTATGTCAGGTGAAAATCTGAAAGGTGTTTTGGGTCTGTGTACATATGGTGTGCGTGGTTTACGAATAAACTTTGCCCTGAATGCCCTGGCAAATGTATAGACTGGGTGGTTTTACAGTGAGCTGGTACACGTGTTATTTTTTTCGGAGCAGATGCTGGAGATTTGGAAGTTTTATTGCAGCAGTATGGTGTGCGGGTGGTTGTGCATGGCACCGACTGTGATGGTAACTGTCATGTTTGGTAAGTTATGATGCGGCCGGTTTTTGTGTGGGCAGCTCTCGCATTGTTTTGGAAGGTTATGGGCGTGGCATGTTCACCCGAAAAGCAAGGTAATGAGAGGGATGGTGGCCATTATTGAGGCTTGAAAAAATAAATAAAAAATATAATACACATGGCCAATAATTTTAATAGCCACATGGAAGCCAACGTTGCTGCCAGCACGCCATCTAGAAGGTGGTGGCAAAGGCGTGAAGAAAGGAGAGATGGCCGCCTCGAAGTTTTGGTCGCCTTGTAGAAGGGATGGCTTGCTGAGGCGCTGCAAAAAAGAGATGCGAGGGAAGCTGTCGAGAGCAGCGCTGGAAAAGGTGGCCGCTGCGCAGTAGAGGGCTGTCGGGTAAGCGTGCAGTGGCTCAGGGGTGATTCTGAGAGACAGCTGCAAGGCTCTGGTGCGTGGCTAAAAGCAGAGAAAAAGAAGGCATGGTAGCGGCCTTGTACGCGAGAGAAGGCTGGCGAAGACAGTCGAAAGGTGGCAGCTGGGGTGTGACAAAAAGAGGGTCGCGCTGGAGAGCGCAATGCAGAGGTCGAAGAGAGCCAGAGTGGTGGCCGTCTTGTAAAAGCTGGGAGAGGCTTTTTCAAAGGCTGGCGCGCAGAGCAGCAGTAGCTGGAGGCGACTGGGGAGGCACCAAGAGATGAACCGAGGGTGGAGAGCAAGCAGTCGGGCTAGAAGGTAGCTGGTAGCGCAGGTGAGACTGGCGGCTGCAGAGAAGCTGAACGACACCGAAACCTGTAGAGACCGGGTGACAGAGCAAGGAAGGTGGCTGTGCAAACTGTCGAGGGAAGGGCAGTAAGGGAGCCGCCTGTGTGAAGTGCGAGAGCTGTGGCTCTGGAGTGCAGAGAGGAGACACGTGGGAAGGTGGTTTTTTGTTGATGCTGCGTTGAGCAGTTAGTGTTGGAGCTGACAAGCTGCAAGGCTCTGGTGTTAGCAAAGCTGCTGGTCACGACACACAGAGAGTGAGAGCTGCTGAAGTTGAGGGTTAGCTGGTGGGGCGCCCTCTGAAGGGAGGAGTAGCTGGTTTTGTGTGGGCGACGACTGCTGTGCAGGCAGAGAGTGGATGCTGACCAGAGAGAGAGCCTTGGTTTTTTGTGTGTGTTGGTTGCAGTAGAGGTGCTGATGTGTGGGCTGGAGAGAGTGGGGCTCGCCTACGACACTTGGCATGTAGCAACAGCTGGACAGAGAATAGCCAGGCTACAGAGGAAGTGAAGAAGGGTTGCTGGTGGGGCGCCCTCTGGAGAGTGCAGAGACCGGGAGACAGAGGCTTGGTTGTCAGACGCAAGGGTGTATTCCCTTGGCAGTAAATCTTGGCCAGAATCCTGGCTTTTGGTGTAATTGCTGAGTTTGTTACAGTGTGGTTGATGCTGTGTGTGTTTATGCTGGATGATCATCTGTTATCGTGGTTTCTGGCCGTTCTTTTTGGTGTGGGTGGGTGGAGAACAGTGAGAAGTGTTCCAGAGCTGGTGGGGCTGGTGTTTATGCTGGATGATCATCTGTTATCGTGGTTTCTGGCCGTTCTTTTTGGTGTGGGTGGGTGGAGAACAGTGAGAAGTGTTCCAGCCGTTGTGTTTGTATTTCCAAGTTTGGGAGGTGAAGGGCTATAGAGGCAGTGGTCTTTTTTCCTTTTTTTCACCTCACAACGTGGATGAAAACCATAAGTTTTTGGATGCATCCCCTAGTTAGTAGGTGTTATCATCCAACATGTGATCAAACACATATGCAGACAAGGACGTTAACACATACATCCTAAGAATGACCAAGAAGTGAGAAGGACATAAAGGTTTGGGTAGGTGGGAGTCTTTCCACCTAATACAAACTTGGAGCATCGAACATTAAGATCAAGTGAAGTAATGACCTCTTCTAAGAAAATCACCTCAAGACCAAGAAGCTTTGCATTAAGAGGAGAATTTTCATAATGGCCCACAGGAGGTGGGTAGACGGGAGTCTTCCCACCTAAAATACACAGACCGGAGCATCGAACATTGAGACCAAGTGAAGTAAGGACTTCTTTTAAGAGAATCACCTCAAGACCAAGAAGCTTTGCACTAAGAGGAGAATTTTCATTCTATTCTACAAAGGAAATGGCCCACAGGCCCAAAGCCAAAGTCATGTTTTCCTATAGGGAGGAACATTTAGCATCCATTGGGTAGTATAAGAACACTTAGGCAAGAGCCTTTAGAAAGAACAATATTTCTGACCCCAATTGAGCCATTGGTACCAATCCAATTAGGATGGGGAGCCGCAAGAGTTAAGAGTTAAGAATATAGAGCCTCAAGTGTACCAGTCAAGTGTACTAGTAGCTCTAGAAGCACTAGTATATGGGTACCCAATGACACATTCGAGCTTCATACCCTTGAGCGACCAAGAGAAGCATCTTTTGGGGTACCTCTGCCTATGGTTATACGGGACCATCTTATACTTCATACCCTTGAGCGACCAAGAGAAGCATCTTTTGGGGTACCTCTGCCTATGGTTATACGGGACCATCTTATACTTAGGTACCTCCTCATAGCCAAACCTAGGCACATGGTCACAATGACTCCCGAGCTAATAACATAACCAACTAAAATAGGCCCTAGAACTCATATAGGAGATGAGAAGAAATATTGATGCTGTTTTGGCTAGTCAAACCTATAATAAGGGGATTGAGAGAGGAAGTGAAGTATGGCAATCCCAAGATAAGACTTTCTCTCTTAGCCAAGTTGATTTCAAAGTTCGATAGAATGGGAGATTCCTATAACCATTTGGCAACTTTCAAGTAAGAATGTACATTAGAAAGGGTGATCGACCCTTAAACAAAGATAGATGCTTTTGGCTTGACCTTAGAAAGTAATAATTTGATTTGGTTTGAAATGCTAGAAGATTTACAAAGAGAAACCATGAAAACTTGGAGCTAGCATTTATACAATAGGATTCTCTAATATGGGTGTCAAGAACAACTTTGTAACTTAACTATAGTAGCTTGAACATAAAACAATGAGATTACATCAATCGTCTCAAGAACTTGAACAATAGGTGTCATGTTGAGGAAAAACCAAGCCAAATCAAGCTAATTTTGTTATTCTTATAAGGTGTTTCTGTCTTATATGGACAAACAGAGCATGCTGTTGACTCCTGCGCCTTGACAGTATCACCATGCAAAACCGACTGAGGTTGCATCCCAGCCCCTATACATAGAATGGTTAGGTAGAATTGCTGAAGATCTTGATGGGCAGGCCCATATTGCTGAAGCGAAGGTTGGTTCTGCTAAATTGGTCTTAGCAGAGAAGAGGGATTTGTGGCTACGCAAGGCACCTACTCGGCCTATGCCTCGATATAGTAGAGATGGAGAGACTTAGAGCAGACATGGAGATATTAAAAGCATCTCCCCTAGAAAATGAAGCTCTCATTCTGAAGAAGGAAGCTGAGATAGGAGTGCTAGAGAGGGTGATCTCAGTGGCTTCTGGTGCTGTGACGTCTACTACAGAGATGAAGGAGGAGGTGTCCACTATGCAGGTACTTTTGAAAACTCAAGCATTTTTCTATCCTTTAAGTAGTGGTCCAAGCACTTGCAAGTGATATATGCACTTGCAAGTGATATATGCACTTGCAAGTGATTTAAGCACTTGAAAGTGCTCATATATTTACACCACTTGCAAGTGCTTATTCCACTTGGAAGTGCTTAGAGGTCATCGAGTTCATAGACCACTCATAAGTATTGAGACCACTTGCAAGTGCTGTGACCACTTGCAAGTGTTATACCACTGTAAGTGCTTACATCACTAGCAAGTGCATAGAAATCATGCAAGTTCTTAGAAGTTTACCACTTGAAGGTGCTAATACCTTTTGCAAGTGGTCATACCACTTGCAAGTGCTAAGGCCACTTGTAAGTGTTCATGCCTTTTGCAAGTTCTAAGACCACTTGCAAGTGTTCATACCACTTGCAAGTGCCTAGGCCACTAGCGAAGTTCAAGACCACTTACAAGTGTTCATACCGCTTTCAAGTGCTCATACCACCACTTGTTGCAAGTGGTCATACCACTTGTTGCAACAAGTGCTAAGGCCACTTGTAAGTGTTCATGCCTTTTGCAAGTTCTAAGACCACTTGCAAGTGTTCATACCACTTGCAAGTGCCTAGACCACTAGCGAAGTTCAAGACCACTTGTTGCAAGTGTTCATATCGCTTTCAAGTGCTCATACCACTTGCAAGTGCTTAAAACACTAGCAAAAGCACAAAGCACATACAATTTCTAAGACCTTTAACAGGTGCTTAGAACACTTGGAAGAGCACTTGCAAGTGTTCATATCGCTTTCAAGTGCTCATACCACTTGCAAGTGCTTAAAACACTAGCAAAAGCACAAAGCACATACAATTTCTAAGACCTTTAACAGGTGCTTAGAACACTTGGAAGAGCCACTTGCAAGTGGTTGCATCATTTTCAAGTGCTTAGACCACTCACTGGTGCTTAGACCACTCACTGGTGCTTAGACCTTAGGGCACTGCACAGACCACTAACAGGTGCTCAAACCACTTACACATGCTTGAAAGTGTTCATATCGCTTTCAAGTGCTCATACCACTTGCAAGTGCTTAAAACACTAAACACTAGCAAAAGCACAAAGCACATACAATTTCGAAGACCTTTAACAGGTGCTTAGAACACTTGGAAGAGCCACTTGCATCATTTGCAAGTGCTTAGACCACTTTCAAGTGCTTAGACCACTCACTGGTGCTTAGACCTTAGGGCACTGCACAGACCACTGACAGGTGCTCAAACCACTTACACATGCTTGAAAGTTCTGATGGCTGGTTGTTTTTCATTATGTGCAGGCTTCGGTTGAGGAAATGGACCATGTGTTATGTGAGCTGAGGTATGTGAGCTGAGGAGATAGGCCTCCTTCGTGAAAGAGGCATGCACTTTCTTGAAGAGAGAGGGGAGAGCCCTTCTAGTGCCTACCCCGCCTCCTAAGTCCACCTGCCAAGTCTGTCCTAGGTGCTGACACTGTCCTCATTGGTGGATCTTGTGTGGCCACCTGCTGTCAAGAAAACATGCAGCCGGCGTTTATTATCTGCCATGTGCCCACAAGTACCACCCCTTTTGCTTTTCCATTGTCTGTGCAACTGAGCCCAAGTGCATTGTTCCGGATTGTTCGTGGGAGATACCACTTGTAGCAAGATGTTGGGCACTTGGGAATGCATATGAGGAGTCCATAGGTAAGGCATGCCTCTTTCATAGGACAGGATTCATGCTACTTTTGATATGTATAGTAATTGTCTGTTATGTCTCAGGTGAGCCAGAGGAGGCTGGCGAGGGGGTGGACCCAGCCGCTTCCACCTCATTCATGCATGATGTGGATGCCCCCTTTGACCTAGACGCCTTGATGATGAAATACAAAAACATGGTGGGTGGTTGTAGTCTGTCTCCTGAAAAAACTGATGTGCTTGGTGATGGAGGCATCCTGAGGGAGACACTGGTTCTGAGATCACACAAGGTAATTTTGGTTGCTGTAACATGTTATCCTCAGACATGATTATCCATGATCATTGTGATCATATTAACTACCTGTGCTCCTAACTTGATTTCCTATTGCAATCCCAGGTACTAATGTCATTAAGACATTAAGTCATGTTAGTGCTCCAAGTGGAGAGCCAAGCCGCGTGTACATACTGAAGAGGAGTTGGACCCAGATATGGAAGAGACCCTCCAATTTGTTGCAGGAGAGCTGCGGAAGAAGAAGAAAAGGCAGGTGGAGGATGGGCCTCTTCGGGACCCCAAGAAAAGTACTAACCCAATTTTCCCCAAAGCCCAAGCATGCAAGAAGCTTTAGCTTCTTGCAACTTTGTAGCTTTTTGCTCATGCAAGCCGCATTACTTTACGACAATACAATATATAAGTCCTTTGTCTCAATGTCTGTGCGCATCCTGACCATCTTAATTGTTGTGCATGTAGTTAAAATTCAAGTTGTTGGCTCGAAAACCCTATCACCCCACTGATGAGGTAGAGCACATTGAGCACTATCCTCCACGCTATCAGTTTCAATGCTTCAATGACTCTCGAGACCTAGCAGTCGTTGTTGACTTCAACAAGGTTCTTTTGTGCATGCACGATAAGCGTAGGACAGAGATTCCCCCAAATGTCTCAACGCTGTACTTTTCCAAAGTCCGTGAGGATGAGAACATAACCTATTACGTATGGCACGATGCAGAGGTGTTCTTACTTGCGTTGAGTCAGGATGCACAGGTGTTCTTACTTGTGTTGAGTCAGGTTGCAGAGGTATTTGTGTGGACCTCCCACAGAGGCAAGGAATTGGAGACAGCCATGGATAAGTGCCTGCCTCAAGCCAAGAAATGCATGAGTGGATGGCTGTCTCGCAAACCGCTTGCCATGTTTGCACTTGGTGCTTTGATATTCCTCCTAGGCCAATGTTATTGAAAAACCTGGATACCTTCTGGCATCTTTTCCCGAAATTCAATACGACAAATACACTTGTGCTAGATGACTCATTGTATAAAATGTACTCTAATGATCCTGCATGCTATGTGATCCTTCCTGAAGTGGAGAAGCAGACTGAGGGGCAGTGGGAAAATTTTCTGAAACAGGATGTGGCTGACTTTGTGTTGTAGTGGGCAGAAAGTGTTGACAGAGCAAAAACTATCAAAGAGTGCCCTTTTGATGTCAGGGATGATGCCTTGTAACGGTCGAATTGGAGAATTGTGCAGAACAATGTTGAGGAAATGAAAGAAATTGAAGCCCCCCGACCTGGATCCTAAAGAAAGAAAGTATAAGCGTCCAAAGTATAAAACAGCAAGTTAGAAGTGCTTTTGCAGGCATTTTTCCCATTGTACAAAGGACTGCCTATAGCCCCTTCACTGCCATGACACCATGCCCTTACTGTGTAGCTTAATGTGCTCTAACACTGTGCCTTTATTGTGTGGCTAACTTCCAACACTCCTTGACATATATACAAACAAAAATGGTTTTGACCTTGGAACGATTTTGTGTCAATCTGGTGTCATTTTCTTTAGTTTATACTGTGGTTGCATTTTGTGGACTCTTAAGAAAGTGATGGTTTGAAAGTGCTTGTCTAGGACTGAAGTGCTTGTCAAGTGGTTTAAAAGTGCTGGTCTAGACACTAAAAGTGCTTGTCAAGTGGTTTGAAAGTGCTTGTCTAGGTATTGAAGTGCTTGTCAAGTGGTTTGAAAGTGCTTGACAAGAATTTCTCAAGTGGTCTGAAAGTACTAAACACGTGCTTGTCTAGGTACTAGAAAGCACTGGGGCTAACTACTGGCTCACTACTGGTGGTCAGGTAATCTGAAAGTGTTTGTCAAGGTGCTTAAAGCGCTTGTCAAGTGGTCTGGAATGCTTGTCTAGGTACTAAAAGTACCTGCTGATAGGTGCTTACCATGTGGCCTCGAAGTGCTTGTCAAGTGCTTGTGTAGGTACTTTAATTGTTTGGGAAGTGCTGGTCAAGTGGTCTGAAAGTGCTTGTCTAGTTACTTAAAGTGCTTGTCTAGGTACTTAAAGTGCTTGTCTAGTTACTTAAAGTGCTTTTCAAGTAATCTGAAAGTGCTTGTGTAGATCCTAGAAGTGCTTGTGTAGGTACTAGAAGTGCTTGTCAAGTGGTCTTAAAGTGCTTGTCTACTACTGAAAGTGCTGTCAAAGAGTTGAACGTGCGAAATAGTGCTTGTGTAGGTACTAGAAGTGCTTGTCAAGTGGTCTTAAAGTGCTTGTGTAGGTACTAGAAGTGCTTGTCAAGTGGTCTTAAAGTGCTTGTCTACTACTGAAAGTGCTGTCAAAGAGTTGAACGTGCGAAATAGTGCTTCTTAGGAGGATGCATTGTGCTAGCTTGAAAGTTAGAACTTACAAGTTCTCCTCTGGGGGCATGCTATTATAGATTTGTTCAAATACATCATTTGACAATTCATATACATTAGGCTCACCTTCTACCGAGCACATCGGAAACCTGATGCATCGCAGCAGGTGGGAGTAGATAAAAGCAGGAGGCTTGTCATCCAAAAGAACATAGGTGTCATCTTGGCCATTTACCTTGTCGTAGAAGAGTCCCTCAATGACAAATGAGTTCTTTTGAATACGGTTATGCCATTCATCCCTTTCAGATTTGATGGTCAAGTGCTTGGTTTTAGTGCACTTCAAGATGTAGAAGTCTGCACACCTGCCTCCAACTGCGAAGTTCTGGCCAACCATCAAGGCATCACTTAGGTCGTCATGGTGGCCAGCATACATGGGGGCTCCTGGTAACTCATAATCGCTAGATGCATCTCCATCGTTTTACATCGACAGTCGGTTGTATTCGCAAGTACTGCCACCTCTCAACATGGTCCTTGTTTACACATCTCCTCCATTGGCCTTTCATGCATGCATGGCAAAAGCAGGACAGTGGTCTGCATCGTAGCCCGTGCATATCTTATTGATTGTAGCCATTGACACAGTGGAAGGATTGAGACCCTTTGATCCACATGCAATCCCACTCTCTATCTCTGTCTACATCACCGAGCTTGACCTCCCAGAATCTACGATCGACTTTCTTCCCTGTTAATGGACATTCTTTCTTGAGGGTTGCGTTGAGGAATGCCACCACACTTGAAGCGTTATGTAACACCCATCCGTCAGATTTCAGCTGCTCTTGTGTGAGATCTCTTTTGAGCACCGCACTAGCCCCATCATGCTCGCCCTTCCCATGGCTGGATGCAAAGAAACTGTGCATCATCTCAATACTTGTCATATTGAAGTATCGGGCTAAAAAATAGAAATGGTGCCTTGCTTTGAATTGTGAAGCAATGCCATCAGACCACACCCAGTGTCGCTTGACACTGCATCCTTGAGCTTTCAACCACTCATTATGCAAAATAAAGCAGTGCTGCACAAGCAAAGTGTTGTGGATTTTGTCATCAGAGATGTAGAAGTGGGTTGTCTTCCGAATGGTACCAAGCACATCACGCAGGTACAAAATGTGGACCAAGATTGTCACCTGAGTTGAATACCAATGCATTGACTGAATTTCATTCTGCACCTTGAAGGAGTAATTCTCTACAAAATCCACTATCGACACCACTACATCATCTAGAAATTTATCCAAACACTCTTTGAATTGTTCAGCTTGCCATCTGTACTTATAATTGTGTTTGATGAAGTTTCCCAATTTGCTTTGAAGCAAGGAAGTGAAAGTCCTCCGGCTGACTTGGCGAACAACAAGATCTTTCCGAGTTTTTGCTTGACCGTTCTCATCCACTTCCTGTGTAGAAACGTCGTCAAGAAGCTTGACAGTCATCATAGAGATGTCATCGCTTTTTTCATGTGGACACAAGGAGATCTGTTTAATGCCATAATGTTGGCATGTACCCAAAAGACATTGTCTACGGTGATAAGCACAGTCAATGGGTTTTGGGCACAATACAGACTCCCACAAGTCTATTAAGCTTGGAAATGTGGCATTGGAGGCCGCGCACTGTGCTGTTCCATCATGAGAACTGTAAACAAGGCACCTGCAAACTGTAAACAACTGCATGGCCGGCCATGTAGCCCATATCTTCCCTGGCGCATCTGATTAAGACTTTAGACCCTCAAAACATCTGAGGGAGATCCTTATGTTAGGATGAGCCACTTGGAACCACATATAGAAGTCCCTCTGTTGACAAAGAAGACAAATTTAGACACACTATCAAGCATTATAAATCATTTTGAAGCAACCTATAGCATTGGTAAGCATTATGACGCACTTTCAATCAATGTAAAGCTATGACGCTCATTGGGTAAAGCTCTTAGACGCACTTAGTAGCACTTTCTGTACCTGGCAGCACTTGTAAATGGTTGTAAAGCACTATAAAGCACTCTCAGGCACCTGCATGCACTTAGAAACCTGAGGATCCATTTAGATGAACTTGGAATAACATGGAATTTCTTGGAAGCACTTGGAAGCACTTGGAAGCACTTAGAAGCACTTGGAAACACTAGCAAACACTTAGAAGCAAGTAAAGCATGTGGAAGCACATGGAATTTCTTGGAAGCACATGGAAGCACTTGGAAGCACTTAGAAGCACTTGGAAACACTAGCAAACACTTAGAAGCAAGTAAAGCATGTGGAAGCACTTGGAAGCACTTAGAAGCACATAGAAGCACATGGAAGCACTTAGAAGCACTTAGAAGCATGTGGAAGCACTTAGAAGCACTTAGAAGCACATGGAAGCACTTAGAGGCACATGGAATCACTAGCAAGCACTTAGAAGCACTTGGAAGCACTTAGAACCACTAGCAAACACTTGGAACCACTAGCAAGCACTTGGAAGCACTTAGAAGCACATGGAAGCACTAGCAAGCACTAGAAGCACTTGCAAGAACTTGCAAGCACTTAGAAGCACTAGCAAGCACTTAGCAAGCATTTAGAAGCCCTAGCAAGCACTTGGAAGCACTTACAAGCACTTGGAAGCAGTTACAAGCATTTGGAAGCACTTACAAGCACTTGGAAGCAGTTAGAAGCTCCTATTATCACTTTTGAAGCTTTGTTAAGCCATTACGAGCATAAGCACTTGGAAGCATTTGGAAGAACTCTCAGGCACCTGTGCTGGCAGCTTTTTGAAGCACTATTAAGCACTCAAAAGCAACAAAAGGCACTTAGAAGCACACAAAAACATTTAGATGCACTTGGAAGCAACAAAAGGCACTTGGAAGCACTTACAAGCACTTGGAAGCAGTTAGAAGCTCCTATTATCACTTTCTGAAGCTCTGTTAAGCCATTACGAGCATAAGCACTTGGAAGCATTTGGAAGAACTCTCAGGCACCTCTGGTAGCTTTTTGAAGCACTATTAAGCACTCAGAAGAAGCAACAAAAGGCACTAGAAGCACACAGAAACATTTAGATGCACTTAGAATGACATAAAATTACTTGGAACCACTATGAACCACTTAGAAGCACTTGTGATCACTTGAAGAAGTATGTCAAGCGCTATAAAGCATGGTTAAGCAATATAGTGCATTGTCGGGCGGCACTCAGAAGTGGTCTGAAAATGCTCAGAAGCACTAAGATGCACTCATGACTTGGAATTTCTTGGAATCACCATGAAGCACTCAGAAGCATCTGAAATCAATTGTAAAGCTTCGTAAAAAGCACTACAGTGCATGGTTAAGCATTGTAATGCACTGTGAGGCACTTGCAAACATTTGGAAGCATGGTAAAGCACTCTAATGCCCTATCATATAAAATTTTAGTACTGTAAGCACTCTAAACCACTGACATTTAGAAATCAGTATCGTATAGAAGAGCATATCCGGATACACTCTCAATCATATGCGAGCAACTGTGTAGCTCTTACAACACACTCTCAACAGTGATATACCTGAGGCAAATCGAGTAGATGCACTGGATGCAGTACATGCACTCTTGCCTATCCTCTTCGAACAACATCTTTCTTGTTTGGGGAGATGCGAGTTTCCACTGACCAAAACTAAAACACGATTTCCCTGATTTCACTGGTGATGGTGCTTGCCATATGCAATTGACGCGGTGACAAGAATCCAAGGGAAGTGACCCTTCCTCCGCTTCATGTTGCAGCTGAAAATTGGTCGCAATGACATTCCTTCAATGAACTCCTAAAGCCTTGGCATTTTCTCTACCACTCATTTGATTGTCAACACCAGATACGCCATTGAGGCATGCCACGATAGTAGCCCGCTTTAAAAACAACTCGTTATTTGAATGGGGTGTCTTCACCTCAGATAATGTATGACAAATGTTAGAGAAAATGAGTCTCTCAACTGTCTCTAACGTGTGCTGCAACACTGAGAACATTGGATGACGGAGGAGCTGTTGTAAAATCTTTGTTTGAAGGCCCTCGAAAAGCCTGTTTGTTTGTTTGCGCCAGCACTGAGAAACTGCTCTACATATTTTCTTTGCCTCTCACTCATCAATGTCACCATCCTCGTGCGTACGTGCCATCCTCTTCTCAATGCTTCTTTGTTCCCTCTTCTTTGCAACCTAGTAGTTTCGAAGACCTGGCATAAGTTCTCTCGGGATGTGTTATGTGATAGACAATGTGGGAAGATATACAGAGCCTGTATTGCCATTCTGTACACTATGAGACTCCATGTGGAGCCAGTTATGAGGGAGCTAGGAGGCTGAGGTTATTGCAAAGAAGACCATTAAAGCAGTTATGAGGGAGCTAGAAGGCTGAGGTTATTGCAAAGAAGACCATTAAAGCACAACTGTAGTCTTCATGGAGAGAGAGAGAGAGAGGGAGATAGTACAGTTGAATACAGCTTGCGCGCTCAGGCGGGAAGAGAGGCCCTTTTGTGTAGGCGGGAAGTAGAGGGAGATAGTACAGTTGAATACAGCTTGCGTGCTCAGGCGGGAAGTAGAGGCCCTTTTGTGTAGGCGGGAAGTAGAGGCTATGCTATGGCAGAGAGAGAGAGAGGCGGAGAGTGAGAGAGAGTGAGAGAGAGAGAGTCACGACAGGCTAATGGATTGCAGGACGAGTGTAGACTGAGTGGAGGAGAGAGAATATTCAGAAGCGTTTAATGGGCACGCATCACTTGCATTTTCAAGCCCGCCTCTATTTCAAATTTAAGCCTCTTTCTCCTCCCAAAGGGGTGGCTAAAAGGAGTGTCCAAGACACTCCTTTTTGGTACCACCTATACATCCCAGCTCTATAATTCAACTATAGCTTGAACACAAAAGAGTGAGGGATTGCATCAATCATCTCAAGTACTTGAGAAGAACAAGTGTCATATGCTGAGGACAACCGAGCTAAACTAGGCTAATTTTATTACTCTTGGAGGGATTGAGAAGCAAGCAATTACATGATGCATTGTATGCGCTAAGGGGCATTGAATGCTAGTGGAGTGTTGCTTGGATGCCATAGACTTTGATGACAACTTTATGGGCATCCCATCTACATATAGTCTAAGGTCATAATCATTGATCAAAACCAAGCGTAGCATCAAGAGCCATGATTCAAACAAGGCAATGAAGCACTCAAGAGTGCTGAATACATAGCAAACACTATGATCAAAGGACTCAAAGGAATATTCAAAGCCGCTTGAAGGGAGATGGGCCATCCTCATTTAGCTCCTAGATGCAAAATAATGTGGTGTACTATTTGTAGAACCAACCACCACAGAGCTCATGAATGTCCAATTTTAAGAGCTAGAGCAAATTATGAATGTGGATATATGAAAATCACTAAAATCAACCAATTGTTACCATGCCTAGAGAATGATGACAATGGTAGGATTGCCAGCTTTGCCAATGCCTCCTCAACTATTAGCTCCCAATAGTGGTGCTGCAAATGCAGCTTATGCCAAAAGGAACCCAATCATCATTTGGAATCCTTATAGGGACACAAAGATTCCACCTCGACGAGTGTTACCTCCTCAACTAGCCCCACTAGGAATAGCACCTACGAGGCTAGTTTATAGCCATTTATATGGTACTGATGTGTGGATGTAGGCTAATAATGGGCTAAGGTACTTTTCCCCTCTTTAGGAGTTTTTTTTCCTTGAGCATATGTACACATTCTTATAAGTGTGTGTAAGTGGCCTTATCATGTCACTTAAATTGTACTTCACTCATTCTCATCAATCTATCAATCTAATTTGAATGTTGTGCTTCCATCCATCTCTCCTTGCTTATTGCATCTATGTGTATGTTGCTACTTTGAGCTCTACTCTAAAAATTGGTATCAGAGTAGGTTCTCTTAGCTCTCACCTCCTTGTCATCTCACTCAAACTCCATAAAAGCACAACCTGAAATAAGCTAACTCATCAAGGCCAACTTCCCCACCTATAAAGAAGCCAAGAGTGGAAGAGACCATATAAACCACCTATAAAGAAGCCAAGAGTGGAAGAGACCATATAAACCACTATAGAGAAGTCAGAGAGTGAAGTTAGCTAAAGCCAAAGGCAAAAATAAAAAGTTAAAACTCAAGGGCATTGACTTAGTGTGATGACTTTAGAATCGAACACCGACTCAGAGATAACACCCTCTCCATAGCCATAGCCACAAGGAAAGGGCAACCAAAAGGAACATGTGGTCAAAACAGTGAGGCTTGGTAGTAGCCAACATCCCACTACCACTAAGTAAGAATTACTAAGGGACATAGTGCCCATACCAATAAAGTCGAGATGGATGCCTTCTAATAACCCAGATGGTGGGACCATTGTCCTTAATCCTAAGCAATCACTTAAATGGATGACTAGAGTTGCATGTGCTAGCAAGGCTATTTTTGAGATCCAATGCTTGATTACCCATGGATTATTGGACATCCAAGCTACGTGTGTCAAGTTGATTCAGCATTATGCTGCACAACTCTCATAGATGCATGTGATACAAGCTTAAAAAGCTGAGAGAAGGTTACAGATAATGCCCACCAACAAGTGCCGATTTTACAAGAACACATCAGGCAACTGGCGAGACATGAGCTCACGTGGTCAAGGGACACCTTGTTAGCAAAAATCTGGGATGTGGAAAGGGCCCAGTCAGAGATACAATTACAGCATACGATTGGACCAGATCTCACTCCATTTTTAGTGAATCAATCCCTCCTCACAAAGCCATAGGCACATTACAAAAGGAAAGGGATTGAGCCCTCAGTGCATTGGCCGAGTAGCAAAGAGACCTAAGTGACCGCCTAGAGTCTATGAGCCACAACACTAATGCATTGTATGCAATAGAGATCAAAAGGAAAGATGCGACCAAGAACTTATGAGAAAGAAAGGGCTCGAGATACAACAAGCCGAGACTCTGCAAATTTGGTAAGAGCTAATGGAGAAAAGGAACAACTAATCCTCGAAGTGGCTGTGAACTTGCCAAACTCGGTGCTGCAACACCATAGCATAGCCCAATACCTTCATTTGGCTCTCTAGGCAATTTCCCTTACGTTCATCTATTAAGGATATGCCTTGGATTCGCTTCTCACCCTCCACATGTTTACTATGCCGCAAGGTGCCATTGGCCGAATATATGCATCTAGTTAAGATGCATCTAGTTAAGATGCTTATTTTCAAAGGGGATATCTACCTAGAGCAACTAACAAACATTTACATTCAAATGGTGCACCCGATTTGTGTAAATTACTAGGTTTGGTGCTCTTTATTTAACACGCAGAGGCCGATGTAGAACATATAGTGTTGAATGTAGATCAATTTGCCAAGCATACTACCTTGGGAAATGACATCATGTGTAGGTTCATGGAGAATGCCTTTCTCTCATGCATGCTACATATAAAGCATTGCAAACTAGTACATTAGCTACATATAACCCAATCAGTGTTGTAGTTCTCTACCACCGGATCGCAACCCAATTTGAAGAGCAAAAAGTAGCCATAATGACTTCTTCTTTATCATAACACATGTTGCTTATCCCACCTTCAACAGGATGGAAGGGGATGAAGCCCTTGAATTTATTGATAAGCTTGACAAGAAGGATTATTTTGATAAGTATCACAAGTTGAGAGGACAAGATCCCAAAGGCTTGGGCAAAGATGCTAGGGATGTAAGCAAGGATTTTGAAGAAGGGGACAGGGACCACCCTCCACTAGTGAAGAACAATAGAAAGATGTCGAGACCTCCCAAAGAGATGAAAAGGAACAAGGAGAGAAACCCCAAGATGCATAATTCATTGACCTCAACACCAATGCCTTTGATGAGCCACCATAGTTACATGAAGCTCAAAAGCCATATGAAGGTAGTGAGGTCCCACCAACCCCTAATTAGAGAACCACACTGCAATGGGCGCATGACCCCTTACTAGGGTCTTTAACCCTCCTACCCTATTCTTTGAAGCAGAAGAAGAGAGGATGCTAGAGGACATCCCAAGTGAACTCTCACACCTACTAGCTATCCATGATTATAAGAATTTATGATGAAGAACCTTCCTTATAGAGAGCCAATCCATGGTATACACAAACTCAAGGTCTTGCTATAGTGACTGTACCTAGAACCTCTTAAGAAGTGGCTGTAGAGTAACCCAGGAGAAGAAAGAGGTGGATACAAGAGGCCAAACAATGATAGGGCCTTCAACAATAGTGTTAAAATGAAGAACCAGCCAAGGTGGTGGCTCCCCTACCTTTAGAACCCAGATTGTTAGGTAAGATACTGTGCACAACGCTAGTAAACCAAAGGATCAATCCCATGTACATGTCATTATGCTGGCACATGAGAGGTGGAAAGAGTATAAACCAAAAAGAATATCAATCCTTTGCTACTTAACTTCCTAGAATTTGAATCCCCACCTTTTTGGCATGGTCCCAAAATGGAGGATTGGATGTGCAGGAAGATCACATAGTTTATCACTTCCTATTAAGAAGTCCTTGAGATTGCAATCCAAGCAACCATTAAGTTCGTGGATATAATCAAAATCTACTTACAGGATTTCAAAGAAGAGAAAGGCCACATGTAGTTGCACAAGTATGATGAATCCAATGTGTAGGGCCTCATCTTCGACATCAACCTTGGGCCCACTCTCAAGTAAATATGTGGGTTGTTTGCATGTATCTAGTACCTGGAAGCCTTTCAGATGTAAATATATGGGTTGTTCACATGTATCTAGTACCTAGAAGCCTTTCAAATGTAGGCCTTTGAAGAGATGTCCTCATCTACATTTATCCTCTCAGACTATAGCTTTGTGTGGAACACTGCTCTAATGAAGGCAGTGCAACACTTTCACATGATGAGGTCATTTTTACAAAGATAACCATCACTGGGTAAAGCTTGTCATTCACAGCTTGTCATTCACTGGGTAAAGCTTGTCATTCACAGCTTTCAAGGATGGAAGCATGTCTACACAGGGGGGGTTGTTCACACATTTCGTACATCTAAAATCCCTACTTCTAGCCTAAGAGCATTTTGCATTATGTATGGTGGCTGTGGGCCCCTGTGATGTAGCAAAAGCTAGTCGTAATCCTTATATATATGAGTAGCGATAAGTTGGGCGGCCAACGGGCAAAGCTCTTGTGTATATACATAACTTTTAATAATGTGAAAAGGGAGAATCAATCATTAAGTGTAAATCTTTCTTCTTCTTTTGTGCTCTTACCTTATTGATTAATTGATTGTAGTGTCCAAGCCTGTGTGTGTAATTTGAGTGTGTTGAGTGTGCATGCTTTCTAGCTTGAGTGTGTTGAGTGTGCATGCTTTCTAGCTTGAGTGAGAGTAAGACACCATCTACCACCACACATGCCTAGTCAGCAGCACATATGCCTCGACAGTGCATACAACAGTAGTAAGTGGGGTATATGGAATGAGACATGTCATGTGAATCTTTCCCCTCAACTTCCTGTTATTTTTTTGGATTAAAAAAAAGACTCTATGAAAGCTTACTCACTATGATTTTAACATGTAGAGGGTATTCTATATGCTCTAAGAGGTGTAATCATTTATTAATGAAATAAACATGGCATTTAGATGATTTTAAATGTATTGATATAATTTAAGAATGCAATGGGAGGGGGATAATTGTTTGAAGTGTAAGATATATATAGGTGTTTTATGCCTCTAATCACCCCTATATGGTGAACCACTCTATACTAGTGTGTATGACTTCTACTATGGCGAATGTTGAGGGAAGATATAGCTAGTTCTAAGAAGTCCTCACCATGGTGGAGTTTTGGAGTATTCTCATGTGGGAAGATATAGCTAGTTCTAAGAAGTCCTCCTTATCTCACAGGGTGTACACATTAAGCATCAAAGTGCATCTCCTAACTTCATCATGTGTGTCAACAAGAAGACGAAATAAGTTTAACTTTGATATCATCAAAAACTTTACTTTTTCATGCCGTGAAAAACTAGATTGTTTTTCATGCCACAAAAAAAGTATCATCCAAAAGAATCACCATAGTGCACACTAAAGAGGCTATCTAACTTTATCATGTATGCTAAGAAGCCCAAAGAAGCTTAACTTTGACACTATGAAAAACTTTGGTTTTTCACACTTGGAAAAACTAGACTAGTCTTTCATGCTAGGAAGTGTCATCCAAAAAAATCACCATGATACGCTAAGTGTTAACCTATGACGGACATTGAGACGTACTATGTTTTATGTCATGTAATTAGTTTAAGTATTCTGAGTCATGGGCCGGGCTTGTTGGCACCATATGCAAAGGATAAAGGGATTGGGTGATCGCCGATGAGAGGCGCACCTTGAATATCAATAGGATAAGGGTTAGGATCGGCCAGCCATGTATGGGCGCCCATGTGTGAACGGCCAAGTCACCTATAAGAGTCAAATGTAACCCTAAAACCCTCATTCTCATGTGTTGAATACAAGAGTGCTCTTGCCTTATCTTCTTGGTTTCCTTCTCCTGCGTGTGTGAGAGAGAGAGAGAGAGAGAGAGAGAGAGAGAGAGCGATCGAGCACTGTGTAGCGGCACGATGGCGGCGAGGCGATAGAGCGGCAACGGTGGCTCCTTCTTCACTGCGACGCTGGAATCCTTCACGGCGGCGGTTTTAGCGGTGAGTGACACACCTTTGCATTTTGTTTGAGCTTGCTTTCTTGGTTGTATGCTTGCAGCCAGTCATGGCTCGCATACGGTGTTCGGCAAGTCCCCAGCCACGATTCGTGCGCGGTAGAAGGGCACATTTTTGGCGCCGTTGCCGGAGAACTACCCTGCACTAAGCTCCAGTTTGCAGCTCAGGCTGCTGTGTGAAGTGAAATTTACACTGTAGGAAAGGCGACTCTGTGTTTGTTGTTGAGGTGTTTCCGTATTTTGCAATATGTTTCTGCAATTTGTCTTCTGCATTTCTGTTTCTTTTGTTATTTTTCCGCTCTACGTGTGTGGGCGTGCGTTCTATTCTCTGGTTTTCTGCGTGTGAGGGAGGATTTCTGAATCCCCAAAGCCTGCGCTGTGTGCGAACTGCACCGCGGCAAAGACTTAATCCCAAAAAGAAACCCTAGAAAACTTATCCCAAACAAAAAAATATATAAGAATAAAAATAAAAAATTAAATTTTTTTAAAAGAAAAAAACCAAACATGTGGAGAGGAAAGAATTTTATTTGGAGAAAAAAAATTTTGAAAAGAAAAACCCCCAATTGACCCCGACCCCGGCCTCGGTCTTTTGATATATATATATATATATAGGAGAGTGAGCCTCCATAGCTTTCTTTCAAGTGAGAGCTTATGGGAAGTTGAGCTCTATATGTAGCCCACTCCCCAAGGAGTAAAGTGAGCATGTGGGATAAAGCCTTCACCCTTTCCTCCACAAGAGCAAATAGGCCTTCACCCTTTCCTCCACAAGAGCAAATAGGCCTTCACCCTTTCCTCCACAAGCAAATAGGCCTTCACCCTTTCTCCCACAAGGAAACAGACTGTTTTGAGGACCACAAGAGCTCTGGATAGGCGAACACGGTGCTATAAAGCACGCTAGGACCCTTTAAACGATACGCTCGTTTCGAGCTATCACATGCCCTAGTTCAAGTTCGACCATAAGTAAGGGGATTAGAAACGAGTTAAAAACAATACAAAAACAAGTAAAAACGGGGTGTGAAACACCCGAGAGACTACTTGGGTGGGCTTCAAAGGTAGTCACCAACGCCCGTAGGGTACCCACGTCACATGCATCTACGCTATGGTCGGGTACTAGAGCCTGAGCCACTAGAAAGCGTTTCAGTTTACGCAGGCTCACACCATCCCTCCACGTTGGCATCTTGGCCTTCAGTTGGAACCCAGGGAAGTGCAACCCAAGATCCACGAATAGATAGTGATTCGTCCTCCAGAAGCCATGGAAGGGCACCCTACCAAGAACCCTGAGGAGACAAGCCAAAACATGCCAGTTTGGGCTCCACAACCCGGATCTAGCATGTTTAGTCGTTTAATAGAGACCTTTAGTAGAGCTACATGCTCTGAACATGCGACAAGCAAAGTAAATGAAGAAGGAGGGATAGTGGATTCGCCATTCACATCTCATGTGGACCCTACCCTCCCAAAGAGTGTCCATGTGGATATTCTACCCACTTCGTTTAATGAGGGCCCTACTGAGCTACCACCTTCCGACGCGCTTCCTAAAGTAGAGGTCCCTAGAAGAAGTCAATCCATAAGAAGTGACATTGCGTCCACTTCAAGAGAACCCTTTGGCACACCAAGTCTGGATGGGATATTTCTCAATGAAAATTGGGAATATGATCTACACACAGAGACTCTAACGGACCTATACACGGGTTACACATACCATATAGGTTGGTTAGAAGTCATACGATCTACATCTAGCGCCACTAATCTAGAGGAGCAACAACAAATGATATGTGAGGTTATTCATAGAATTATCCAATTTGAGAGGCAAAATAGGGGAGTGAACCTAGTTTCCACTGGCCCTATGAGGTTTTTGGATACGGGCAAGGCCAAACAAACAACCCTATCACAATTGGTGAGTCCCATAGACCCTTCGTATGTTGTTTTGCCTGGAGTCTCAATGCAGGTTGAGCCCACGAGCAGTAACTTTAGCTTTCCAACCTTGGCTCCACTTTCCATTAAGGAATCCACAATGCCTACCCCAATGATGAGCATGACAGAAAGCGCACCTGTTACCACTGTAGTTAGTACGACACCACTACCTAGTGGAACAGTACCTACAACAGTGCGTGCCAGTGCCTATCGACCATATGTACCTATCGCTACTCATGCTCATGTAGCTCCTACGCCTCTTAGTATGCCAATGGCGTATGCTCCACGATCGCCTTATCACCACCCTTATCCGAGAGGAGCTAGGCCTAATCACATATCACATCCTACGTCAGCTGCCTACATACCAAGACCAACGCCAACTCCTATCAACCAAGCTATCCCAGAAGTGCCTCCACCAGCTATGCCTGCTCACCTAGGTGATCTCGCAGCGTTTGCTCAGACGATCGGACAATCCATTGCGGAAAACATGCGGGGCATGCCTGAGAGAGAACCTAGAAGCAAGGCTGTACAAGTGGCCAAGCTCACTCAAAACTTCAGTGGTAACGAAGATGTGAGGAAGCACATTGGAGTCTTTGAACACGTGCGTGATTCCTTGGAAGAGCACAATGAGCTGCATAAGTGTAAAGCCTTAGGCTTAACCTTGAGTGGGAAGGCCGGAGATTGGTATCGAACCTTAAGGGTTGAAGAGCGCACTCACTACCCCACTCTCAGGAGATTGTTCTTGAAAGAATACATACATGAGGGTGTGCTTTGGGGAGTAGCATCTCAACTCCAAAAAGCTAAACGCGAGGAAGGGGAGTCAGTGAGAGACTTTATAAGTCGATTGAAGCATCTAAATTCTCGCTGCACTCCCGATGAGCGCTTTAATAACAACCAACTGCTCGATAGATTCATCCGCCGAGGATTGCGCCACGAGGACATATACAATGGCCTAGTCATTAGAGGTCTTACAACGTGGGAAGCAGTCACTGCCAATGCAATCTAGTTAGAAGACAACTTGATGATTGCAATCTAGTTAGAAGACAACTTGATGATTGCAGGTAAAAAGGTGTCTTCGGAGACAAAATCCGTTAGTTCGCAAGTATCTGGGCACGAGCCAATGACGGTAAAACCTATTGCCAAGGAGCCCAAAATATCTGAAATGTCTGTGACCGACCTTACTAAGGCTCTCCAAGAATACTTTAGGGGTAATCGAGCTCCTCAAAATAGCCATATGTACCCAAGAAGAGAGCAACAATGGTGTTCAGTTTGCTTAGGACCACATAGCACGAGTGAATGTCCCACATTCAGAGTCAAATTCAATGGGAATTGCAATGCATGTGGTAAGTATGGCCATCAATCTAAAGATTGCCTAGTACTTAAGCGTATGTTGGCAAATCATGCACCACTAGCCTGGTCAAACACACCTCAAGTACCCGCGCTGATGCCTGCACCACCTGTCGAGCAACCGTCACAGCACATAGTTCCAAGGAACCCAAATGTAGTCCAGTCTATGCCGTTACCACCACCAGTGCTAGGACCGCAACCTCCACATCCAGGATTACCCCTGTAAACCAGATGGGTTGTGAGTCACATAGTGCGTGTGGGGAGTATGAAGAGGAGATAGACCCCACTGTTCCATATGGGATTGATACGTTTGAACTGATTCCCTAGTACTACATGGAGGATCATTTCGGGCAAGTCAAGCTTGTATATCAAGCGGCTGCCCTCACCACAAGAGGGCAAAACCTTAATACCTCGGCGAGGACACCACCTCTTCAATGCTACGATTGTGGTGGACCGCATCGTGTAGCGGAGTGCCCTAATAGGCTACAGAAGATCGCTACTCAGATGCAACCAAATCAAGGGAGCACATCGAGAATGCCGGTACTTACATGTAATGGCATAGATCATTTGATTGTGGTGGACCGCATCGTGTAGCGGAGTGCCCTAATAGGCTACAGAAGATCGCTATTCAGATGCAACCAAATCAAGGGAGCACATCGAGAATGCCGGTACTTACATGTAATGGCATAGATCATTTGATTGCTCAATGTCCACATAATCCTAATGCACCCAAGATTACGCCATTGAATTTGGTTGAGGTCACCAACCAGGCACGAGGAACCATACCTGTTGTACCCGCGAATGTAGTTACACGATCAATGCTTCAAAATCAAAACTACATTCTCGAAGAGAGGGATACTGCATCAATTGCTCGAGCAAAGAAAAAGAAAACGCGACGGAAGAGATCGCTTAATGCCACGAGCTCCAAGCCTAGTTCAAAGACTAACATAGGAACAGGAGATGACCCTGTGTATATGAATGATCCTAAAGATGATTCTGATTCAATAGAAACCATGGGGACCAAAGCCACTACCTTAAGGGAGGATCCCACTCGGGAGCTCAACGAAGGAGACTCAAGCAAATACATAAATAAAGGAAAACAGAAGGAAACTTCCTCGGCCCCACAACCAAGTCAGTTAATGCCCTCTCGGCCACCCAAACTGACTGAGACTCCCCAAGACAAGCCACGTGGGCCAAAAACCCTCAAGAAAAAGATTGGAACTTACCCAAACCCAGTTGAGGAGATTGAACAAGTGCAACACTTAAGGGGTTTGGTGGAAGAAACACAAAGAGAACTGGAGCCAGCAAACCCTAGAAGAATCAAAATTCCAGACACAGTGTTTCCTACACAAGTTCAGCCTCACACGAGCCATAAACCGTTAGCTATACCGAGTATCATTCGGGAAGAAAGTGAGGATAGGACATCCGGAAGTGGGCAAACACTCTTCTTGCTGGAAAGAATGTTTAGTGAGGGAATGCCTGACCCCATTGAAGAGGAAGTGATTCCATCTTCACCAGTCCCTAGTTAAGGGGCGATGTCTCGAAAAGTACCGTTGAATGTGTCCAAGCTAATGGATTTCATGTCCTCTGAAATCAAAACCACGATCATCTCTAAGTTATACGGAGATCTTGAGCTATTCTTAGCTCTTCGGGCATTTCTCAATGGAGAACTAAAGGCAGGATTACCACAATTTGCAAATATGGATAGACCCGACACACTTCAAGATGATGGGGAACATTGGGATCTACAACCCAACCCAGATGAAGACTCGGTCGTTGAAATACCTGTTAACAAGTTGGGACAGTACTTTGAAGGTGACGAATCTAATGCAACCCTCCCCATTACTACCAAGGGATTAACTCTAAAGGGAATCCTTGATGGTGGTGCTGGAGTGAGCATTGTGACTAAAAACTATTGGGAATCTATGGGAAGACCTCACCTTGAAGTCACAAACATAGTGGTTAAGATGGCAAACGGAACTATTGCTAAACCTATTGGGATGTTAAGGGACCTTAAGATCAAGGTCCTGGGATACAAGGTAAAACATACCTTCATTGTAATAGATTTCTCCAAGCATCCTATGTCATATCAAATGATCTTAGGACGTCCTTTCATGAGGGAAGCACAAATGATGCATGACTGGTCGAAAAACCATGTTTACCTACAATTCCAGGACTCTGTCATTCGAGTTGATCTTGAGAATGGTCGTGCACATCCTTTAGGAAGCAAGGTTATCATTGATGGATACCACTATTCACTCCGCCCTATTAAGGTATTGCTATACATGCAAAAAGAGACTGATGATGGGAAAGATTCTCCTTATATGGATGTTCTACCGGGTATGACTGAGTCGGATAACGTGGATTGGGTACACCTAGCGGCAACCATAGACACATAGGGAAATAGAGGCACAAGTTGGGTAACACCTGAGGGGCAAGATATGCCACCGTTAGTGCCAATAAACATGATAGGTGTTATGCACTTGACTCCTGATGGCGAGAAAGCGGCAACCTCCACTAACACTGAAAGTGGCGAAGACTCTGACCAATGCAACTCTGAGTATGAATCTCAAGAACAAACTGACTCTGAGCCTTATGGGGGGGATGAATCAAATATTCACCCAAATGTGGAAGCAAGGTGCTCAAGGCCTAGGACAGTGACCTCCTACAGTTCATCCGAGAATGAGGGGGACACAAGTGAAGATCGACCAAGTGAGTTTGAATCTGATAGAAACAAAAATCAAAAACTTGGTAAGAAGAAAACGAGACATAAGCGCCAATGCTATCGAGCTAATGTGCGAACCACAATAAACAAGGAGAGATCCATTGCAGAATGGCTTAGTTATGTAGGAGCTATTGATGCTCATCGGAAGTTAGTGGATAATTGGGGACAATACCTCCAAAGTGTCATGTGGTGTATTCCGCAACCTCAAGACGTCCCCCAATTAAAAATCGAAGAGAAGCCAAAACTAAGTCGTACTGCAAGAAGGCGGCAAAACCAAGAGTTAGCTTAGCAACAAAAGGAGGCGGAATTGAAAGAAAAAAGCCTGGCACAACAAGAACCAATAGACTTACACCCCGCACCCGAGCATTTCAAATCATTTACCACAGGGGAACGTAAAGTGGTCTACACAAAAGCTCAACGAACGCCTACCAATGGGAGTAGCGGTGTCTACGATGGCCCTGTGGTAGTTAAGGAGATAGACTTAGCAGATCCGGGTGAGGAGTCTAAACAGTTTTTATTGCTCAAGACCTCACCAAGACGGAAGAAGCTGCACTTAAGAAGCTTCTTAAAGAATTCAAGGACATATTTGCTTGGACATATCGTGATATGAAGGGTGTTCCACCCTCGGTGTTGCAACACACGATTCCAATGATTAGCACTACTAAACCAGTCCAGCAACATCCCTACCCAATGAATCCTAAGTACGCAAAGATTATACAAGAGGAAATTGAAAAGCTTGTAAAATGTGGATTCATATACCCTATTGAGCACTCAGAATGGGTTTCTCCGATAGTCATCGTACCAAAGAAGAATGGGAAACTCAGAGTGTGCCTTGATCTCAAAAAGGTTAATGCAACCACCAGAAGGGATCATTCCCCTTGCCATATTCTGAACATGTGCTTGAAAGAGTGGCAGGCACAAGGAGGCATATAGCTTTTTAGATGGGTACTCGGGTTACGATCAGATCACAATTACAGTCGAGGACCAAGCTAAAACAGCATTTATCACGGAGTTTGGAGTGTTTGCCTTTCGCGTCATGGCTTTTGGCTTGACCAATGCACCTTGCAACATTCCAACGATTGATAAACACGGCCTTTAAGGAATATCTAAGGGACTTTTGTGAAGCTTTCTTAGATGATCTTTGTGTTCATTCCTCTTGGGACGAGCACTTGATGTGTTTACGAAAAATATTTGAAAGGTGTAGATTATATCGCATCTCTTTGAATCCTTTCAAATGCCAATTCTGGGTTAAACACGGAGTTATCTTAGGGCATATAGTGTCCAAAAATGGGATTTCCACTAATGAGAGTAAAATCAAGGTCATTCTGGAATTGCCCCCACCTACCAACTATAAGGGAGTCCAATGCTTTATGGGCCATGTTGGTTATTATCGAAGGTTTATTCTATTATTCACGGAGATAGCTCGACCGTTATATAAGCTTCTCATCGAGTTTATTTGGACTGAAGATTGTGACCGTGCATATGAGCTATTAAAGAAGGCCTTGGCGAGTGCTCCAAAATCTTGCGAATGCCTAACTGGGATTTAATCTTCCATGTGCATATTGATGCATCAAACTTTGCTATTGGGTGTGTGTTAACTCAACCCGGAGAACACAAATTAGACTACCCCATTAGCTTTGCCAGTCGCTCGCCAGTTGAACGATGCTGAGATGAACTACACCACTACAGAGCGAGAAGGGTTGGCAATGATATATGCAGTAAGGAAATTTCGTTATTACCTCCTTGCCACCAAGTTTGTTTTCTATGTGGATCATCAAAAGCGTTGTTGTATCTGGTAAACAAACCATGCTCCACAGGAAGAATCACACGATGGCTATTGATTTTTCTTGAGTTTGATTTCACTGTTGTTGTGAGACCTCGCAAAAAACATGTTATGGCTGATCATTTGTCTCACATACCTAATGGTGAGGCTCCTACGGCAGTTGATGATGACTTACCTGACACTTCCCTATTCATGGTGGAGACAATGCCTGAATGGAGTGAGAAGATTGTTAACTTTTTGGTTAATGGCTTTCCACCCAAGGAGCTTCGTCAAGATCTAGCTTGAAAGCGGATCAAAGAATGCGAACCCTATTGCCTGATAGCTTGAAAGCGGATCAAAGAATGCGAACCCTATTGCCTGATAGCCGAGACTCTTTATAAAAGAGGAAAGGATGACGTTCTTAGGTGTTGTGCCTGAGAGGATGAGTATCTATACATTTTGCAAGAGGCACATATGGGCGTAGCTGGTGGTCACTTCTCAGGAGACTTAACTGCGTGAAAGATCTTACAATCAGGGTATTGGTGGCCCACTATGTTCCAAGATGCATCACTTTTTGTAAAGGGTTGTGATGAATGCCAACGATACAAGAAACCCCAGTGGAAAGATCAGATGCCCCTACATCCGATCAAAGTAATCCAACCATTTGAAAAGTGGGGTTTAGACTTTGTAGGTCCAATTAGCCCAGCGGCCCGAAACACACAATCTCGCTATATTATTGTGGCCACTGACTATATGACCAAATGGGCTGAAGCGAAGGCGACACGTAAGGCAGATGCAAGGACAACAGCCAAGTTCCTCTTTGAAAATATAATCACACGCTTCGGTTGTCCTTTTGAACTTGTGAGCGACAATGGTACGCATTTTATAAATGAAATGATTAAGGAGCTCACAACAAAATTCATGATATCCCATCATAAATCTACTCCTTACTATCCGCAAGCGAATGGCCAAGCCGAGAGTACCAACAAGACAATCTCTATTTTGACAAAGACAGTTGAAGCTCATCTCACGGATTGGGATCTAAAGCTTACAAAACAGCTTTATGGGCCTATCGTACTGCGTACAAAGTGGCTATTAATTGCACGCCGTTCAAGATGGTATATGGCCAAGAAGCAGTCATGCCGTGGGAATTTGTCATTCCTAGTCTTCGTGTTGCTACTCAAGAGGGTTGGGATGGTAATCCCTTAGTAGAGCGTTTGTATATCCTTGAGCGGCTAAACGAAGAAAGACAATTGGCTGTGTACAATGCCCTTGTGGAGAAAGATAGAAGGAAAAAATGGTTTGATCGCCACCTGAAGGACAAGGACATCAAGGTTGGGGATAAAGTCCTGATGTATGGAGTGCGTAACGAAAAGAAGAAGCTCAAATATGCTGGTAAGGGACCGTATAGAGTATGTGAAATTACCCCGCAAGGTACCATCCGAGTGGAGACTCTCGACGGAGTTGAAACCATTGGATTCCTTAATGGGAGTAAATTCAAAAGATACTATGACCCCTTGAGCCAAGAGGAGTTACATGCAATCCATCAAAAGAAGGCAGCTAAAGAACAAGCTGAGCTTAAGAAGATACAAGCGAGAGTTGAGGCCAAAGAACGTCAACAGCATGCTAGGCACCAACGAGAAGCCAACTTGGGGATTACACAAGCATTTTTCGAGGAGGCAGACGAGGATTCACTGGAATCTGACCCGCCTCTAAGATACCCAATTGAGTTACAGAGTCCTTACGGGGAGGTGCTGTATAATGCATTATTGGATATAGGAGCTCAACACAATTTGTTATCATATGGCATGTGGTGTCAACTTGGAAAACCACCTTTATCCAAGAGTGCTATCCAAGTTCAAGGAATCAACAAGAAGAAAACCCCTGTCTCAGGAATTCTGCACACTCCGGTTGCCTATGACAAGGGGACCGTAATTCAAAGTTTTTTGGTTATGCCTGCGGGTACCATGGAAGGGACTGTAAACTTGGGGCACAAATGGATGTTGGCCACCAAGTGCAATATCGATTGGGCAACTAGACGAGTCACAACGCAAGAACCAACACTCAATCTGATCGCTCAAAATCCCGCTCCTAAGCCATCAACTCTGGACAAAATGCTAGATAATAAAAAATCACAAAGTCCAGTTGGCAAAACCATCTTTGATTGTTTGCCACCCGTCTAACGCTTCAACGCCAAGAGTGGAAACATGCAGGGTGGTCTCTAAAGCTTCGCTTACTATGCCAAAGAGTACATACAAATGGGTCCCAAAAGCTTCGTTAACAGCTACTTCCCCTGCTCAATCTCATTCAGACAGAAAGCCTCGTAGAAGGAAAGCAGCTACCCACCCGAAAAAGGGCAATGTAACATCACGATGGATCCCTAAAAAATTATTAGTAGCCCAAGGGTATTACGAAGGGAATGACCAGATTTGGGTCCCTAAGCATAAGCTGAATCCCTCTATATCACTTGTAAAACCTTACAAACCAAATGTTGCCACCCTAACGACAATTCAAGACCGTGGTAAAGGAAAGGTAACAGAGTGCTCCGCACCACTTCTTCCAGAGCTAGTTTGGATTTCCAAACGATATCGATCAATACCACCTAGCTCAAGAAGGGGGAGCCACATGAAGCTTCTAGCTCCTCATGCCAGGCACACGCTGATATAGAAGTTTCTACATGCTCTACACCTACTCTTGTCAACACCCAACAAAAGACCGATGAGTCTACGTCTCCCCTTGTAATAGTATCGTCGGAAACCATTTCCTCCATTCGTCAATGGGAGCGTACACTAACATCTCTACAATTGGATGTGGCCACAAGGGTCATAAAAAGCTATCTGCCCACATCACAACCTATGACCCCCGCTGGACAAATTGGTTCCAAGAGGCCGCAACATCATTGTAAAAAATATGATCTACCCAAGGAAAGGGGGAGCATGTACTCACGCTCGACATTCTAATGCTTCCTCCCTAACCTTCTCCCTTGACCATGTAATTGCTAAATTCAAGGGGATGTATATATATAGGTTCATACATAAAAAAAGAAAAGAAAAGAAAAACAAAAAATAGTAAAAAGAGCAAGAGCACAAAAAGAGGAGAAATATCCGTATACAATCAGGAACTAGATTGACCTGTCATCATAAACCTACTGATGCTATATCTGTGTTTGCAGATATGGCAGATGCACGATCATCATACACTTCATCCACTTCCACCTTTGGTGAGAGGTATCATCTGTACCTTTCTCAGCTATTTCACATATGCTATCCTGTAATTGAAACTAAATGGGATCATATAGATGTACTAGCCAGAGAGAAAAATGTTGAGGAATTAGAATGGCTAATTCACCTATTAACCATGACGACTGACCCCTACTCCGTAGAGGACATATCCCCGATAGCCCAATGCTTTCCTTTTCCACAAGATGACTATCCTCGCATGGTTACATTCTTGATGAGTTTATGTGGATGGAAAAATGAAAAGGAAATATCTGACAATGATGAATGGACGGATGAAACTCATGGCACTACTGAGGTTGACTTTATTTATTTGGATGATGCGGATAGAGGCTTAGCCTTAGGGCTAGAGCCAGGACTCTACAACATCCTCTTACCGTATCCTCAGTAGTAGTGTGGTGACTGGTAGGTAGATTAGTGTTTTCTAGTTTTTTCTAGTTTGGATTCCTTAAACGAGTCTTTAATTTTTCACACTGATGTGCCTCTCGAGGTATAGTGCTTGTTAGTTGGTTGTACAGGTGGAAAAGTTTGAGGTGGGTTCGCTTTCAAGTCCTGAGATAGCCGCAACACTCATACATAAATATCTCATCAAATTGCAGGCATTTTTCTCATCGAATCAAGGAGATCTCCAAAATACAGGTGTAATTCTTCCATACCCACTCTCTTTCGTTTTTACTGTTCAATTAATTGCATGAACTATAATGCATGACCACATGAAAATTGTTAATGTACTACTTAGTTTTCGAAGTTGCTTGCATGCTAGTGTAAATCATTAATGAGCTTAACTTTATTGGATATATTCCTAGGCAGCATGACGTCTTTAGTTAACCTTGGAATACGATTGTCTTAGGTCTAGGGTCAAACCATCTTAATGTTTGACACCTGGCCATGTGTGTGTTGACCTCTAGGACATAGCTTTTACCCCTTTGTCGAAAGGATGCAAGACAAATTATAGTTCAAGAGCGAAGATCAAAAGAAATAAATTTAAAAAAAAGCCTACAATAAATGGCAATACAAGTCTATGATGTGCTTTAATGTTGGCCTATCGCCTTATTGATACTTAGTAGGCGAGGAGTATTCTACTCCAGACCGATGCCTTGGTTGGTAGGGGGTAGCCTTGCCTAAGGTGAACTAATAGATTCCTGGATAATGCTTTGTGTTAAACATGGTACCAAGATCGATATTAGTTTTGCCTTAGGGAGGTCGCCATTGTGTGTAAAAATTGTCACGTGCATAAAGAAATAAAGGCAAAAGGCTCCTGTAACTCTGATGTTTCTTGTGTCCCTAGGCTCATGGTATTAACTTGTTCTTAGAGTAGACACAGTGTGGTCATCTGTTTATTTATTAAGCTTGGTTATTTTCCTTGACTTAGGCCAGTTATAAACCTTGATTAACCTTTGACACCTTACTAACTCTTGATTTACTTTCAATAATTTTAAACTCCTGTTAATTGGATACACTAGCTCATTCATGTGACCCCTTAAACTAAATTCTCATAGCAACATCCATTGTAGTCTAACATGCTTGAATTTATTACACTTTATATCTTTTGAATTCCAACATACTTTCACTCTACTTCCCTGTTTTGCAGGCGGTCTACCACAACAAACCCTATCGAGCTTACCATACCATAGCTTCCGAGGACGGAATCTACATCAGGAAGGGGGGCATGTTAACCTATGAACGGACATTGAGACGTACTATGTTTTACGTCATGTAATTAGTTTAAGTATTCTGAGTCATGGGCCGGGCTTGTCGGCACCATATGCAAAGGATAAAGGGATTGGGTGATCACCGATGAGAGGCACACCTTGAATATCAATAGGATAAGGGTTAGGATCGGCCAGCCATGTATGGGCGCCCATGTGTGAACGACCAAGTCACCTATAAGAGTCAAATATAACCCTAAAACCCTCATTCTCATGTGTTGAATACAAGAGTGCTCTTGCCTTATCTTCTTGGTTTCCTTCTCCTGCGTGTGTGTGTGTGTGAGAGAGAGAGAGAGAGAGAGAGAGAGAGAGTGAGAGAGCGATCGAGTACTGTGTAGCGGCACGACGACGGCGAGGCGGTAGAGCGACGACGGCGGCTCCTTCTTCACTGCGACGCGGGAATCCTTCACGGCGGTGGTTTTAGCGGTGAGTGACACACCTTTGTATTCTGTTTGAGCTTGCTTTCCTGGTTGTATGCCTGCAGCCATTCGTGGCTCGCATACGGTGTCCGTCGGCAAGTCCCCAGCCATGACTCGTGCGGCAGAAGCGCACACCAAGGAGGCTATCTAACTTCATCATCATGTGTGTGCCAAGAATCCCAAATAAGCTTAACGTTAACATCATGAAAAACTTAGGTTTTTTATGCTGTGAAAACTAAACTAGTTTTTCACACCTCAAAGTGTCATCTAAAAAATAACCATATGACATCATTAAGAAACCTCCACGAGTTATGCCTCCAAGGTGAGGAGATCAAAATCTACGCACACCTCAAAAGTTTCACCTAAAAAATCACCATATGACATCATTAAGAAACCTCCACAAGGGGAGTAACATCATTAAGAGTTATGGCTCCAAGGTGAGGAGATCAATACCTAGTACCACATGAAATCACCATGAAAATCTCTTGATTTTCATGCCTACAAAAGTCTCTAGATTTTCATGCTTGTGATAAGTCACTTAACCCATAAGTCACTTAACCCATAAGTCCATATGGGTATATCAAATATTCATCCATAATCTCTACTAAGCTCAATCTTCCATCCATATCAATGGACGAGCTAATTAGCTTTTGTCGTTCTTCATTTCAAATGGCTAACTACTATAGTAGCTTTCCATGATGAGTAAACCAAGTATTTACTCATCCACCATTGGCAAAAGAACTACAAAGTTCATAAGCACCTCTAGATAGGGGGACCATGGTGCGTGAAATCTTGGTCCATGGTATGACACATCGAATAATTTTCCTTAAAAGATGCAAACACAATAAGTTGTCTATATTGTTCAACAACCCAAACTTTGCTAGTAATGCCTCTTCACCATAGAACCCCACATTCCACTCTCAATAATAGTGAAGAAGTTCTCCATTATCCTCACAAGTTGATTAAATTCTTTCATTAGCCTCTCTAATGGTTTTGACCTTATCAGCAACTATATCAAGAGTTTGAATGACTTTACCTTTTTTTTGAGAAAAGAGTTTATATATTAAAGAACTCTAAGTTACATACAAGTTCTTAGACCCTCTTTACAATAAATATCACAATGCTTTCATGCACTTCATTGTATATCTACTTGTTGTAAGAGAACTTAAATGCACTTTTTTTAAAATAGCACATAGGATGAAGAATGAAAGGATATGCCCTCCTTAAGTTTATTTGATAATAGTTGATAACAATCCCTGCAAAATAAGGAAAGCATCAACAAAGAGAAGCTATTATCTTACATTTCTTCAATGTATCAAATGAGGAATTGAGATTCACACTCTTGTTCTGATGATCGTGTCTACATCCCTTTTCGGACCACCTCCCATGTCTTCTCCTCTATTGTTGCTAACAAGCCTTACAACCTTGCTAACCTCAACAATAAAACATTATAATCTTGCTTGTGATTGCCAAAAAAGAAAGTGATAAAATATAAACAAAACAAAAAAATAAGAGCTCACAAAAACATAAGAAAATGTAATCACTCGCACAAGCTTCCATCCCCATTACTCCTCCAATCACTAACTTCTTCAATTATAAACGAGCCTTCCTTCCAAAGGAACAAAGACCATTAAACATTAGTATATAACAACAACAAGCTTCTCAATTCCCCATAATAGAGTAATCTACTCAATCAAGAAGGGGGGGATGTTAACCCATTCTGTGCAAGTAAAGACAAACACTAAAAGGGTGTATGATCAAGATATTAAAAGCAATAGTGTCCAAATCTATAACTTGAACATATACTCATAATAGCATGGCGGAATACTTATGGCAATTCTTCCTACTCTAAGAGCATGTGGTAGTAAGCTAGGATGTCCTTATAATGTACTTCACTTATGTATTATGAGTTTACGCTATGGGCACTCAGTCGGCCACATTTTAAGTGTATGTGTGAACACTTATGGCCTTGTATATAAGTCACTTTCTCTCATAAAGCAATACTCTACAAGGTATCACAATCCCAGATGGGGGAGATTAGGTGAGCATTATCACCAAAATTATTAAGAAATGTGGCAAAAGTCTTCCTTGAAATAAATATATTCTAACTGTAAAAATGGCAGATGGTACAATGATAGTCAAGCCACGTTGTCATACATGTGTAACCAAGCCCATGGGAGTCCAGTGGGACATAAAGATGAAAATATTTACCTTCCAATATTATCATACATGTGTAGTGATGAACTTCTTGCATTAACAAAACCCTTACAATGTTCTTAAAATGTCCTTTTAGGTAGACCTTTTATGAGGGAAGCTAGATTAGTGTACGATTTATCATCTAATCTCATATTTATTTGTGAAAGGATTCCCAAATTCTAAAGGTAGACTTGCAAACGTGGCAAACACACCCAATGGATGGTGGGTTATTTGGGAATGATCCAGATGCAACAATCGTACAAACAACACACAAGTTCAAGTATGTGTGTTAGTAAAAGAGCTAGAGCCAGACTAATTTTAAGAAGAGTAGTTGTATACTCCACTTCTAAAAGTCAAGATTTCTTTGAGAACTATTGGATGCTTGCTACCATTGACATACTACTACCCCCTAGAGGAACAAGGTATGCTAAGAAGGAGTTAATATAGTATGTTATCAAACTCTATAATAGTGTAGGGTTGTTTATTATAGAACCTCAAACAAATACATCTAGTGAAAGTAGCTTAGATAGTGATAGTTCTATGTCATCTAGGGTGAGGCTCTGCAAGACTTACACTTGCAAAAATGGTTGAGAAAATTCAACCAAGATAGTCATATTGATACTTACGACATATCCACAAATGCTCACATAGATGCTTAGTGGTTGAGATACATTGATGCCACTAAAATACATGAAAAATTCTCTAGCAATTGGGGAGATGCTCACACATAATGCTTAGGGATTAAGATATGTTGAAGCCATTGAAATACATGAAGAATTCTCTAAGAACTAGGGATATGCTCACAGAAAATGCTCACACAGAATGCTCCGTGGTTAAGATACATTGAAGCCATTGAAATACATGAAGAATTCGCCAAGAACTATGGAGAAGAGTTGAGTTAGTGAGAAAGCGACAACAAGTGATCTAAGTCATAAGGTTAAAACCTAGAATTTTTAGATCCGAGAGAAGAGAAGAAATAAAGCCAAAAGGCTAAAACCTTAGCTTTCTAGATCCGAGAGAAGAGAAGAAATAAAGCTAGAAGGCTATAACCTTGGCTTTCTAGATCCAAGAGAAGACAAACAAATAAATCCCCTTGGAAGCTAGAAGGCTATAACCTTGGCTTTCTAGATCCAAGAGAAGACAAACAAATAAATCCCCTTGGAAGCTAAAAGGGAAGCCAAGAGGGTTGTGGCTCAAAAGGAGGAAAAAGATGTCGAATCTAAGACCCAATCTAAGACTAGTCTCAAAGATAAGAAATAAATACAGAAGGCTAGAACCTTGGCTTTCTAGATCTAAGAGAAGGCAAAGAAATAAAGCCCCTTCGAAGCTAAAAGGGAAGCCAAGAGGGTTGTGGCTCAAAAGGAGGAAAAAGATGACAAATCTAATACCTAATCTAAGACTAGTCTCAAATCATTTTAAAATGAAAGGGTTGTTGTTCGCCGAAGTGCTCTAAGGAAGGATAAGAAGGAATATCTTATGACAAACATGTATGCAAAGGTTAAGGAGGTAGATATTGCATAGTGAGGACCCCAAACCAGCATTTATTACAAAAGATTTGACCCCCAAGAAAGAAGGAATATGATGGACATACGGAAAGGAGGTAGATACTACATAGAACTTGGTGAGGACCCCAAACTAGTATTCATTACAAAAGATTTGGCCCCCCGAGAAGAAAAAGGAAATGATATATCTCCTCGAAGAGTTCAAGGATTATTTTGCTTGAAAGTATACAGAGATGAAGCGAGTGCCACCAAAAGTGGTGCAATAATGTAGAGATTGTTTGACCATTGTATAGACTATTGATAGTCTTTGAGTGGGCTGATGAATGTTAACAAGCATATGAAGAGCTTAAAAGAGCACTAGTTGATGTATCTATTTATGAGACAACCGAACTGGGACTTAATCTTCCATGTACATGTTTTGATGCTTCCAACTTTGCTATTAGATGTGTCCTAGCACAACCATGGGAATACAAAATGCATTACCATATTTATTTTGCTAGTCAACAACTAATAAAGCTGAGATGGACTACATAACCACTTTTTAAGAGAGAGGGATTAACAATGGTATATGCAGTAAAGAAATGCCACCAAGTTTATATTGTTTGTGGATCATTAAGATTTATTGTATCTTGTCAACAAACGTCGCATGATGGGTCGCATCACCACGAGATGGTTATTCTTGTTGATGGAATTTTACTTCACAATCCTATAATGCACAAGGAAACTCTTGTTGATGGAATTTGACTTCACGATCATAGTGCACAAGGAAATTAAACATATCCTCATAAATTATATGTCAAGAATTCCAAATGGTTTCAAATGGGGAGCCAACCACATGCATAGATGATGAATTCCCTTATGCTAATCTATTCAAAGTAGATCTTAAATAGATAGATAACACAAATATAACATAAATTTTATTTCAAATTAAGTTATATCTTAAAAATAATATGTTACTTGATAGAATCCATGATTTTGATAGTTTGATAAGTCTCAAATAATAATAATAATAATGATCATGATGTTTCTAAATATAAAGAGCACATTGTCAAGTTAAAAAGCTCATGATTTTCTCAAACATAAAAGCAAAAGAAAATAGGTCTCTTGCATATGGCAGATTGAACTTGTTCCTTAGTCTTAGAAAAAAATATTAATGGATATTTGTAATTTTACAATTTGAGTTGTTAAAAAAACATGTAATCAACTAAATTAGACTATATGTAATAAATGTAAAGTGGATCTTATGTATTTAACTTTTTGTAAAAAGGTTTTTTTCTTGAACCTCAATGACAAGATACAATAATTTGTATTTCTACTCTATCATTTTTACATTTTTATGATGTGGCAAACACAACTAAGTACAACAAAAACTAAGCTTTACTTTAACGTAATGGTGTTACGCACCCATTTTCCACCATAATTAAAGCCAAAAAAACTAAGCTTTGCTTTAACCTAATGGTGTTGCTCAACCATTTTCCACCATAAAGATACATAGTTCTGCCTAGCAAGCACGAGAGAGAGAGAGAGAGAGAGAGAGAGAGAGAGAGAGAGAGAGAGAGAGAGAGAGAGATCATCCATGTGATATTGGCTCCAAATGTTTTTTGGGGGGTATCATACTATCACTTAAGGGGTGCGTGTGTGTGTGCGCACATGTGTGCACATATACATGCACCCCCCCACACCCATGCATGCAGAAATACACATGCGTGGACACCCATTTGCATGCATGCATGCATGCGCACACACAAACACCCCCCTCCCTTGCTTCTCTTAGTTAGGTAGGTAATATCTTGGCCTCAACCTAGCTACATCATGGAGAAATTAATCTCAGAATCAATGCTTTGATATCATAGATCATGTCAAGCACTTTTGATGATATGTTTTGGAACATCTAGGCAACCAGTTAGTTAATTTTTGAATCTTCAGGTATACATTTATTGATAGAAACGGATGTGACCACTCCATCTGCAAATTTAGCACACTTAATACTTGAAATTAATTGCTAGCTTGCAAGCTCCTTGCAAATGATACATTACTTGATTGAACTTAAATTTTGCATACTTAGAAAGTCTCAAATTTAATGAGAAGAAACATTTGTGAAACTAAGGCATAAACTAAAGCATAAACATGTACAATGTGAAGTTAAGGTACTGTTAAAAGAAAACATGTGATTAAGAGTAAACTAAAGTGGAAACATGTGATTAAGAGAAAGCTAAAGTGAAAACATGTGATTAAGAGTAAGCTAAACTAGTGGACCCTATGCAAGAATTAGCAAGTTAGAGGTGATTTGGGAACCTCATGACGTTAAAGGTACTATTACACATACTTGAACCTTAATCACTTATATTGCAAAGTAAGAGAGAGAGAGAGAGAGAGAGAGAGAGAGAGAGAGAGAGAGAGAGATTGGGGGGGGGGATACTATGTTGGCATTCAATTGCAGACTTCTGCAAGCTGCAAGAGTTCAAAAAAGAGCCACCGATCTAGCAGATGGGCAAGTCCAGAAGGAGGTGGGAATGCAGCTCAGGTGGCTACAAGCACTGCACTTGGAGGAGATATCAAAGCCCTTGAAGAGGAGAGCACTAGAAGCTGCATAGAAGGCAATGAGCAAGTTGATGGCAATGAGCCTCACAATCTTGTGCAAGAGTCTTCGAGTGTGCTTCCATGTGGGCTCATGTTGCTGTTGTTGTTGGTGAAGTAGTTGCAATTGATGAGGGGTGGTGGGGGGTAGAATGTAGCTGCTGCAACGCTCTATCCATGGCACTTGAGGCCTAGCCAGCAACACAATGCCAAGCAAGAAGCCTGCCACAGTGCTTCCAAAGTGTGCAAAGTTGTCCACAAAGGGCATGAAGCCAAACCCTAAATTGATGATCACCAAGAAGAGGAGCTTTGAGAGGTGCAGGAGCTTGTTGGTGTAGACGGCCCAATTCATCATAAACTCAGAAACCATGGATCCGAGGAGCCCAAAGAGAGCACCTGATGCACCCACTGAGATAACATTGTTTTTTATAAACAAGGCTGAGACGAGGCTGCCTCCAAAGCCACCCATTATGTAGATAAGCGCAATTTTGAAAAACCCAAATGCAAGCTCAAGGCGGATTCCAATGGAGAAGAGACCAAGCATGTTCACAAAGAGGTGGAAAAGGCCTGCGTGCAGCCACATACTTGATAGCAGGCGCCACCCTTGCTTTGTTTCTGTGACTAGCTCTGCTTCAAGGGCGCCTAGCTTGAGCAAAGTTGAGGCGGAGGGGCCAAGGAGAGGGTTCTCATTCAGCGGTTGGAAGGAAAACCTCTTCAAGAACGGGAGGCTGCAGCCGGCCGATGGGGCGTTCAGTGGGCAGTTGTTGGCGTACATTGTGAAGATGAACATGCCCAGGTTCATCACAACAATCGCCAGCACTATGAAGGGAAACCTCTGCCTGTGGTTCATCTGTATGATGGGTGTGTTGCCTCCGGCGGCAGCCGCCGCCGCTGCCGCTGCTTGTATTATCTCAAATGACCTCCTATTAGCAGCGTTGTTGCTGGCATTACTAGCTGTGCTGATATTAATAGATCGACGCTGGTCATCATCTTCTGTGGATCCATGCTTTTGCGAGGTTTGGCCTTGCTTTTGAGCCCCCATTGATATTGATCTGCACAGATTTCAAAAACCATGTGCAGCCCTTCAATGCATAATATAAGCAGCTACACGCACACACACGAACGCACGCACGCACGCACAGAGGAGGCACCTGAACTCTTACATTGCTGTGTGCGCGCGCGCGCGCGAGAGAGAGAGAGAGAGAGCAGAGTGTGTGTGTGTGTGTGTGAGAGAGAGAGAGAGAGAGAGAGAGAGAGAGAGAGCACCTGTACCCCTGCCTTGCTGCAGCTTGGGAAGTGAGAAGTGATTGGCGACGTCGTCGTAAAAGCCATGCAAGACTAGTGCTGGACGTAACTGCCCTCCACAACCGCTGCCTCAGCACCGTGTGTGTGTGTGTGTTGAACGTTCTCGGGTCACGGGGGTGTGTGCGCGCGCGCGCTGCGTGCGTGCGTGTGTTTTTGGGGGTGGTCGGTTAATTTCTGCCCTAGGTTTTTTTTAATGTATTTTTATCTGTTCTTTTTCCCAAAAGCCCTAAAACCAATGCTCTAAAAAAAGTCTCCACACCACCAACATGGTAACAAACCTTCCATTCTAAAGGTTAAGGTATTTTTTGTAAAACCTCTTAAAAGTTCAACAAGCTTAATTTTTAACGTATTTTTTATTTTTAGGAGTTGGAAAAACACTAAACCCTAGTTTTTTTCTAGCACTACCTAAAAAGTGTAAAATATGCATCAAGAATTAACCCGAGTGGAGTAGCGGTTGGGATGGTTCGGGTTAATGACTTATGGGTGGGAATAAAGCCACCTCCCCTTTCCTCTTTCTCAAGTACCACTTTCATCCTTTAAACACCTCCCTCCAAAGACCATTGCAAATCCAAGACTTGATACAAGAAAATATGAGTAACTCTCAAAAGCTAACGTGCATTATAATGTTACATAGCTCTCATTTAAATGATTTGCATGAAAAGAGGTCCTTCTTGCATAAAAGGTGGGAGCTTTAAGCAGTTTTATGGCATGAGTCCAATTGTGGATCAAAGGAAACAGGTGGGGGGAATCGTGGACATTAAGAAATTAGGGTAAACATACTCAAGTTTTTGGATGTTTTCTATGTGCAAAAGGATTAGGGCTTCGAGCCCACGACTTCATAGGGCCTCCAATTGTCAAGGAGTTGGTGAATTAAGGTAAAATTAGGCATGGATGGTGGAAAAGGAAACCATGGCAAGAAACACCCGCAACATGGCCAGCATGGTAGCATGAGTGCGAAACATGGCTCTCTCCTCTATTACAAGAATGACAGGCAAATCATCTTGAAAGGGGAAGTGAGCATTTCTTGCTCTTATACTTGAAAGGCCAATCTTCTTGCAATGTATGTGGCATAAATCTTTTGAGGTAAAGGCCAATTGGCTACTTTCTAGAACTGCAAATTCGGCATTCTTAGTGCATGGGAATGTTGAGATATCAAGCTCAAGTAGTGACACCCAGGATGACAACTTTACACTTACACCCCACTCGCATGGTTAGTGAGATCTCAGTGAGATTATGGGTGTGATATATCGCCAGTGGTTTACAGGCTATGTGATAACCACTTTGGTGTACTAGAGTTATGGCATAGTTATAACGCCAACTTGTGTAGTCGAGTTCACACTATGAACCGACCTTTGTATGTTATAGCAAGAGAGTACTTTCCCTTATAGTATGTACTCTTATCTTTATGTTGTGACTGTAGAGAAGAGAAAAGAATAGAAGAAAATTAAGCCATCTATCTCTCTTGTGTGTTTGTCTTGTGTGTGTGTGTTTGCTTGCAAACGAGGTAAGGCTCACCCTCTCCCCCATATTCTTCTAATGGTATCATAGTTCCAGTTTGCATACAGAACTCAAGAGGCAAGCAAAGGAAACAGTATATGGGTAAGGGTAACTTCATCCCTTTACCTTTAATTTGGAAGCAAATCTCTATAGGTAGCTACTAGTACGCAGGCACAACAATAAGGTGTATTGTCACATCTTGTGCCACCCTTTGTAGTGAAGCAAAGGGGTGTCTTAATTTCATAACTTAGATTCAAGGCCATTTTCAGTCCCATTTTGGCTCTGCAAGTTTTCTATAGTACGCACTCTATATGAAAGTGTTGATTTTGATTGTGTATGTGCCTAAATTCTCGTTCAGTGTAAAGTTGTGACATAAATTTGGTTACAAGCTCACATATAGTTGGAGTATAATAGGTTTATAGTAATGTTGTATAGGACATTGAAGGTTTATTGTAAGTGCAAAAGTTTTTGTAAGCATTATTTGGTTAGTTGCTGTAGGTAATCATGTCTGAAAGTCTATCCTAAATCGTGTGAGCAAGAATGTTAAGCCCTACACGAGGTACTCTCTATCCCAAATTGTGAGCAAGAATGTTGCTATAGGTAATCATGTCTGATAGTCTATCCCAAATCGTGATGAGTAAAAAAGTTAAGCCACCGACGAGGTACTCTCTAATTTGGATATTCACGGGTCGATGAAATACCCATGTTGTTGGAAATAAGGTTGCAGAAATGCACACACACACATAGTGGAGAAGCTCAAGGGAGCACACAATGAGATGATAGATAGATAATGAATGTGTGTTGTACAAAGATAATAAGTATACCCCAAGATGGGTGTATACTAGTATGGGGGAAAAAACCTCCTAAGAGGGGAAAAGTTGTCCTGTGTTCACACATAAACTAAGATGATTTCCCTTGCAAACCATCTCTCCCTAACTGAATGATAGTGCACCACCTCAATCTGCTTTGTACGAGCATGAAAAACTAGATTCCTCTGCCATAGTGCTCTGACTATCAGGGAAGATGATAGTGGCTAGCGACTCGCCAATACCTAAATTAACAATAAGGCGCCTCAGCCAAACACACTCACTGCTGTAGCTGTAAATGCTACCTTGTACTGAGCTTCATAACTAGAAGTGGCCACAATGTGTTACTTCTTGCTCGGCCATGATATATATGAATCACTAAGATGTTCACGCAAAAAACACTCGTTGGACACTCATGTGTCATAACATCTAGCCCAACCTGAGTCTTTAAATGCATGCAGCTGTGCTTTACCCCCTTGGAATAAAATAACCCAAAGTGCTTGGTGCCCTTTAGGTAACAGAACACCCGTTTGACAGATGCCAATGCTTGGTGCCCTTTAGGTAACGGAACACCCGTTTGACAGACTACCAATGCTTTGTGCCTAGGCTATGCATAAATCTACTCATCAATATTTAGACCACATATTGAATGTCATGCCTAGTATTACACAAAACGGTAAGGCATCCAATAGCTTCTTGATACAAGCCAACATCAAAAGAGTCATCTTCAAGACTTAGTCATCGTAAAACTTGCTCCATAGGTGTAGCCACATGTTTATAGTCTTCAAGATTGAACCTCTTCAACAATGCATCTATGTATTTCCTTTGCAACATAACAATGCCATCATTATGCTACCAAAGCTCAATGCCCAAATAATAGTGCAACGGTCCAAGATCTGACATCTCAAAAGACTTCTCTAAATCAGCTAACTATAAAGGCTAAAATATGATCATCATTGGGTCCTATGAGCAACATGTTATCAACGTATAATGCGATGACCAATAAAACATCCTTAACCTTGTGCAACTAAGTATGCATGTATCTTTTCGTAACATGCTCCGAGGGAGACCATATAAATCTTTCTTCAATCTACATACTTTTGATTCATAACTTTCCTGAACAAAACCATAAGGTTGAGATACATAGACCTCCTCATGCAAATATTCATTCCAAATGTGATGAATGATACTCCTTTTGACTAACAAAGCAAACAATGCATGTGCATACGCATCTCTTCCATCCCACTTTGTTTGTTCCCACGTAGGAGGTATGTTATGTTGTGGTAATGCACCATGTGAAACTGAGTCTGTGTCTGTAGATGTGCCTTCTGTATCGTGTTCATCAAAGGAACCAGGACATGTCTTAGTATCGACCACAAAATTCCACATGCCTTTAGCTACCAATACATGCCACATCATATAGAACCATAATGGGTATTTGGTCCTATCAAGCTTATCCACAGTAGATAACATCCGAAATACATCACTGTCTGTTATGATAATACCCAAGAAAGTAATCACGCAACTTACAAAGTGTTGAGTACTCCTTTGATGCAACCAAGGTGGTTGCTATAATAAGGTTGCTGACAATGGAGACATGCAAGGTGTATAAAAGAAATGGAGAGTATAGTGAGTAAAATTTTTACTTGTAAGATGTAGAGATCGATGTCGCTGAAGTGAAGCCCATCTGGTGTGGTGAGTGTCTATTGATGCTTTCTTGTGTATCTGCATCCCCTTCTGTAGTAGATCTAACAAAACTTCTCCAGAATCTGATGAAGAACAATATGAATCCAGTCCCCAAAGATGTTTGTAGAAAATCAAAAACCGCACGAATAACCCCCAAAACATACCCATAACAAAAATCCGACTAGAAAACTTCAATACAATATACTACACACTTCACGGTCCTCTTTCTTCTCCTAGAAGGGCTCCTTAATCCGATTCAAGAAGACATGTGACTCGAGGTGAAGGGTAGAGGTAGTAGCATAGGGGCAAGGAGCGTATGCTCTGTTACCAAATGTTGGAAATAGGGTTGCAGGAATGCACACACACACACACACACACACACACACACACACACACACACACACACAGAGTGGAGAAGCTCAAGGGAGCACACAATGAGATGATAGATAGATAATGAATGTGCACTACACAAATGTGATTAGTATACCCCAAGATGGGTGTATACTAGCAGGGGAGAAAAAACCTCCTAAAGAGGGAAAAATTTCCCCGATGGTGGTCCTAGTGTGTTCACACGCTTGTCTCTCACCCAAGCCCTCAAGCAAAGAATAATGAATGAAGGAATATTGCCGATCTTTATTTGTAGTCTAGATGAATGGATAATGAATAAGCTAATCTAAGGGAAATGAGAGGAAAGAGAAAGAGGGTAACAAGAGGGGAATAAACCTAACTAAAAGGAAAATGAAAGCAACACAACACAGCGTACCATCTCATCACCCTCACTCCATACTCACCTCTCACTCACAAAACTAAGCTCAGGTAAATGACAAGCACATGGCAATGAGAAGATGGTAAACCCACACACAAGCTCAAGCCTCTCACACATGGGGAGTGCTCAAGAGTGAGCAAGCTATGCCTAAATGCACCACATCCTAAGCTCAACTCCTAAGAGAACAAGGTGCCAGATGAAGTGAGAAGTAAACTAAATCCTAAGGTAGAAAAAATATATTTATTGGATTCTCCCTTGAGTAAAAAGTCTCCACCACCAAAATGGTAACAAACCCTCCATTATGAAACTCTAGGGTATTATTTGGAAAACCTCTTAAGATTTCAATAAGCTTACTTTTTTTACGTATTTTTTATTTTTAGGAGTTAGAACTACACTAAACCCGAGTTTTTCTCTATAACTACCTAAAAAGTGTAAAACATGCATCAAGAATTAACCCAAGTGGACTCAAGGTTGGGATGGATTAGATTAATGACTTATGGAGTTAGAGAGGGGACGGCCTCTGGCTCACCACCCAGCCATAGAGGAAGAATGAGGATTGCCCCTCATCCCCCAGGCTATATAGTGTGTGGCCTGCCATCCACACTATAGCCTGGCCGCCCATGACTCCGCATGGGCGTCCTCTCCCACTGAACCCCGGATGGCCACGTCCTCGGTGCTCCGACCGAGGTGTCACTGACGCTAAAGCCCCGTCTGGTAGCCATCCGGTCTACCGTCGGTCACAAGCGTTACAGCTTACGTGACATTACCCCTCCCTTAAGAAGAGTTTTCGTCCTTGAAAACAAACTGGGGAAACCTCTTGGAAATTGCACTACGGCGTTCCCAAGTAGCTGCCTCCTCATCCTTGTATGTCCATTTAACAAGTACCTCCTGGTACACTTTATGTCAGGTTTGTCTGTCACGATACTCTAGAATCTTTTCAGGCTCATGTGGTATCTTTGGTGGCTCTATCAAGTCCACCAAAATCTTTGGAGAAACTGCGTTCTCTAACCCGTGAACTGATTTCTTTAGCTTACTGACATGGAAGACTGGATGGACTTGAGAACTCTCCGGTAACTCAAGTTTATATGCTACGTCCCCAATCTTCTTAAGGATTTTAAAAGGACCACAATATCTCGGAGAAAGTTTATCACACTTTCCCGTTTTCATGGTTTCTGACTGCGCCAGAACCTTGAGGAATACAAAGTCACCTTCTGCAAAGGTCACCTTTCTACGTCCTTTATCCGCATAAGTTTTAGCACGATCCTGAGCGCTACGAATGCTCTCACGTGTGGCTCTAAGCATATCATTCATATCTTCAAGGAAATCCTTGACAGATTGAATCTTCTCCTTTTCTAGGCCTACAGCCATCGGAGATCTCGGCTGGAATCCATACATTAACATGAATGGTGTAAATCTAATCTCACTGAGTATTTGGAGCTGTTATAAGCAAACTCCAATAAGGGGGCAAGTACTCTTCCCAATTAGATTGCTTCTTACTAACATAAGAACGCAATGTATCCTCTAGAATTTGGTTCACTCTTTCAGTTTGACCATCAGACTCCGGATGATCTGCTGTACTCATACTCAGAGTAGTATCCAACTTTTTGAAGACTTCCCTCCAAAAATGACTATTGAACTTTCTATCTCTATCCAACACTATATCAGCAGGCAGGCCATATAGCTTGTAGAGATGTTCAATAAAGAGTTTTGCCAACTCTGGCATTTTAACAGTTTTCTTCGTGGTGATAAACTTTGCCATTTTAGTTAACCTGTCCACTACCACCCACACCGAGTCATTCCCTCGACTCGTCTTGGGTAAACCGGTAATGAAATCCAGCGGATGGAGTAGTCCTCCAACCTTAAGACGTTCATGTTTATTGACCTGGCACTTACTGCATTTCAGCACATAAGTCTAGGCGTCCTTAAACAAACTAGGCCAATAAAACTGTCTTTTTACTAGTGCATAGGTCTTCTGAATCCCGAGATGACCTGTACTTGGACTATCATGACTTTCTTTAAGAATTTGGGCCCGAAAGTCACCAATAGTTGGTACACATACTCTACCCTTGTAGAGTAAGTACTCGTCGTCAATGGAGTAATTAGCATATTTCTCCCCTCGACGAAGTTTATCACTCCCCTTTGAAGCCATGGTAGTCAAAGGTGATGAAGGGCCTACGTCAGAGCTCTCCGGCTCCAAACTATACCCAGAAGACACGGCTAGTCTCTCCGTACTAACTCTCTCTTCCCTTCCCGTTGCTGCACCTTCGGCCAGTCTCTCCGAACTAGCAATCCGTGCCAACGAGGGAGGTGGTCGCGTCTGTGAGTGCATACGCGTACAACACGCCAGACCTCTGTAAAAGATGGATCGTGCTTACATAAACCACGTAGTGACTCCAAGAAATCATTCTTGAAGACTGAGAAACTAAGTTCATTAATCTGTGGCATGCGACTAAGTGCATCTGCCACCACGTTATACTTACCTTTCTGGTAACGTATCTGAAGGTCAAACTCCTGTAGAATCTCCGCCCACCGAGCTTTTCTACCCTTCAGTTCATTTTGACTTGAAAGCCATTTCAGACTTTCATGGTCCGTCCGGACCTCAAACGAAGCACCATACAAATAGTGTCTCCACTTTTTCAGTGTATGAACTATCGCTAGTAACTCTCGCTCGTAAGCCGAGTAGTTACGCTGTGCACGATCTAACTTTTTACTCTCAAATGCAATTGGGCGTCCCCTTTGCATAAGTACGGCCCCAATGGCCTCATTTTACTAGCGTCTATTTCCAAGACAAACGGCTCATTTGGATCGACAATAGTCAAAACAGGTGCAGCTGCTCTACGGTCACCTTGAGCTTATCAAAGCTGTTCTATTGGGCTTCCCCCCAACTAATGTTTTTAGTTTTTGACCGTAAACTGGTCAGTCAACGGGACTGCGATCTTCGCGTAGTCCTTCACATACTGTCGGTAGAACCCCGACATGCCAAGAAAAATCTACAGTTCCTCGAGATTCTTTGGTGCTGGCCATTTAAGAATAGGCTCTACTTTTTCTGGCTCCATCCGCGTACCATAGGCGGATATAATATGGCCAAGGTAGTGAATTTCTATTTCAAAAAATTCACATTTGCTCTTCTTTGCAAATAGTTTGTGCTCTCACAACAACTCGAACACTAGACGCAAATGCTCTATGTGTTCTTTCTGTGTCTTACGGTACACAAGAATATCATCTAGGAAAACTACTACGAATTTTCCTAGATATGGACGTAAAATGCTGTCCATTAGCGTCATAAACATCGCTAGAGCATTGGTTAGCCCAAATGGCATAACCAAAAACTCAAAATGCCCAAAACGGGTCCTAAATGCTGTCTTCGCAACATCTTCTACTTTAATTCTAACCTGATGATACCCTGATCTCAGGTCTACTTTTGTAAAGTATCTCGATCCATAGAGTTGATCAAACAACTCATCCATGCGTGGCATTGGATACTTGTTCTGAATCGTTATCTAATTAAGAGCCCTATAGTCTATGCACATCCGCATAGATCCGTCTTTCTTCTTTACCAGAAGAATAGGTGATGCCCACGGACTTGAACTAGGCCGAATGAAGCCTTTGTTCAAATATTCTGTCAATTGTTTTTCCACCTCCTGTGCCTTGGAGTGGCTTAATCTATAAGCAGGTTTGCTTATAAGTTATAGATTTTGATCCTGGCATAACTTCGATGCCATGGTCTACTTCTCTAGATGGTGATAAGTCATCTGGCAAATCATCAAGAAAAACATCCTGAAATTCCTCTAATAAATTCATTAAAGTATCTACGTACTTTTTCTTTAATGTCTCTTTCGCCTTGGATTTTTTCTTGTCTGAATCGCATACATGCCAAACAGGGTTTTCAAACAGTGGGTCTCATCCAAGGCTATTTTGTTTTCCTTGTTTGTCTATGCAAACATCATTTATAGTTTCATCTACGGAAACAGAATTTAAAAGAGGGTAACAAGCATATACCTCTGCTATCTATCTGGTCTCTGCGGACCGCTGTGCACAGCTCCATGGAGGAAATAAGTGGTGTGGCGAGGACAATACGGTCGCCCTGCAGGGTAATGACTCTACCTCCATGGTCAAAACGTAGCGTATTATGTAGGTAATTTTGAGCTAGACTAGGGCCCAAGCCATACAGCCACTCCCTACCTAGATATACATCTGCTCTAGCTAAGTGCATGGCCTAAAAGTCAAGTGGAGCCTCGTAATCCTGCATAGATAATGGGACCCCCAATACTACGGTATTCCATACCGTTTTGTCATACCCGTTGGCTAGGCCAACAGTATACTCATGATCGCTCTGGGTCTCAGTCAACCCCAACTTCTTGACTAACGAGTAGTTCAAGAAGTTGTGGCTAGCACCATCATCGATAAAAACTATGACTCTACGGCAATCTATGGTGCCATACATGCGCACCATGTCATGCGGACCTACAGTAGGCTGCCACATCGCTGGTGTCACTGAACAAGCGTGATGTTCATCACAATGATACACTGTCACCTCTCTGAACTTTGCGCTTTGAACTTTGCAGAACTGAGAGGGAGTCTCTGCACTGTATGCAACTGCCTAGAGGATTTACCATCTCTTTTGGGCTCGTTGCCACTCGTGCTGGCTTTAGGCTTTGGACACTCAGCCTTCGTGTGCCCTACATCATTTGCAATTAAAGCAGCGATTTTTCTTTCGCGCTTTTATATACTACTCTTTCTTTTGGATTTCGTTGTCTCTTTTCTTCCTGGATGGTCACGATTTTTTAGACCAATGACCACCCTATCCTTCCTGGTCCATCCTATCCCCCTGTTTATCACTGCGAAACCCTTTTCTTTTAAGGCCTGGCCTCCTCTTCTCACTACCCTCGGCCCTGCTCGAACCACCACGCGCACTACGACGCTTGATGTCATCAAATATCTGCGCATACTTAATTGCCTCTGCTAAGTCTTTAGGCTGTAAGGGCTCTACGTACTCAAGGTAATCATCTTTGAGGCGCCTCTTTTAAAGCCTCGCAATGTCTGGAATGCATCGATCCCCTTTAGCTTGAGTACTATCTCCCTATAGTCTAAGATGTACTGATTCAGGGATTTGTTCTCCATCGAGCACTTGTCCCATAACTCCCAGCTTCTCTCCACCTCATTAACAGGCAAAAACTCTTTTCGAAACATCGTTTCAAACTCCATCCAAGTGGTAGGACGAGTTATCAAACTCATCCACCACTTGTATGCCTTGCCGGTTAATGAGAGGCTAGCCTCAATGGGCTGTATCTGGCTAGGCTACTATTGCAGCGCGTGCAAGTCTGACCACTTCGCTAGAAACATGTTGACGAAGTCCTTGTTTCTCTCCTTCTCCTCGCCACCAAAACTAGGCGGCTTCAAGTCTTTCAATAACGACGAAGCTGTCTCTACGAACGGCCCCACAAGCGCATCGGCCTGTGTGACTCTAGCAACCACTGGCGAGGCTACGCTCACCCGTTCCGCAAGACCGCAGGAGCTTGGCTACCACGAGGAGTCAGAGTACTAGCCGAGGCGGCTGTCAGTGCATCTAACCGTGTGGAGATGCTCTGTAGTAGCATCGTGACGAAGTCAGCCTGGACTTTACCCATATTGTTTAGTTTTGCATAAAGATATTTAAAAAGTCCACTAGAGAGCTCCGTCTCTGTCAGGATGTCGGCAGGGTCCAATAGGTCATAATCATCGTCGTCATATTCCAGGAGGTCCTCCTCGGTCCCCTCGACGACGTCGATGTTCATGTCATCTGGCTCATCGGCCAGAAAGGGGTCATCTGCTACTACTGCGACCGCTGCAGGCTCGCTGGGTCCTAAGGCGGGGTCAATAGACGACGAGGGCGCTGGGAGATCACGCGTGATCGACGAGCGCACTCTGGACCGGACAACGGTCGGGCGTATACGGCCTGACAATTCGGTCGGGGTCAAACCCGCGACCGAGGACAAGAGACCTGAAAACCTTAGAGAAGTAGAAGGCGGTGGGGACACACTACGCCTAGCAAACATATTTTAATTCTTGCACAAAGAAAAATGCGAGAACTCGAAAATTACAAAAACGCTAATAAAATGAGCAGTGGTGGAGAGAGAATAGTCACCCCCTTACGGTCGCCTATGACTGTCGTTCGTCGACTACCGATTTGTGTTGCGCTGCGAGCCTCTACAAGCGTCGCTACTCCCTACAACTCATAAAAAAATTAATCCCCACGGGAACCTGTGCCTGAACCACCCCGGATTATCCCTTTACCTCCGGGATTATCCCTCCACTGCCGAGAGAGAGGTGTTTGTTTGATTTTTTATTTTTTTAAAATAAAATAAAAAAATAAAATAAAAAATAAAAAATAAAAAAATAACTGGCTGGCCACCGCCGGCGGCTGCGCTAGCCTAGCTGGCCGCCGACACTGGCCTGGCTGCCCGCGCCGGCGCTGGCCTGCTGGCTGGCCGCCGCGCCGGCTGTGGCCTCAGCCTTCCACAGCTCTAGATAATAGTCGACCTTCAGCTCCAGATAGCACCACCTCTCTCTCTTCACAGCCGACTTCTCTCTCTACACCAGACAAAAAGCTCCAACCGCCTCTCTCTCTTCACAGCAGACTTCTCTCTCTACACCAGACGAAAAACGCTTCTTTTGCAGACAAGCTCCAAAGCAAAAAAAATGAAATTGCTTACCTACAATGGAGCGCTTGGGTGTGTTCAACAGAGAGAGAGAGAGAGAGAGAGAGAGAGAGAGAGAGAGAGAGAGAGAGAGAGAGAGAATTCTTCCTTCTAGCTATGGCCGCCTCCCTCCACACAATCAATTGTGCCCTGTAGAGAGATAAGGATAAGATTATTTTTTTTGAATGGTTGAAAACCATTGAGTGGGCTTCGGTCCCCGGTCATGCACGGATCCGGACCAAATCGAAACTGACGCTCTAATACCAATGTTAGATTATCGCATAACGCCCGTAGTGGTGTTACTATAATCCGAGAGAGAGAGAGAGAGAGAGAGAGAGAGAGAGAGAGAGAGAGAGAGAGAGAGAGAGAGAGAGAGAGAGAGAGAGAGAGAGAGAGAGAGAGAGAGAGAGAGAGAGTTCTTCCTTCCAGCTATGGTCGCCTCCCTCCACACAGTCAATTGTGCCCTGTAGAGAGATAAGGATAAGATTTTTTTTTGAATGGTTGAAAACCATTGAGTGGGCTCCGGACCCTAACCAAATCGAAACTGACGCTCTGATACCAATGTTGGATTATCGTAACACCACTATGGGCGTTACCACAAGAGGGGACGGCCTCTGGCTCACCACACAGCCATAGAGAAAGAATGAGGATTGCCCCTCATCCCCCAGGCTATATAGTGTGTGGCCTGTCGTCCACACTAGCCTGGCCGCCCATGACTCCGCATGGGCGTCCTCTCCCACTGAACCCTGGATGGCCACGTCCTCGGCGCTCTGGCCGAGGCGTTGATGCTAAAGCCTCGTCTGGCCATCCGGTCTGTCGTCGGTCACAGGCGTTACAGCCTACGTGACAACATCCCTACACATGGACACTTTTTACCCTGTGCTGCTGACAAGGGTTTTTTCCCCGTGTGAACACACGCTTGTGTGTTAGACACATCAACCCTAGGGCTAGGGCTATTTGTACTCGTGTACTCCATTCATTCATTCATCATCATTATCGAATACTTTCTAGCATATCGAGCTTCGTCTCTCTTCCTCTCTAAGCTTCTCTGTCGTCGTTGTGTGTGCATGTGTGTATGTGTGAGTTTGTAAAGCATCTTCTCCCTCATCCAACATTAGTATCAGAGCTAAGGTTTACGGCCTCAATTTCATTGCCTTGGTTTTGGATCTTGTGTCCATTTGACCGTCGACCCCTGCCCATTGACATTCAAATCTCCTCCCACATCGACTTCCTGCCATTGGTCTTGACCTTCTCATTGGCGTGGCTTAAATCTGGTTTCAAAACTTGGCTGGAGAGCCATTAGCTCCTCACCATTAGTCTCTGAAGCGATGAAGCTCGGTGTACATTGCTGGTGTTTTACATCTATGCCAACGTATATCCATTCATCTTTGCCACCACAAGCCTAGGTAAGCTCTTGCACTTCTCACAAAGGGGATTGGACAAAGCCCAAATGTATAATGCATAAAGAATTCTCCTTGCATCCGAATAATCAAATTACAAAACACAAGCCTAATGGTGGTGAGAAGCTAACTTTCTAATTTTTTGTTTTTGTTTTTCATTATTTAATCTGGGGTTACGGACAACCAAAGCCGTCCCTGGACTAGAACAGAGAAATGGCTTTCTAATTAATTAGCAGATTGTTTTTATATTATATCCACCAACAATTGAAGAATGGCAATAAAGTGCTTAAGTGGAAAGTTAAATGTTTTTCATGCTGAAATTGGAACTTTGTCATATGAGGGAGAGAATGCTAGCTACTTAGCATCATAATGTATATTTTTCTATGATTCCTTATATGTTGTTCCATCAACTAGGAATATTAGCCCATGTCACTCCCATTATTGTCAAGTCTCCAATGGCCATAACCTACTATAGATGTGATTGTAGCTTCTAAAGGTAAAACTTACAAATGATGTGTAAGCTTCAATGAAACCAAATAGAGGCTCAAAAGACATGCATCTCAATTGGTTTATTCCCTTAAGCTATTTTGTTCACTTATTTGCATCTTATAAAGAATTGAAGAAAACAAAGATTACATATAGTTGCAAGAGTCCAACTGAAGATAGGATGAAACATCTCTTGGGTGAGTAATGGGATACAAAGATAACCTATCAAGATGACATAGTTCACTATCGAGTTTCAAAATCTTATGTTACATTTCAATAATAACTTGGTTAGTGTGATTATAACCTCTATTTTTTAGTAAGTATAATAAGTATGATTTTTTAACTTTTTATCATATGATGAATAGGTACTTTATTACTCGCGACAAACATTATTTATGTGATTTGTCTATAGGAGGTGGGTGGAGACTTATAAAAGGGGAATGGCTTAGCATGGATCAAGATATATGTAGTGATTCTATAATGGCAAAACTGAACATTCTTTAGGGAGAGCATGAAATGATTACAGTAAATATGGAAGGCCACTAGCCATTAGCCTTTCTTAGACATGAGATGTCCTTGATGTTGAGTGACCCTCCTACGAATTTTTATTTTAAGTTAGATGGTAAGAAGTTGAGGAGCAGATTTGAGCACTCCTTCACTTGCACATAGTGTATTACCCCCCCACATCTTAGAGATTGTGGATTGGTGTGATTGATACATAATCTCATTGAAATAAAAGCATTTGTCTCAAACAACATCAATGGAATAATACATGGTCTTGATTAGGTGTTATTCAGAATTATTTTACAATAGGATTTTGTTTATATGAAAAACTATTTACAAAACTATTTCCTAGGGTTTTCCATGGTGCAACTTTTTTGGGGGTCTTCTATGGGTATTTTTCAAAGAGATTTCTTGAAGATGAAGAAGCACTGGAATTCCTTTTCTTCTCTTTGGTATTCTATCTACATCTATTGTATATTCTCCTTGATCCAATGCTATGATAGTAGCTAACATTGTTTGAATTGATGTTGCTCGAGTTAGCCACACATAGTCATTTGAATAAAGTTCCTGAGAGAACTAAATAAAGGAAAAAATAAATAATATTAAGAGCATCATTCTATAAATAGAATACCAATAAGAAAGATAAAACCATCATCCAATTGCTCCACCATTTTCATATTTGTGTATAGATGGTGCCCTCCTATATTGACCCTTTTCTTAATCCTCACCTAGCCAAAAAGATTAAATGTTGGCCCTTTTGACCTCCATTTTGGCCCTAATTGTTAGCAGAAAGCTCTTGTATTGGTGCAATGAGCTGATTTACAAAGCTGACAGTAACAACTTAGTGAGAAATGCACTGATTAGTGAGAATAATCTCTTACTAATGTTATTACATGATGATAAAATGCTATATGGGCCTTCGTAGAGGATCAAAGCTCTGATAGCATATTCTAAGTAGGCAAGCATTAGGGATAGGACTAGATTATAGTGGATAAATGTTGGCATTAAACATGATAATTAGGCATAGGTTACTCTAAACCAAGAGTAATTAATAATCAAAGTGACTCTAAAACATGTTAATGTTTCATTAGATAATTCCTCCTTATATAGGCTCCAAGTACAAAGGATTAAAGAGTAATAGCTCTAATTTCTTTCCTATAAAAGGATCCTTGATTTTCTCCACCTCCTGTACATAAGGTAGGCTATAATGATAATTTTACTCCATGATTCTGTCCCTAATGGAACTTATAGATTCCAAGAGAAGGTGCATGAATCTATTAAATCCCTTTGACCCTTTTGACAACCTTAATCTACTAAGCTTTGAAATATGATGCCTAGTTTAATGTGCAATGCACTATGGGTGTGACACTTGATCCTAACAAATCCTTGTGCATAGAATCATGCATAAGGCCCTCTTATGCGCACAAGTCTTAGCTTTTGGTGTTTATGTTTTCTTTTCTAGAGGTCTCTTCTTACCCGATTGTCAGCCATCATTTCATTCTTGTCAGTCTTCATTGCAGAGGTAAGACTATCTTCTTCCTCTTTTTTCTTACATCTACATTTAGTACTCTTGAGTGCCTTGTTTTTTTTTTTTTGGTGTTTTGTGATGTATAATGCCTCATGCATTGCTCTTTATGCACAAGGCTAATGGATAAGCCTTATATAATGACCTTATGCATGGACCCTATGCATTACCCTTATGTATAAGGCTAATTAATGGGCCCTATAAATTGCCCTATGCATGGATTTCCCCAATGCACAAGTCCTATAAATTACAATTATTGATGGCCCTTGTGTATAAGCCTAATGCATAAGGCCTCAATCAACATGGTTTTTTTTCTTGTCTTTGCTTTGCAGGCATAACACCCTCTTGTGCATAGAATTATGCAAAAGGCCCTCTTATGCACAGGGCTTAGTGTGTGGTGTTTTACATATTTTATTATGTAAGGGTCTTATGTAATTGTCTTGAAACGTTATCCTTGTTTGGTTGGTGTTGCCTTGTTTTATTTTATTATGTAAGGGTCTTATGTAATTGTCTTGTTCTTGAAATGTTATCCTTGTTTGGTTGGTGTTGCCTTGTTTTATGGCATGTTATTCTTGCAATGTTTTTGATATGGACATGTAACATAGGTAACAAATATTCAAGTGGTCGATACTCCCTCCCCCCCCACTACTTTTCCTTGGGTTTCACATTCACTAACTAAGGTAGACTATAAGTACCACCATGAAAACAATAGCAAGAGTACATGGCAGTGGCTTGTATCCAGGGGAGTATAATTAGACTTTGTTAGACTTGATCATACGTAGGTACAAATAATGTGAGTATAACTTTTGATGATTATAGTTTTTTGATGGCTTAAGGTAACCAATTTTTAATGCTCTTATATGCTTTATTATATATGATGTAGAATGATAGTAAAGGAGGGTAAGAAGAATGAAGACGATGACGATGATGGTGATGATGATGAGGAGGAGGAAGAGGACAAATGAGCCATGGGCCACATAGATCCTCATGTTTTTTAATACCTTTTTAGGGTTTTAGATAAAATTATAAATGAACTTATAGGCATTGGATGAACATATATTTTGGGTTGTAATTTTTTTTATTACATTGATGAAATATATTTTGCATTGCAACTTTCATCATTAAATTTTTTGTGCAATCCTAAGTGTTCAAATTGTATTATGTTCAATGCTAAGTGTTCACATAATGACTTTTAAAAATATAAGATAATAATGGGAGATAATATTCTCTCTCATTTTTTGATTCTTTTGCACATCATTTTTTATTTTTTCTTGTTGCTGAGCAGCAAACATAATAGTGTTTCCATAGTAGCAAGGGTAGCAACATTGTGTGCATGCATGCTTTTTCCTCCCCGGTTCTTTATTAAGCCATGGCTATAAGAGCTACTAGGCCTCCATCTAGTTATAGTGAATCTAGATCTTACATATAAAATGAATACATACAAACAATTTAAAATGCTCAATTACACAAATATGTGAATAGGGGATAAAGAACTAACTTTTCTATCCACATGTTGTTCCCTCATCAATTTCCCTACTAATCATGTTTTCAAATCTGATCATCCTTTGTTAATCCCATTTTGGATTAACAAAGATACTCCTCCAATTGAGGACATTAATAAGTGTTATGTAAAGGCGCTATAAAAGTTGTACATTTTGAGATGCTAGCCACCCAAGGCCTTAGTTTTAGTAAGTTTTGGGTGCCCAAGTGTGAATAAGGGCCAGATGTATAAAAGGCAATTTCTCATAATGAAAGAACACAATCCCTCTTTGTGCTATGAGAGCTCTTGCTTTGTCTTGTGTGTCTGAAAGAGAGAGTGAGAGAGTCATCTAGTGCATGTTCCTCTTATATGCATGTGTGTGGGAGATTGTGCGGTAGATTGCCTTACATTGTGGTGCGAGCGACTCCGCGGGTGACAGCATGGAGGTGGAGATTGGAGGAGTTCTAAAAGCGAGCTTGGGGAGCCTCAAGGGACGTGAGCTCGAAGCATTGGTAAGTACCCAATGATAGTTGTTGTCTATTGCTTCTTTCGATTGTGATAGTTGGAAGAGTTCTCTCTTAACACGTTTGCGAGTAGAGTAGGTAATTGACCTAGACTACTTGGAAAGATTCCCTTCCAAATATTGAAAATATATATCTTTTTTTAGTATTAGACAGAAATTTATAACTTGATTCTCAAAAAAGACTAAAATTTACTTAAATTTTCAATAACTTAAAGTAAATCAAAGCACTGCCTTCAAAATATATCAAATTGTTTATACTTGAATTATCTTTAAAATAACTATGTTTATAAAATGCTTTATTTTGCAGTGAGACGTGCACAAGAGTGGCAAGATGCAAAGATGTAAGCAGCATAGGTGTATAATAGAAGCATGTAGTTTACTTAAGCACAAAGGCAAAGATTGTTAAAATTACAGCAATGTGATGAGCTATGGTGGATCAAATGCTAGAATCAACATCATTAATAAAGTGATTAGATGATAATTAAGATGTGATTAGTGAGTAATTAACTAATAGCTTAATGCATGCATGGATAATCAAAAACCAGCAAATTCTCATTAGGCCAATGCCTCAATTTATAGAGTTTACATCCAAGCATCTAATCCCACTGATTTCTCCTTGATTCACTCTACCTCTTTTGCTTGATTCTCTCCACCTCTCCCAGAATATCTCCACACTTCCTAAATCTTCTCATGCTACCCTTTATTCTCTCCTAGTAGATTCTTCTCACCCTTTCACAGGTTCTCTCACATTTACAGATTCTCTTTTACAGCCTCTAACCAAGGGCTTGTTCCCGCACACACCCTATTCACTTGTATATTTCAACACCTCCCCTCAAGTGAATAATCCTAGCACACCTGGACCCTATACCAAGTTTCCCTCTTACTTGATAGTCCGCGGACCAGTGCCTAGTACACCTCCCCTCAAGTGAACTTAGCACACCTAGACCCTGTACCAAGTTTCTCTCTTACTTGATAGCTTGCGAGACGACGACCAGTGCCTCAAGTCCCTAAACTCGTAGTCCTTGACCCTCTCTCTCTCAATGTGTCCAAGGCTTACTACAAGTGCCCACGACCTTGACTAAAGTACTCACACATACATTTACCACGTGGCCTACATCATCGGTGGCTCAGAGGTGGTTTTTACTTTGTTGGGGCAGGTTACTTTGGGTTGTGGGGTCTCTCTCTCTCTCTCTCTCTCTCTCTCTCTCTCTCTCTCTCAGAGATTTTCACGTGGCTCCTCACTCTTTGGAGCCTCACATCTTCTCTTGTCTTCATTCTTCTTGTCATGGCAGCTTCTCTCCACGCATCCATGTCTTCCTCTTCTTTCAGTCTTCTTGTTGTGGCAGCTTCTCTTCTCGTGTCCATGTCTTCCTTCAGCTTTTCTTCTTGGTGTGGATCCTCCTCTTGGAAAGAGATGTTCTTCTTCTTTCATGGCTGGGGCCATGAGCTTGTCTGTCAGTTCTTCTTGCTCCATGTGAGCAGCATGTTTAAATGTTTTGTTGACAGTTCTTTTGGGCTTTTGATGTTTATCTTGTGTCACTATGCAATGCAAACACAAATCTATGCGGGAGGTCTTACCTCTTGCCTTATTCTAGACAAGAGCAGTGTCTGATCCCATTTTTACACTGATGTAATGTGCCCAATACATAATGCATATAGCATTCATTCTTATGCACATTCCCAAATGCAACTCTGGCTGTGAATAATCTTGAATTTGAGTGTGATTTGCAGGCGTTAACCAAGGGTTAAATGCAAAATGATGATTACCATAATTTTATCAGCATAATTTTACCAAATTACATTAAATCAAGGGTAACCAATTTGTACAGAATGGTTGGAGTATCAAACCAACTCCGAATTGCAATCTAAAGTTATAGGGATCTGTATCAGATAACTAATTAATTTGAACCCTCAATTGCACCAAAATACAATGATTAGCACTGATTAGCAAATTAATCCTCTATTTTGTGTGCAAAAAACAGAGTATGTGGGGAGCCCAGATCTGAGGCCTTAGAGTTCAAATGAGCTCAAATCCTTTCAAGGACATCAATAGCAATTAGTCTAGTAGAGGATTAAGCCAAGAAACATAAGATTTGACCAAATATTGAATGCTTAATCTCTGTTTTACCAAAGTCACCTGCAGATTTGATGAAGAGCTTGGATCTCACTGTAGACTTGATCAAATCAAATTCTGACTTCACCAGCTTGTAGAGCATGCTTGAAAACCCCTGAGGCTAAGAGGAATTAGACCCATTTGATCTGGAGCAGTAGAGAAATCAAATTCACCTCAAAAAAACGATGCCTCTTCATTCGTGAATTTTTGCAGTTTGCGTTGGCGGTTTGCGCTTCTGATTAGCTTGGCTGAATCGTGGAGAGGCTGGCTATGTGTGGCTAAAGAGGTTTGGGCTAATTTTGAGCCTACAAGGAGAGGGAGCTCCTCCAACTAGCTGGGGGTACAGAAAGGTGCTTGAAAATAACTAAAAAATTATTTATTTCCTAATTATCTACTAATCCTAATTAACTAGATAATGGGCTCATAAACTTGATGGATTCTAGGCTTGGCTCTGATACCATGTTAAAATTACAGCAATGTGATGAGCGATGGTGGATCAAATGCTAGAATCAACATCATTAACAAAGTGATTAGATGATAATTAAGATGTGATTAGTGAGAGTAATTAACTAATAGCTTAATGTAGGCATGGATAATCAAAAATCAGCAAATTCTCATTAGGCCAATGCCTCAATTTATAGAGTTTACATCCAAGCATCTAATCCCATTGATTTCTCTTGATTCACTCCACCTCTCCCAGAATATCTCCACACTTCCTAAATCTTCTTATGCTACCCTTTATTCTCTTCCAGTAGATTCTTCTCACCTTTTCACAGGTTCTCTCACATTTACAGATTCTCTTTTATAACCTCTAACCAAGGGCTTGTTCCCGCATACACCCTATTCACTTGTATATTTCAACAAAGATGTATTCTCATAAACTTATATATATGGGTGGTCATCTTATAAGAGTAATAAACTAATCAAGTCTTGAACCTATACCACTAGATCACACATGGTAAACTACAATTAAAAATTGTTCCCTACTTTCATTCTCTTCCTCGCCCTCCCCGCCACCCACCATAAAAACCCCTTGCCCTCTAACTTATAAGTTTAAGCTCCCCCTTCCAAAAACCCCCCTCCCCTAATTTCCTACATGACCTATTAGAGCCATGTATCCTAACCCTAGCCTTCATCTACATCCTAGTCCTCTCGATTTATAGAGCTCACTAACCTTATCATCACTCTTTTCTTGATATCGTACAAGCTTCTTGTTAAAGCCCTCCTCTCACCTTTTATACTAGCACAAGGTTCCTGTTAAAGCCCTCCTCTCACCTTTCACTAAAAATGTAGCTTTCAATGTTTTGCTAATATCTCCCTTCATATTCAACTAAATCCAAAACCTTTTTTTATCAAAATGAATCTCTTTTACGACTCTATCCACAATTTGAAGGGCTCATCCCGATTTGTAATGTACAAGTGACAACAACAATTAGCACAAACCAGTATACTTTTTTGAATAAAAACACAGAAAGCGACTTCCCCTCATAATTGAGTGAAGTCCTTTTAGGTGAGAAAAGCACTTCATAAGGGCTATCTCCTCATGAAGTTTTAGCTCAATTAATGCACAAGAGCGGTCAAAACAAGCATAACAAAAAAAGTAAAACATAACCTTAATTAGCAACCTTAAATTTTGCAGTGAGATGTGCTCAACATGGTGTATGAGATGGAATCGAAGACTAAGACTATTGTCGCCCTTCGGGAGAAGCTAACTATTTACATTGTCTATCCTCTCCTACCATTGTTGTGCTGTTGATGTGGACGACAGCCTAAGCACACACACAACCGCTCTGGTTTAGTTTCTCATCTGATCCACCTCGAGCTGGCTAAGGCCTCAGCCTCAGGTTTTGGCATGCCATACATCATCACAATAGCTGCTCCCGATGTCCACCCCCAACAAAGATACCATCAATTCGGCTTCAAAGACTGCTAGACAGAAGTTTGAGTTTTTTGGCTGAAATTGTGAAGCCTGCAAAGAGCAGTCCTATGCGTCCACCTTCAGCACCTCCCTTATTCCAATAGCTGGATCATCGTCTTGATTTGGATTCAAGCCCCTAGCCATCTCTAGAATCTAGCGCATTAAACCCATCGACTGACGTTATGGGTGTGTCATGCGTAGAGAAGGAGGAGAGAACAAGGCAGAGGCTCCAGCGCAAAAGGGCGTAGGCAGAAAGCAATACAAAAAGAACCCTCTATTTTTGGGAAGAGGTGAAATTTTTGTAGCAATTTGGATATGAACATCCAAATTGCTACAAAAAACACACACATGCACACACACACACACACACACACACACACACTAAAAAATAATAATCTAAATACCCCCACACCAAATTTTAAAAACAATGAAAAAATATGTGATTTACAAGCCACCACTTCTAGGATGGCAAAGGAGGAACCTACAAGAAGATATGAAGAGCTGGTCACTACTCGAGATACATGGGTGTTATGAGACTGACATGAAACACTATAAGGTAAGACTAGAAAATATTATTTATATGTAAAAGGTTTGCATATAAATAAGGTTCATAGGATTTAAAATTGGAAATACCTAAAGTAATGGTTAATAGGCATTAAGGTCAATGTAAAAGGGATGTAAATGGTGCATAAGGGAAGCCCAAAAGGCCAGAGAAGTAGGCGCCCCCTTCTAGGGGGAGTTAAGGAGGCATTGGATAGTGAAAGGGCCATGCCTAGCCATTGAAAGGTCAAGGGGCTAAAGTTGGAAGGTCATGCATCACCTAGGCCTATATAACCATGTGTTTAGGGTCCATTTGAGATCTGGTTGGGTGGAGAATCAAAGTTCTAGTCTTACAAGTCCTTAGATATGCAAGATTTAGATCTTAATGAGTATGAGAATATAGAAATGAATGAAATGAAAGAAAAAATCTCTAATATAGAGAATAAGCTTGAGAAAATGATGGATCTCCTTAGCTCCTTAATGAGAGGGGAAGGATTAGGAGTAAAAGAAATATCTAAAACTAACATTGATGTGAGGAAAGGGATAAAACTCTAGAAAAATGATTGAATGAAACCATAGTTGAAGAAGGCCCTAAAATTAGAGACTAGGGTATGTTATTCATCAAAGATTTAAAGGCGCCCACTTTTAGTGGAGAAGAGGAGAGAAATAAAGATCTAGTCCATATTTTTCTACAAAAATGGCAAGATTTGCATCTTTTAAGAAAGTTGCCTGATCATAACCGACCAGTGTATGTTATTCAAAGATTTGAAGGCGCCCACTTTTAGTGGAGAAGAGGAGAGAAATAAAGATCTAGTCCATATTTTTCTACAAAAATGGCAAGATTTTCATCTTTTAAGAAAGTTGCCTGATCATAACCGCCCCATTGAAGCTAGCCTGTCCTTACAAGGCAAACCTTATAAGGGGTGAATGAGCTTAGCACAGAAGCTAGGCAAGTACCCGATTCTTGGGATTCATTTAAGGAATTATTATTAAAGGAATATCTTCTTGAAAATGAAGAAAATTAAAATTGGGAGGAGTGGGATAATTGTTCTATGGAACAAAAGAATTTAAATCTCACTCAATATATAGCTTGCTATAGAGAAATTGTCTTAAAGCTTAAGGGAATAGACATATTTCAAAGTAAGGGGCTTCATTAGAGGCCTAAAAAGGGAGTACAAGAAGGAAGTTTGCTCTCCAAAGAGCCAAAAAATCTAGATGAGGCTATAAAATTTTTTAAAAACTTAATGATACCATGGGTAACGGTACTCGTAAAGAAAATGATTTAAAAAATTCATATAAGCCTCATGAAGAAAATTTTGGTTCTCAAAAAAGAAAGGTTTTTTTCTTTAAAAAGGAAGAAGCTATTAAAAGGTAAAAATCCAATCCTAGTAAGTTTCTAAAAAAGCAAGATTTTGAGAGAGCAATTAAAGAAAACTTTGTTTCTCTTGTCTCGAGTTGGGACATGATAAAAGAAATTGGTCCTAAGTCCCAAGGACAAGAACCTACTGGGAATGGTAATGATAAGCCTAAAGGAATGCACATTTCAATTATTTTCATTGGGGAAAATAATTTTGTATAAGAAGCTATTTGCATAACACACTAACATTTGAGCATAAAGGAAAATTTATTACATTGCAAGGAGAACACAATGTACCATCTTCTCCTTTTATATGTAATATTAAGCTCGAAAAGCTTCATCAAGATAATGGAATAGAACAAATTTTTTTCTGTTATGCAATGCCTCATTTTGAAAACCTTAATGAAAAGTTTGACTCAAGTATTTGTGAAGTAGTTAATTCTTCTTTGAACAATTTAGTATAAGAATTTAAAGATGTTTTTCCAAAAACATTGCCAAAAGGTTTACCTCCAAATAGAGGGATAGATCATCTCATAGACGTTTTAAAGGATTCAAAGCCAATTAGTAAGTCATCTTATAGAATAAGTTTTACTGAAACATAAGAAGTTGAAAAGAAGTTAGCTGAATATTTAGAAGAAGGCTTTATTAGGCCAAGTAAGTCTCTCTAGACTTCACCACCAATATTATTGGCGAAGAAAAAAGATGCATATATATGCGCTTTTGCATATATTATTATAGATTAAATTTAATCACAGTAAAAAATAAATTTCCTATTTCTAGAATAGATGAGTTGTTTGATCAGTTCAAAGGTGCTAAATATTTTAGTAAGATAGATTTAAAGGCTAGATATCATCAAGTAAAAGTTAGAATTGAACATGTGCTAAAAACAGCATTTAGGACATCTTTTGGCACTTTAAGTTTTTAGTTATGCCTTTTGGTCTAGCTAATGCTCTCGCTACTTCTATATTTAGGAAAATATGTGGTAGTTTTTGTTGATGACAAAATGAATAAGAACATATTGAGCACCTTAGAAAAGTATTTCAAATATAGAGGAAAAATAAATTATTTGGTATTAAAAAAACTAAATTATTTGAAAGTAGAGTTGAACAAAGCTCAAAGTAACTATTCAACTTTTAAAAAAGAACTATTTGCAATTGGGCATGCTTTTTTAAAGTGTCGTCATTATTTATATAGTGCCAATTTGGTATTTTCTTACCATGAAAGACATAAATGGTTAAGTACTCAAAAGGAGTTAAAAGAAAGGAAGGCTAGATGGGCTGAAATCCTACAAGAGTTTGATTTTCAAATTAGATATAGAAAAGGAAAGTTTAAGGTAGTGGGACAGATTCTCAAAGTCGAGCACCCATGATAAATGAGTTAAGTTTTACTCAACTAGAAAGTGAGTTGCTGGGGCTCACTTAAAAGAAAAATGTGCTAATGACCCTAGCTATCGAGTAGTTTGGACTTACTTGATTAAAAGAGATAACTCTCAAATAGGAAAATGCAACTGCTGGTGATAAAAGGGCATCACTTAAAAAGATAGTGGTTCAAAGGAATCACTTAAGAAAGGGTCAAAAGTGAAAAAGATCATTAATGCCTGGTAAAACCGACATGTCTATCTATAAATAAGAGTCTAAATCCTTGGAAAAGAGGAAAGACTATAAATTCTCATGGTGGTGATATAATAAAGTGATGTTTTGCTTTGGCCACATCGTAAAGGTATGAGTATGTGATTGTAAAACAAAGTAATGACATGTACTCATTTGTGAAAAGAAAATTTGACCATATTAAAGAGAGGCATTATTACGAGTGGTTATGAACTCCATAATGGTAGACATGGTACAAGGAACCTTATAATTGTTTCCATATATGCATATAAAGTTATCAAGTAAATAAGTTTCTTGAAAAAGGTCTACAAATAAAAAGAAATGTCTATGTGGACATTGTTTCACTTATTAAAATGTAACGAAAAAGAAGTTATTACCTAGATCCAAATTCAAACACCTCCAAATTTTTAAAAGGCAGGGTCTAGTGTTAATGACTAGTTACTCAAGGTACTTGGGGGAGCAACTAGGTGGAATGAGACACATACTGATGTGTGCTATGCCAACATACGAGTAATTGAAAAGAGTTGACCGAGCAAGGTTGAGGTTGTCGCATCCAAAATAATTTCTTGATTGAGTCGACAGTCGAGAAGTAAAAGGAATTGGCCAAGGGAGTAAATGGTTACTTTACTCTTCATTGCTTATGGTATGCAAGGTCGGTCAACTAGTACGTAAGGTACTAAAAGGTAATAGAACAATCTTATTTGGGAATTATGTCTCACGGAAAGGAGGTTATCTGTAAGATTGGTTCTAGTTAATGTATACAAGTGTACACTAGGAAAAGGGTTGATGGTAACTAGGTAAAGCTTTTGAGTGATCATGACACTTGAGAAGTAAAAAAGAGCATGAAAAGTCATTAACTGCATACAAGTCTCTCATCAAGGACATATGCACAGTTGGTGGACATAATCATATTAGTTTGTCCTAGTGTTTAGCATCAACCAGAACAAAATATTTATCTTAGAAGAAGATATTAAAGCCAACCTCATTGTTATAAGGGTAACATAAAGTTCAACACCATCTTAGATCTGTATGGTGTAATGACACTTACATGGACGATAGGTGTTTTTAAAAGAAAATATACTCTCTCGTAGAAAGGGAGTTTAAGAACACATGAACGAGGAAGTAATATTCCTCTACTAAAGGAAGTGTTTCTATAATTGAAATACTTATAAAAGAGAACTTATTCCAAGCTGAGTGGCTACACTAAAGAAAAGGTTTCCCTAGTTTGTTTTTAAGGATGAAAACTTTTCTTTCAAGGGGGAGGAAATGTTATGAGACTGATAGGAAACACTATAAGGTAAGGCTAGAAAATATTATTTATATGTAAAAGGTTTACATATAAATAAGGTTCAGGGGATTTTAAATCGAAAATACCTAAAGCAATGGTTAATAGGCATTAAGGTCAATGTAAAAGGGATGTAGATGGTACATAAGGGAAGGCCAAAGGTCACAAAAGTAGGCACCCCCTTCTAGGGGGAGTTGAGGAGGCATTGGATAGTGAAAGGGCCATGCCTGGGGCCCATTAAAATGTCAAGGGGCTGAAGTTGGAAGGTCATGCATCACCTAGGCCTATATAACCATGTGTTTAGGGTCCATTTGGGATATGGTTGTGTGGAGGATCAAAGTTCTAGTTTTACAAGTCCTCAAGATATTGATGCAAGGAGCATTACAGCGGGAAGCAGCCATCTCCACACTACTTACCACCAAAGACTCCAGGATATAGGAACTGGAATACTAGCTCGCCCTCCAGCAAAGATCTCAAAGAACTGATCAACCAAATGAATGACGCCAACTCATCAAACGTGCCTCGGAGATAGGTTTGTTGCCAATAACTTCTGGGGCCCCTCCTTAGACTCTAACATTGTTTTTATCTACACTAACCCTCTCTCTTTTTTAATACAAAATTAACCTAGCCGAAGACCTCAGTCTAGGAGACCTAACCCTAATTCATCAGAACATGGAAAGTGATGTAGACCCAACCATAATAATGGGAATCCTAGGGTGGAATATAATTCTAACCAACCCAACTGATATTTTCTTTTTTCCCTTACATCCCATAGTGCTAAACCTTTGTAGTTGGTGTCAGGTGCTGCAAACAATCAGACATCCTGGATGACAGTGTCGATAAACTCGACCTATTTCTACCAGATGATATCCCAATGACAACTGCCAACTACTACGAGGTTGTTGCACGTAGCTACCAATGGGTTATTAGCCATGGCTGGACTGAAGTTTATGATACCCATCAGGATTTAAATCTTTTAGAATCCACATTATATCATCCTTTTGGTATTATAAAACTTTATTGAAATATCCATAAGCATTTGGAGGTTATGCTCACTAACGTGGTTTACAACCCTGACAAGGAGCATATAGAATATCCTAATATAACTACAATAGATATACTTGACCTCCAAGAATTTATGAAAACTAACAAGCCAAGCCTACCACCCCCAAGTTCTAGAGAGGGTCAAGAAGAAACACCAGGAAACTCCACTTCTTTTACTTATCAAGTGTTCTCTTCCATCGCCAGTAAGTTATTAAATCCCTTTCCTAGTGTATCTCCTACTAACAAAACTAAGGCCGATTATATCTTCTCTCACTTCTCTTCTCTCCCCGTTGATTTTCCCACTAACACTCTTGCCCCCAAGGAGATGTCGGCACCAACTCTATCTCCACCAAGGCTGATCGATGAGGTACATGACCATCACCCTTAACATGATATCCAAGCTTTTACTGATGTAAATGTTCTTGAGTCTTTGTCAACTGCAGAGTATGGGACTTCATCCAAATAGGCAACCCCCTCTTAAAGCCCAAGCTCATGTTCAAGGTGCTCATGAAAATCACACCATTTGAACCTACCAGAAGGCTCCTTCCATATGCATATTCTAACATGGAATCACGGAGGCAGCCATATGTACCATACCCTCTTTGAGCCCTCAGGTGTCTTTCGGGTTACATGCATGTCACGTTCGAAAATATGGTAGACACTGGGTTCTGGACGTCTCACTCAGCATTCTGAAGAACCCTTAAAAAGCTTCAATCCCACCGAAACTTCTACAGACACAAGGTCGACGACCAAGTCTTTCGACCTAGGTAAAGGTTCTAAGGACAAAACCTACATCAGGTAGGTGAGAATCCCATTTTGTATTAACAAATATGCTCCTGCAATTGAGGACATTAATAAGTGCTATGTAAAGGCACTATAAAAGTTGTACATTTTGAGATACTGGCCACCCAAGGCCTTAGTTAGTAAGTTTTGGGCACCTAAGTGTGAATAAGGGGGCCAGATGTATAAAAGGCAAGGAACATGCACATAGGCAAGACCTAGCCATCTCTTTCACTGTTCTATTCTTCCTCTCCACCACACCATTTTGTTGTGGAGTGTAGGGGATGGTTGTTTGATGATGGATGCCTTTTGATGCAAGAAAATCTTCAAATGCTACAAATTCTCCTCCATTATCTGATCTTAAAGAAGAGACCTGACACCTAGCTTGCATTTCCACAAGTGCAAGCCATGTTTGAAAAGAATGGAGAGCATCTGACTTTTTAGAAAGAAAACATACCCAAGATTTTCGATTTCTCATAATGAAAGAACACAATCCCCCTTTGTGCTATGAGAGCTCTTGCTTTGTCTTGTGTGTGTGTGTGTGTGTGTGTGTGTGTGTGTGTGTGTGTGTGTGTGAGAGAGAGAGAGAGAGAGAGAGAGAGAGAGAGAGAGGGTGTGATCTAGTTCATGTACCTCTTCTATGCATGTGTGTGGGAGGGTGAGAGGTAGATTGCCTTGCATTGTGGTGCGAGCGACTCTACGGGGGTGACAGCATGGAGGTGGAGATTCGAGGAGTGGAGCTTCCAAAAGCGAGCTTGGGGAGCCTCAAGGGACGTGAGCTCAAAGCATTGGTAAGTACCCAATGATAGTTGCTTCTTTCGATTGTGAATGGGTAGAGTTCTCTCTTGGGAGGTGCGGTAGCCCATAACATCCTTAGAGGACTTCGAGAATATCTCATCCTTCCCCAAATATATATTGCTTAAAAGATTTGAGTTTAAAATCTCTGTTATATTTGTGGACATGTAATCCATATCATATGTGTGAACATGTAATATGCTTTTGGAAATTTTTTCCTTTCGAATTCGCTAACACTGAGTGAATCTCGGTATTAAAAAAATGTTTATTAAGAATTGTTTACATAAAATAGACCAACAAGTTTTGGAGGACTAAATAAAATAGCCATTGGGCTAAAAATAGCCTCATTGTTTTTCCTTATAGGTTATAATTATACCATCTGAACATTGATGACATGAAATCTTTCCACATACTAAAACACTTTGTGTAATTTTGTTACTCCAAGAAAGATATATAATGCAAAAGAGATTATTCATATCATCATGTCAAGCTCCAAAGGAATTGAGCGATGAGCTCTCAATCGTATCTAATAATATCTTATTTATATAATGAAAGTTCATGATGGGTCATATTCCCTTAAAGATAATTATAGCCATTTATATATCTCTCTTAATGGGTGCTTGAAATCCCAAATGGGGGATTAATTTGCCATATGAATCTTTTCTCCTCATAGCATCCTAATGTCAGCTTGGTAGGGTATGGGATGGTGGGTGTGTAATTAGAGAGGATATAAGCAATGAAAAGTTGAGGGCACAACAATATGCATACTAATGACTCCATTCTTTAAATTTAGCATGTTGAATTTTGTATATTTCACCCGAACTCTCTAGTCTACAATATCATTTAGGAACGAAGGATTCTCAACCCTCCTTTTGAGACATTTTGCACTTGGAATAAGGAGATGGGAAAATTGAGCCTTGAGAAAATAACTCCATGTTGAATTTTGTTGGCTAACATTTTGCCCCCGAAATGAAATTTAAGTGGTGAAACCTTCATATTAGAGGCATGTCTCCAGAACGATATCCCTTGAGTCATAGTCTTTTTTTTTTTTAAGGACATGCTTCTCAAGAAAACATGCATGAGTGAAAAAGTGTGCTTAGGATAATGACTTGGCATGCTTGAAAAATATACTCGCAAGACGCAATCCTTTATAGCCTAATAGGCTTTCCTCACGGCCTAATTAACTAGGTCATGCAAGTTACACGAGCATTAAAGATAACCAATGTATTACATTTTCACGAAAGAGAACCAACATCACAATGACATCACGATGATGGAAATGGCCTAGTTTCAATAGAAAATTCAAACTGTGCTAAAATGGGCACAATTGAGAAATCGATGACCAAGTTTCGAGAGAATCAAGTGAACTACTTTAACCTAGGCATGGGAAAGGGTTGTAAATCGTTTGTAGAGGCGATTACTTTTTTTTCCCCTCTCTCAGGGAAGTTTCATAGCAGTGCTGCTGCCAGTGCATATTACATTTAGGATAAGGGAAAGGGGATGTCTATCATTGAAAAGAACTAGTGGGCACGTGCTTCACACGTCTATCAAACCTCCAAATTCAAATTCTACCCCTCCTCAAACCCCCTCCCCCTCTTCCCCGACGAACTTCCAAATTCTTGTCATGTGGCAGCTGTGTGAAACTCTACCACGTGGGGCAGCTAGGAGCTATCACATGGCATCTCTCAAATAAGATATAGAAATAATATAGAGATGTAGAGGACAAAAGAGAACCTCAATCTCCTCTCCTCTCACTCTACATCGACTTATCCTACTACTTGCCAGAGAAAGTTTTTGTTGGATTTTTTTTGCCTCCACTCGAACTACGGAGGTCATACCCTCTATTCATGGGGTTTTAGTAGTATTCAAGTAACGGCTTCTGGTAAGGTGGGATCAATTGATAGCTGGTTTAGCTGCTCATCTTAGTGCTAGTTATGGTGGTGATTAGTATATACCTGGTTAGATTAAGGAAACAATGAAGAGCGGCACAGTACTTAAGGGGCAACTTAATTTAATTATTGGGCTTAATCTTCCTCATTGTGTATCTCAGGGTTAATCCGCACAAGGAGAGATTAAGGAATTTTTGGCCGATATTTCAGTCATAAGCCGCATCCGCCACCATCGCCATCTTGTGCAGCAGCTTAAAGGATGGTGCCAAGACAAGGGAAGGCGATCGCTCCTCTCGACTGGAGCACCAGGCAACCCACAAGCCATATTATCTGTATTAACCCATAAATTTATGTTAAGCATTGCTAATCTATCTAAGCTGGGCATCTCTCCCACGATTACTTTTTCCTGTGCTGGGTACTGGATCGTTCGTGGGTTGGAATCTGCGCTGCATGCAATCTTACGTCTTCTCATCAATCTCATAACAATCTTACCATCCAACGCCAATGTTTAAATGATTGGTATCATAACACCAATGATCCTAACTTGACTTACATCACCAATGATCGTAACTTGACTTACATCACCAAGTCGCAAACAAATTATGCAGCCCTTGACTCTAGTATAGAAAAACTACTAACTTGTTAGGTTCATCCCAAGACGATCGATTGGACATAGGCACAAATCCACTCCAGTTCAATAGGTAATTATCCAATCTTTCTCGTAGATTTCATCATCTCGTACAATCTCTATCTCTCTTTCTCTCTCTCAAAACTTGAAAATTTTGTAAATGACCAAAACAAAAATTAGAATCATGAATGAACATTATACACAAAAAAAAACAATACATTTGAAAACTATATGAAAATGTGGTGCCCAAAATGCTTTACATACAAAAGTCCCCATAAACTATGTAGTGGTGGTTACCAAAAAATCTCATGAATATAATAGACTATACAGAAATGTGATAACCAAAATGTTTCACATATGAAGGTCATCATAACCTATATAAGAACCATTAAAAAAACTCATATACAATGACCCTAAACTAGAAGATATAATATGATTAAGTAGAATTAGATGGTGCCACAGAATCTTGGTGTGCTACTTCTTCGTACAAAAAATTGATGTCTATGCATTATCCTATGCATGCTACGAGATGACACCTATACTCAAAACTACTAGCTCTATTCTCAAATTGACATGTACCTAGGTAATATAATACATAAAAGCCCATTAAAAACTTTGCATTTTTTAGATAAAAGAGCTTTACAATTATGCAATAATAATATTTAACATACCTTGGTCAATTGACGAAGTAATTTCATGGATAAACATATGGGTAGGCCTGAAAAAGCTATACATATAGTCATCATTATCACCATGCCCAATAGCTTGCTAGTCAGTAAGCTCTTGATAGCCTAAGTAAGGCACAGTGATGCAATTTTTGGATTGCAAAGGCTTGCAACCCTGTGAAGACCTACCTTATAAACCCAAGCGAAATGTATTCTCCATCGAAGACCAAATCACGTACAGAGACTTTCAATATAAACATATCCACATTTAGGAATAAACCTGTTAAAAAAAGAAGATCCTTATACTCACTTATGCATGAACCAAATCACGTACAGAGACTTTCAATATAAACATTTAGGAATAAACATATCCACATTTAGGAATAAACCTGTTAAAAAAAGAAGATCCCTTATACTCACTTATGCATGAACCAAACAAGACCCTCTTCTTCATAAAGAATAATTAGCAACAAAAGATTACAATATGTACCGAAGACTTGCCATCTCGAGGAGGTCAACCAATAACTGAGCACAGATAGGAGCTCTCCATCAAAAGGGACCTGCATATTTTTTTAGGTAAATAACTTTAGTATTATTATTAAAAACACATAAGCTAAATACTTAGTTCTTGCACATTTATGTACCTTCAACTTAAGCAACAAAGTCAATGGCAAAGATCATGTCATTCTGATCCTATTTAAAGTACATACGTGCCAATGTGTATGTAGAGGCTAAAATAAAAAGCTTTATAAGCACATAAAATTTCTCAAACTTAATCTACATCACACAGATAGCCAACAAAATAGACTTCCTATACTCTAGACTTGACCTATACCTAGTTAATATATCACTATAAGGAATAGAGGCTTATAGAGTCAAAATTAAAATCTGCTGCAACCACGTGATGCATAGCATTTTTTTTTGCATCACTAAATTTTGATGCTATGCATTAGTTTTTTAGTGATGCTATGTGTCAAATATTAGAGTGATGCTGTGTGTCAATGTTAAAAAATAAATAAAACTAGCCATTTCCCGTTTCCTAGCTGTACGGCTCCTATGCGCTCTTGCTCTCTCTCTCTCTCTCTCTCTCTCTCTCTCTCTCTCTCTCTCTCTCTCTCTCTCTCTCTCTCTCTCTCTCTCTCTCTCTCTCTCTCTCTCTCTCTCTTATAAAATATACACACAAGCTGTCACACTAGCTAACTCAACATTTGTATTTTGCCACTTCACTTCTTGTGTTACATTGTACCAATGTGGTGGATCATCAGGTATGCTGAGTTTTTAAAATTATGCTTGTATAACTGAATTTAAGATCATAAACATAAAATGAAAAACTTAAATGATGACATGTAAATCTCAAAATATAGATGAGATGGGTGATGCATAAAACAAAAATTTAAATGATGACATGTAAATCTCAAAATGTAGATGAGAAGGGTGATGTGTGGGTTTGAGTTGAGTGTTTTGCTTATGTTATACTATGTTGATTATCATGTAGATATCCTCCATAGGAGGAGTGTTAAGACAACCTCTGAGTTACTCTAGAGATCATACATGTAGTAGACTTTGCATCCTGTGATGATGATGACACTTCACCACATGGTGGACAGCCTGTGACGACACGACATCAGATGGCATTGCAGTTCATACGATGATGATTGAGTCAATTTAGGATGGGCAAGGTTTTACAACCTGCTCTAACTACCGAGACTAGCGAGCGACGATGATTACTCCTTGCCACCACATCTCGAGGAGGCTTCTTTTAATCATAGAGTAGATGGTGCTTGGCTGTCACATGATCTTCTATGTGATTGGCAAGAATTCAGACATTGAAGTCTACAGTTTATCATAGCACCCTCGACAATAGAGGGTGTTGGCCATGGTCTATGCATTGTACATGATTTACATGTTCCATTGGATATTATTGTGACCCTCATGAGCTTTTGTGGTCTACTTTATACCTATGGTAGGTGGAGGTAGCTCAACCGTTATATCATTAGTATGTCTACGTATGGGATGTAGTGTGATGCAACATCCATTCGGCAAAGGGAGGATGCTACATGTGCTAACTACTTGTACATATATGGTCATCCTTATACTCATGGAAATATTGTAGGATTGATAAATAGTAGCATAGGGCAGTTTGGAATAGCAGCAAACTACATATTTGAGGAGAAATATGGGAGAGAGCACCACATGATAGGATGACAACATCACTATGTTGTGGCTACAACCATTCGGAGCTTGCATATGAAGGGCTTTAGGGTCTCCCTTAATTGGGCTCAACATTTTCTTAACCTTTACAAATATGGTATAATCTATGCTAATTAGCCTCTAATTATATGATTAAGTAAATTTAAAAAATAATTTAAAGATTACACTTTATGTCTACAATATCTATTTACATCATTAGTCTCATGTATGCCACCCCTATGATGGATAGGTGTCACACTAGGCCGTTGCTTGGGACTTCGAAAAAACTTCAACTGTAAAACCGGCAACCCTACAACTTGGGAGTTCGTAGCTGTTATGGATTATGAAAATTATTAAAATATTTTTGTGGATATTTATTTTTTATTATTTGCCACATGGTCAGGGACTTACCGCCACCAAGTACTGGTCGTACCATGTTAGGTAGATAGTCACTGGATATAATCTTGTACATGTGTTTTTGATAGTAGGAAATCAATGGTGGTAGGGCTAGTGCGGGCGGCATGATGATGGTTACACATTTTTTGCATGCATATTGGATGCACATTTTGGCGTCATTATATTTATGGCGTCATTATATTTATGGCGATATTATATTTTTAGCGACATTATATTTATATGACATTTTATGTAGTGGCTTGGCGGCCGTCATTATCTTGTACATAAAATGATGGCACACATTTATTATACACATTTGTTATAGGGACATATTTATTTAAATGGTTTGTTGACCCTTAGTAGATGGTTCATATTAATTCATGCATGACACTTTGCTAAAGTCAAGGCGGCCCAAAGATGGTTCACATTACTTCATGCATGACACTTTCCTAAAAATTAGGGACAAGGCCCAAAGTGGAGTGTAAAAGTCATTTTTAGCTCATAAAATAATAATAATAAGATATTTAAATACACTTGCTTGAAAGAGTGAGCCATCAAGCAAGTGGGGGGAGATTGTATCCAATGTGTGTGTCGTACATCTTCTCTTCTTTTATATTCCTACAAGTTTATTTCTCAAAAAGCTATGGTGTTTTGAGGAGATAGAATGAGATTTGTCCATTATTTTATTGAATTTTTTCATGAGAACCACAACCTTGTTGTAACAGCGGTACCAGAGCCGAGCCCACATCCAGAAGAAGTGCTACCAGTCCTTTGGTAATCGTATCACCCACCAAGCAAAGAACCAGTGTTTATTTCTCAATAAGCTCTATGGTGTTTTAAGAGAGGTAGAATGAGCTTTGTCCATTATTTTATTGAATTTGTGCATGAGGACCACAACCCTCTTGTAACAATGGTACCAGAGCCAAAGCCCACATCTAGAAGTGCTACCAATCGGGCCCACATCCAAAAGTGATACCAGTCCTTGGTAATCGTATCACCCACCCACCAGCAAAGAACCAATGTTTATTTCTCAATAAGCTATGGTGTTTTGAGAGAGTTTGAATGAGCTTTGTCCATTATTTTATTAAATTTGTGCATGAGGACCACAACCCTCCTGCAACAATGGTAAGCCCACATCCAGAAGTGCTACCAGTCCTTGGTAATCGTGTCATCAACCAGGCAAAGAACCATTCCTCTCCTGCGTAAAGAAGCATCCCAAAGACATGCTGGATGACAGGCCCACAAAGGCCCCTCGTGTGCCCAACTTGCAGAACCGGGTACACCCAGCATGATAGAGCGAGGTACATCTTAACATAGGCCTACAAAGGCCCCTAACGCCTAGCTTGCAAAACCAAGTACACTCAACGGTAGCGAGGTATATCCTAACAAAGGCCCACAAAGGCCCCAAGCCCCAAGGACCTGTAGAGGATCAAGGTCATTAGTAGGAACAAGTGAGTAAAGCCCACAAGTTCTCTCCCTTCTCTTTCACCTCTTGGATACGTGCAAATAAAACTAACACACTATATATACCCCTCTTCCCACTCCCCATGTTTTGGCCTATAGGATTTGTCCTTTTCCTTCTCCCCTCTTCTCATTCACCCTCCCACTTTTTCAATAAACCCACCTCCCCCAAATTTCTCCCCAAATTATACTATTTTGCTTCTAAAATCGACATTGCACCTCCAAATTCACCTCTGTAAATTCCCCCCTCCACCTCATCGACCCCATCATTTTGAGCCACTATACCCCTATTTTATTTTAAATAGAAATAAAAAAAATCATTGTTAATTCATGTGCAAAGTGATTTGCTAGCTTCATAAGCAATGCACTTGTGAATGTCGGCCTCTCCATTAACAATTTTGCTCTCAAATCAACCCTCTTGCTTCATCAACAATGCCTTCAAATCTTTATTTTGTAGTACAAAAGTAACAAATTGAAGCAGATTGGTTATGGATGTATTACCTCTTGTCGTTGATCTATTCAAAGCAAGGTGATCCTCTTCCCACATTTAACACTCGGCATCTCTTTTCTCAACCCGATCGTGATCTGCACTATGCAAACGAGGTAACCAATCTTTCAAATTCAAAATGAATTCTTCTTCAATTAATGATTTGAATATGGACGATTCTCATAGCTTCACCAATTCTCCACTTCCTAGGCCCACACTTGATCAAAGGCTTTCTTTAATCCAAGATGAACTCCAAGAAGAGCAACAATGCCGCATGCACACAGAATCGTTATTCGAGCATGAGAAGCATGCGGAGCCAATAATTCTCTAGAAGATGATCGCCTTACCAAGATTCTCAAAGCAATTTTTGAAGCCCAAAGCACATGCAAGGAATCAAAGATAAGTCGTCGCTCTTTTCACTTTTACAAAATTTAATGGTAGAAAGGATGGCCGCATTGTTCTTTTATGGTTAAGTCAATTTGATGATTACTTTGCTGATGAAAGATTCTCCGAAAGAGACAAAATTAAATGTGCCACTAATCACATGGTTGATAAAGCATCTCTATGATAGAATATACTCCGCAATGCTATTGACAAGCCAACCACTTAACTTGAGTTCCAAGACAAATTCAAAGAGTCTTTTCTTACCTCAGTTTCAATTGGCAGGCACGACGTGCATGGAGTAAATTCTCTTGGAATGATCATGACAATGTGTCACAATACACTGAGCGTTTTTAGCAAACATTATTACATCTTCGCATGCTAGAAGATGTGCATGATGATACTTTGCAACAAAAGTATGAGGATGGTCTTGAAGAAGGCTTGTAAGCAGAGGTGAATATGTTTAAACCTTCTTCTCTCTGCTGTGAGGCTATTTCTCTTGCTTATGATGCAAAGAAGAAGCTTTGCTCCATCGGCAAGTTTGTTAGGCCTATGTAAGGGCCTAGTCCAACAAATCAACAATCATCTTTTGTGGGTAATAATCATCCATTTAGACGATTTGTTCAACCTAATTCTTTCATTTCAAATCACACTAGCTATGTTAAACACTTATGTGCGCCCACATTTCCTCCTAAAAATGTGAATTCAAACCCCAAGCCTAGTCACAATAGTGCTCACGATGTCTTATCAAAAGCACCTAGGCCTGCTCCTACTTGTCCATCATTGCCTGAAGCTAGGCCGGTGAGTGTTTGATTTACTTTCTCTACCTCAGTCACATAAATCATGTATGCTTTGTGCTCTTTTTGCTTGTGTATGTGTAATCAATAGAAAAAGTTCAAGTGAAGAGTCACTAGAAAGAGATATCAATGTGTCATTATGTGTGAATTGCATAGTATGACTATTGTAATCAATGTTAGGATTGTGTTGAATGACGGAATGACATTCCTAAAATGATTGTGTTGATGACGGAATGACATTCCTAAAATGATTGTGTTGATGATGGAATGACATTCCTAAAATGATGTCCATGGAATGTAAAGGTATAACTAAGAAGTCACAATGCTCTTTATATGACTCAATTTGAATTTCAAGATCTTTAATTTCACAAGTGCCATTGTAATGAGTTCCTTGGAATGAAAATTTTACTTTATATGTAGAGGGAGATGTGTGGAGTTGTAATTTCCTTACAAGATTTTCTGAAATAAAATCATGTGAACTCCCGTCATTATGCAAAACACAAACTTGATGACCATCGATAGAACCTTGCATGCGTAATAATGAATGGATAGATTTGTCATGAAGAGTGTCCTCCGTCTATTCTGGAATGGTGTCATCATCGACCTCATGAGCTTTTTCTTCGATGTGGTGGACCACGGTTGGTTTCTTTGGAGGTGGTAACTTGCCGAAGTAATTTGCCACAATATCCACATCAACAACACTTTCTTGATTCTTTTAATGATTGTTTTGTTAATGACTATAACCCTCGCTTACCTCCTTCTTGATAAAAAACAGGAGCAGGATGTAACACACACAAGAGAAGCAAACCCTAATCCATAATCATCAACCATAAAGAAGGAGAGAAGCCATAGTCACCATCTCTCTCACCCACACAAAGGGGAACACAACATAGTGTTATGTCCACACTACAAAGTAAACCTAATGTAATGTCCACACACACTATGACCAGCTGGACACGCGGTCATTTATGTCTCACACATGTTCCTACCTAATCTGCCAGCACATAGCATAGCTGGCTCACACTGACATCGAGCTTGAATCTCAACAGCCCCTCTCAAGCTCATGATGTACTGCCGATGAAGATGTAGATGAGCTTGGGATATCAACACTCTCAACACTCCCCCTCAAGCTCATCCCATGTACTCCCAACATAGTCCGGAAGTACTCAAACTTCTCCCTGCTAAGTGGCTTCGTGAAGATATCAGCCACCTGCTCATCAGTCTTCACATAGTGAAGATCAACTGTACCATCCAGCACCTTTTCTCTGACAAAGTGATAATGGACCTCTATGTGTTTGGTCCTCGCATGAAATACTGGATTCTTTGCCAACTGCATACTGCTCATGTTGTCACAATGTATGACAACTTTGCCATCAAGAGGCTCACATAAATCTGCCAAGAGACTCTTTAACCATATAGCCTCACAAGTAGCAATGGCTGCACCTCTGTACTCAGCCTCTGTACTGGATAAAGCAACTGTAGGTTGCTTTTTGCTACTCCAACTCACCACAGCACTGCCAAGTGTAAAAGCATATCCACTAGTAGACCTCCTGTCATATGCGCTACCTGCCCAATCAGCATCTGTGTAGCCATGTATGTCCAAGCTTTTACCACTCTCATAGAATAAACCATAATGTGCTGTGGTTTTCACATATCTCATGATGCGTCTCACTACATCCAAATGTGGTTTCCTGGGGCTCTGCATAAACTGGCTCACTAGCCCCACTGCATAACTCAAATCTGGGCGTGTGATAGTCATGTATATGAGACTACCAACCATCTTCCTGTACATAGAAGGATCATCCAATTCCTCGCCATAATCAGCCCGCAATTTCACATTTTGCTCCAATGGTGTACTCATAGGCTTACACCCTGTCATGCCATACTTTGCCAACATATCCAAGGCATATTGGCGCTGTACTAACCAAGTACCTGCATGATCTTTCACCACTTCAATGCCAAGGAAATATCTCAACTCACCAAGATCTTTCATGTCAAATTTCCCACTTAAAGCTTTCTTGACATGCATCACATCTGCACTATGATCACCTGTAATAATCAAGTCATCCACATAGATGACTAGTAAAACAATCCCATGCTGTGTCTTCTTCACATACAGTGAAGAATCTGCTGTAGAAGTCTGAAAACCAAGTGAGATAAGATATCTGCTCATCTTATCACTCCAAGCACGTGGTGCTTGCTTCAGACCATACAATGCCTTTTTCAACCTGCATACGTGAGTGGGATATCTAGGGTGTACATACCCTTCTGGCTGTGCCATGTATACTTCCTCTTGTAGATCTCCATTCAGAAATGCATTCTTGACATCCATCTGATGCATTTCCCAGCCATTAGCTACAGCCATAGCAATGACTGCTCTCACTGTGCCCATCTTAGCCACTGGGCTAAACGTCTCATCATAATCCAATCCTTGGGTCTGTGCATAACCCTTTGCTACCAATCTTGCCTTATGTCTCTCAATAGACCCATCAGATTTGCACTTCACTTTGTAAACCCATTTACATCCAATAACATTCTTATCCTTTGGTAGAGCAACCAAGTCCCATGTATCATTATGGACCAATGCGTCCATCTCCACATCCATTGCTTTCTGCCATACATGCTCTCCAATAGCCTCTGTATAGCATGTAGGTTCCACATGCTTTACCATAGATGTCATGTATGCATAATGCATAGCAAAATCTCTATATGTCAATCTTTCCACTGGATATCTGACTCTCTGGGATCTCCGCAATGCATGCGGGTCACTCTGTACACCTGTAACTCGAGCATGTGGTGGCACATATCTGTCCTGCCTAACACCAGGTGTGCGTACAACAGGTATCCCTAGCTCCTCATCCAAACTCTCTGAGCTAGAGGACTCATAACCTGTGATCCCAATTCCTTCGACTTTCTTCTTGCCTTTATCCATAGCACTACTCCCAGTGCTCACACTCTCATGTCTCAGACGTCCTGACCATGGACGTACACTGCTACTACTCTCAGCTTCTGCTGCTGGCCCAGACATAGTAGTAGAGCTAGAACTTGCTTGTGATGGCAAGTTCACAGGCACATTCGCCTCAAGTGTGTCAATGACTCCCTCATCTTTGGCTTTATACCAACTAGCAAGCTCATCGAATACAACATCTCGTGAGATGACTACTTGTCTAGTTTGAGGGTTATAGCATTTGTAAGCTTTGCGATCCTGTGCATATCCAACAAATACACATTTCTCTGCCTTAGGATCCAATTTCCGTCTTCTTTCATCAGGCACATGAACATAAGCTACACATCCAAAGACTTTAAGATGTCCAATGTCTGGCCTATAACCTGTGAGCCGCATCTCTGGCGTGCTTCCATGAATGGCTGCTGTAGGTGATTTGTTCAGGATATACACTGCAGTAGCACATGCTTCTGCCCAATAGTAATCTGGCATGCTCTTTTCATTAAGCATCGCCCTTGCCACTTCACATATAACTCTATTCTTCCTCTCAGCCACACCATTCTGCTGAGGTGTATACCTGCATGTCAATTGTCTCCTTATTCCATGCTTCCTCAAGAAATGCTCAAAGGCCTTTGAGGTGTATTCACCACCTCCATCTGTCCTCAGACATTTAATCCAACAGCCATACTGCTTTTCTGCAAAAGCTTTGAAATCCATGAATTTTTCCAATACTTCACTCTTCTCTTTGAGAAAATATATCCATGTCATCCTGCTAAAGTCATCAATGAATGTAACATAGTATAGACTGCCTTTGATAGATGGATTTTGTGCTGGGCCCCATACATCACTGTGCACTATCTCAAGTGGTCTATTACTCATGTTTCCTTCTCTAGGAAACCTCAACCTTGCCTGCTTCCCAAACTGACAGGCTTCACAAACATGCATATGTCCATCATATTTGAACCTAGGCAATCCATTGACTATGCCTCTTGTTTGCATGTTCTTTAATCTCTGTATATTTACATGGCCAATCCTCTTGTGCCACATATCAATATCCTGTACCACATTCCTGCTCTTTGAGAACATGGCTGATTTTAGCTCAGGAATTCCAGCATCCAGCTTAAACAGTCTTCCTTCTTTCTTGCCTTTAGCAATCACTCTACATCCATGTTTAAAGTCTTCAACGAAGCATCCATGCTCATTGAATCTAACCTGTAATCCCTGTTCTACCATTTGACCAACTGAGGCCAAGCTTTTAGTGATCGAAGGCACATACAGCACATCTGACATAGACTTTGTCTGACCATTATGCATGACCAATGGTACACTTCCAACATGTGTAATGACATGCTGGGTATCATCACCTGTTTCCACATAGCCCTTCACATCCATTGGCTTCATGTGCTCAAACCATTCTCCATGACATGTCATATGGTTTGATGCTCCTGAGTCCATGTACCATGTATCATCATTCTCAGCATTTGTTGTCATAGAACCCACAACATGCTTCATGGCAAACAAATGATTTGCAGTTCCATCATTGCTACTTGATGCATAGTTGCCACCATGTTGTGCATAGTTTCCACCATAATGACCACCACGTTGTGCTCTTCCCCCTCTCAAATCATTCTGTTTGCGAAAGCAATCTCTCGCCATATGACCATATTTGCCACAATAATGGCATTCCACATCTTGCATAGAATTTTGTTGGCCTTGCCAACGTCCTCGTCCACGGGGGTTACCTCTGCCTCGCTGAGATGCATAACCACGACCACCTCGAGCACCATATGAAGGCTGAAAATTCTGCTGTGGAGGCCTATCCTGCCATCCACGACCATTACCACCACGTCCACGTGATGCGAATCTCCCCCTGCCTCGAAAGCCTCTAGATGAGTAAAAAGCTTGATTTCTTGCATGTTCATCATTGCTTGACGAGGATGCACCACCTGTAACACTCATACCACCAAGGCCAAGCTTCAATTCTTCCACAATGAGCAATGACACAAGCTCATTAAAGTCTGGCATTCCTCCCAACCTTACTGAGATGGAAGTGTCAAAAGATTTGTATTCTTTGCCTAAACCACGCAACGTGAGTGCAACCAAATCATCATCATCCATTGGGGCATGGATTGATGACAAGGAATCAGCATAACCCTTGATTTCCTGAACATACTCATGTATACTCCGATTCCTTCGTGTTACACTGTGAATCTGTTGCTTTAGTTGTATCTTCCTGGCACCAGTGTCTGTCTCATACATTCTGCACAAGATACCCCATGCTTCTTTCGGTGTATCTGCATCTTGGATGTGAATAAGCAAGGCATCTGTTACACATATTGAAAAATAATGCAACACCTTCGAGGACCGCTCTACCCATTGCTTGTGAGCCAGTAACTGAGCATTATTTGGTTGAGGAGGTAGGTATGGCTCCGGGTCTTCCTCCGAGACAAGACTCCACAACCCTTTGCCTTTCAAAAAACTCTTCATTCGAAACTTCCATACTTGAAAGTTAGTGCGATCAAGCTTCTCTCCAACAATCTGTATCGGACCATCTCCCATTGTTGCAAAAAAATAGAGTAGATGTACCCTTTCGATCACAATGTACGAAGTACCTGTAATGCTCCAAATCTCTTCAAATCACATCAAATGCTTGCAAATTGTGTGCATTAACATCCCACAATGGTTCACCAACAATGTACACTCGATTAAAGTTGAAATCAAATGAAACTCCTTCACAAAAAATTTTCTGGTTTTTTTTCGCCAGTAAATTCTCGCCAGTAACCAGTCAAGATTATGCTCTAAATCCTTCAAATCTTGTCCAAATGCAATGATTCAACTTGCATTAGCTTCCCAACACATTGCTCCAACATATCCTAGAAGGGTTTGATCCAATTCTTCAAGGGGAATGAGAACCATCAATTTTTGTAACCTCTGGTTTGAAGTTTTCTGCACCTGTCAGGTACCACCTCTCACTAAAATTGCTCTATCTCCTTCAAATCTTCTCCAAATCCAAAACTTTTTGATTCAAAAGTTTAGCAACTCATAGGACTCTACTTGTACCAGAGGAATTTGGCCAATTTGATATAGACAAAGATTAATGCCTTGATTAAAAATGCTCTGTTTCTGGACAGAATTTCTGCAAACCTGCACACCTCTGATAAATCACTTCAATGAGCTCCAAATACATGAAATGAGCTGCAACCAAGCATCACAAGGCCTTAGCAATGTATTTGCTAAACTCTCCAAGCTTTAAAGCATTCAATTTGGTGTCCAAATGAGTGAATTAGACCAAATTCATTGCAAACTTTTCAAGAAACCCTTCCAAAAAGCGCCGCCTTCTCTTGGAGCTCTAGGAGAGAGGGGTAATCACTAATGAGTGGATAGGTCTCTTAGCAATGACCTAATCTATCATGGGTATGAAGGGTTTGACTCAATTTTGAGTAGAATTGCCACAATTGATCCTCCACCGGGCATATGTTCTCTGTTTTTGTAGAGTCCAAAAAACCAGAATTTTTTTCTTCACAAATTGCCTGTAATGCATCAATTTTCATGCAATGGTTTGCTCCAGTGTTGCTAATACATGTTCCCTTTCACAATACATGAGAAACTCTGTGTTTCCTTTGTATTTGCACCAATACTTTTGACAAAATACATTCCTTCACAAGCTTTCCATGAAAGCTTCAAAACCAGAAATTTTCTGCTTGCTTTATGCACTTCAATCTTCACTGAACTTGCTCTTTGATACCTGCAATCCGCAGAGGGGGTCTTGCTACACTCACCAATGGTCCTTAGCTCTCAGATCTGATGCCGGTGTGTGCTCCACAGCTTTTCCTTTGCTCCAAGCTCCAATGGCTTCCTTCACAGCTTTTTCTTCTTCTTCTCTCTTCTCTCACTCACTCTCACAACTCAGCTAATGAGCTCTTGGCTCTGATACCATGATAAAAAACAGGAGCAGGATGTAACACACACAAGAGAAGCAAACCCTAATCCATAATCATCAACCATAAAGAAGGAGAGAAGCCATAGTCACCATCTCTCTCACCCACACAAAGGGGAACACAACATAGTGTTATGTCCACACTACAAAGTAAACCTAATGTAATGTCCACACACACTATGACCAGCTGGACACGCGGTCATTTATGTCTCACACATGTTCCTACCTAATCTGCCAGCACATAGCATAGCTGGCTCACACTGACATCGAGCTTGAATCTCAACACTTCTCGCCCCGAGGACCATAAAATAGAGCTCTTACCAGGAAGTCAACAACCACATCATGCACCTTATAGACAAAACTCTTTGCAATAGCAAGAAATTTAACGCCAAATTAAGGAATTACTCGATAAAGGATTGATATGACCTAGTAGTTCACCATTTGGAGCACCAATCTTGTTAGTTCAAAAGAACAATAAGACTTATCACATGTGTACCGATTACCGTACATTAAATAAAGTGACTGTCAAAAATTGTTATCCTATTCCTAGAGTAGATGATGATTTGCTTGACAAATTGAGGTGCTTGTGTTTTTAGCAAGATAGATTTAAAATCAGGTTATCATCAAGTGCATATGCACCCCACTGATATTTATAAAACTGCATTTCGCACTCAATTTGGTCACTATGTAATGCCCTTTGGCCTTACAAATGCACCGGCCACATTTGTTCACATGATGCATATAATCTTTTTGAACCATCAAGATTTTGTGATTGTCTTTTTTGATGACATTCTTATTTTTAGTTGCTCCAAAACAGAACACAAAAACCATTTAAGAATTGTTTTTAAACTTCTTAAAGAGAACCATTTGTATGCAAATCCTGACAAAAGCCCTTTCTTTCAAAGTGAAATTGAATATCTTGGGCACATTGTTTCCGCTGATGGCATTTCTGTTGACCCTAAAAAGATAGCAACCATTAGAGACTGGCCAACTCCCAAGACTATACATGGTGTGAGTGACTGTCAATAGTTATTCATATGCTGAAGGTTTCCTATTCTTTGAGAAAAGACTGCATTATTGTACCTTTTAGGCATATTGTTTTACAACAAATGCATGAACCACCTTATGTTGGGCATCGTGGTACACTTTCTACTTTGACATCATGTGAAAAGTTTAAATTGGCCTAACATGAAAAAAGATGTTACAAAATATATCTCTGATTGCATTGTTTGTCAACGTGTCAAAACCGTATGGACTATTGATGCATTTGCCAATTCCAAATGGTCCATGGATAGAAATTTGAATGGATTTCATTACGGGATTACCTCTACTTCCTCGCATAATAATATAATTTAGACCATAGTAGATAGGTTTAGCAAACAAGTATACTTGGTGGCATGCAAGAAGACATTGACTGCTCCACTTGTTGTTGCAAAGATATTTATTAAAACTATTTTCACTCATCATGGTTTTCCTAGACTAATTGTTTCTGATAGAGACTCGCTTTTTGTAATCATTTTTTGGATATATTTGTTTTCAAATTTAGGCTCTAAGATGGACTTTAGTTCTTCTTTCCACCCAAAAAGCAATGGCCAGACCAAAGCTACTAATAGCACTATCATGGACCTTTTGAGGGCCTATACCATTAACAAACCTTCTAATTGGGATGAGCATTTGCACATTTTGCAATATGCTTATAACAATACCACCCACTCTGCCACAAGAAAGACACCCTTCATTAAAGTTGTCTATGGTAAAAATTTACCTACTCTGACTTCTAGAATTGGAACATAAGTTCCAGCTGTGACCATACCCAGATTTTGGATGAAGTGACTCAATCTATTCAAAAAGCATACAAAACAAGTAAACAAGAAGCGAAGACCTATGCAATTTCAAGAGAATAACATCATTTGGTTAAAAATCGAAAAACGTAGACTTAAGAGCATTGAAAAGCACCCCAAGCTTAAACTCACTCCATGTTTTTATGGGCCTTTCAAGATTCTCAAGAAAATCAATGACAATGCTTTTAGATTGAACATCCCACCTCACTGGCATATACACAACTCCTTCCATATCAGTTTGCTACACCCATTTAAGGGAACTCTTCCACTTTATCCTGTTCTAGATGACCTGCCTCTTTTACAAAAAAACTTAGAAATTTTAGTCCCAGAATCTATCCTTGACCATGACCAGACCACCACGCATATACAAGTACTATTTATACTTGATTAAATATAAGAATCACTCTACTGAGGAAGCACAATGGCTACCTGAATCATCGTTGTCCACCTACTGTGCCCTGATTACTGCCTACCATTCACAGTCTCCTTGATTCCAACTATGTGCACAAACTCACCGATTGAGGTAGTGTACATATATCCATTTGTGTGTACAGACTCACCGATTGAGGCAGTACACTATGTGTAGACTCACCAATTAAGGAAGCACACTCTTTATGTGCATAGACTCACCGATTAGGCGACACACTCTTTATGTGCATAGACTCACTGATTGAAGCAGTATACATATATCCATTTGTGTGTATAGACTTGCCGATTGAGGCAATAGACTATGTGCAGACTCACCGATTGTTGAGGTAGCCCACTCTTTATATGCAGACTCGCCCGCCACCTGCGATTGAGGCACCATGATTTTGTGTAGACTCACCGACTGAGGCAACACGAGTAGAGGAAGAAGACTCGCTGATTGAGGCATCTTCCTAGCTTCATGACCAACTGAGGTCATTTTCTTTCCAACCTCGAGGCATGTTATGGATTATGAAAATTACTGAAATATTTTTGTGGATATTTATTTTTGATTTGCCACATGGTCAGTGACTTATACAGCCAAGTACTGGTCGCACCATGTTAAGTAGATAGTCACTGGATATAATATTGTGCATGTGTTTTTTATAGCAAATTAGTGGTAGGGCTAGTGTGGGCGGCATGATGATGGTTACACATTTTCGGCATGCATATTATATGTATATTTTGGCATCACTATGTTCATGGCAATATTATATTTTTGGCAAAATTATATTTATGCGACATTTTATGTAGTGGCTTAGTGGCTATCATTATCTTGTACATAAAATGGCGGCACACATATTTATCATACACATTTGTTATAGGGATATATTTATTCAAATCGTTTGTTTACCCTTAGTAGATGGTTCATATTAATTCATGCATGACACTTTGCTAAAGTCAAGGCCCAAAGATGGTTCACATTACTTCATGCATGACACTTTTCTAAAGTTTAGGGGAAAGGCCCAAAGTGGAGTGTAAAAGTCATTTTTGACTCACGAAGCAATAAAAAAAAGATATCTAAATACACTTGCGTGAAAGCGTGAGCCATCAAGCAAGTGGGGGGAGATTCTACCCAATGTATGTGTCGTGCATCTTCTCTTCTTTCATATTCCTGCAAGTTTGTGTCTCAATAAGCTGTGGTGTTTTAGGAGAGGTAGAGTGAGCTTTTTCCATTATTTTATTGAATTTGTGTATGAGGACCACAACCCTCCTGCAAAACAGTAGCTCTGATTTTTAGTTAGAACTTGTGAGTGACCCTAAAAGAAAAGTTTTATTTACATAACTCTGTCTACAATTTTGTTTGTACTGAAGGTCTCTAGAGAATGACTAAAACTAGGTCAAAATGGGCCTTAAAACATGAAAATTTCATAAAATTGCTCAAAACTGTCAAAAATTAACCAACTGCTATATATATTTCACAATCCAAGTAGTATTTTGGAAGGGCTTGTGGGGACAATGTTGTAGATCTTAGAAAAATTTACAAGTTTGCTTTTTATGGTTTGGTCGAATTCCTTTTCTCTTAGAAGCTACACAGTCCCAAAGGTGGGCTGACAACAATTAAAGTCTAATCAAGCTTAATCACCCATTAATTAAATAAATTAATTTCAACAAAATTAAGACAAAAAGACACAAAGAAAATGTACCTCTTTGATTTGCAGTTAGGAATACTTGAAATGAGTACTTGCTTGGGAATTTCGATACAATATCCCTCCTCCTTTAAGGACTTGGTGCCTCTCATAGTGATTATGTGAGAACATAGTGATTATGTGACAACATAATGATGGTGATTAATGCCTTCTAAAAAAGCTCGGTTTAGGCCTCTTTATATAGGCATGAGGAGGTATGGGGCTAAAGATGGCAAGGAATGTAAATGGGCTAAAGAGATCAAGGAGTGAAAATAGGAGGAAAAGAAGCTACAATGCCTTTCACCCCTGTAAGCTACTATTGTTTATTTATTATTATTATTTCCCCCCCCCCTTATAATCCTTTTCATTCCTCCATTCTTACAAGAATGCCTAGTGGACATGGTGGTTAGTTTAACATTCCCAAGTTTTTAATGCCAATCCACCAGATTTAATTCCTCTCAACCACACCTTCATTTTTATTTTTATTACTTAATCAATTTTGAGCTTTTTCCACGGTCAAACCTCATTTCCAGGTTATTTGGATTGAACCCATCGAAACAAGTGGTTGCATGATCCCTTTCGGCCAAGTTGACCATTAGGAAAGTCATCGAATCTTCATTTACCATTCAAACATTGTCTACTACTGATTAAGATTTAAACATATGGATAGACTCCGCTTGATGAGAATAACACACTGCTTTGATTTTTTTCCTTTCAAAATTCAACTTTCTCTCTTTGGGATAATTTTCTCTCTCTAGAATTTACACATGAAAAAGGAAAAACCAATTTTAATTTTAATGACTTGAGAGGAATCTTACAAAGTTTGACAACCAAAACACATGGGGAAGTACAATGACACATGCCTTCCCATAATCTAACAACTATGGTTGCTATTTGTGGATGTTGGTAGGTAGCAAATCTTTCCCCTTGCTTCTATAATACCTTATGGCAGCTCCTAGTTGCCCCATGTGGCAACTCCCCCTTTCTTCTCTTCTTCTTTACTATACTACTACTCTTCTATACTATACTAACATAGATACTATATATATATATATATATATCTCTCTCTCTCTCTCTCTCTCTCTCTCTCTCTCTTATTTGTGTGTGTGTGTGAGAAATAAAGAAAGAAAGAAAGCTGTATTAACGTCTACTAGAGGCCAAACTCGACCTATGAGACAAATCAATGTACAATTGTTAATGTCTTCTAGATGTCCAGAAAAAAAAAGTACAAAATGAACATGAAATAAACTATGAAATTATTGAGCTAGTGGGGGGGTGTGATGGATGGAGCACTACGGCTAGTAATGCAACCTATATGCGCAGGGTATGCAATAATGCAATGCAGATCTGTCTAGCTCCAACCAGTACCATAATGGGGGTGTAATATGTGATACATAGGCGATGGCGAGGCAAAAATACCTCGGAGCATGATCTCCAGGTGTGAGTGTAAGTGAGCTAGCCGCTCCTGGATATGGTGTTGATGTCGAGCCCGTATCTCTGTGATCTCCCTCTGATGTAGTCTGGGAGTCTGGTAGGCTGGTGCTCTCGGTCTTTGTCTGGCTCGGAGGTCCGTAGCGCGCTGAAGTGTAACCCCCTCTTATGTTAGAATAAGCACTGGGATAGATCTCTGGAAGAAATCAGTGAGCTGGAGGTGTCGCCCACCTCTCCCTGTGGTATGAGTCCATAGCAGTGTCTCTCTGTGGTGCCGTGTCTCTAGAAAGAAGAGGCCAAATTTGCGCTGGTATGCCGACTCCATAATATGGTAGAGTGAGGGATGTCCACTGAAGATGGTGGTGTATCTCTCTCTAACAATCACCACTCGGACACACTGTGAGGCATGTACACATCCATGTATCCAGGTCTCTATATGAATCCATCCGCTGAGATATGTTACCATATTATAGTAGTGATGTGTGTGAACACACTTAGGACCGCCGGGGCACTTTTTCCCTCACTAGGAGGTTTTTTCCCCCGTGCATTGTATATACGCCTATTATCTTCTAGGGCTTGTTATCTTTCATTTTTGGCACTCATAATACACTACTGTGTTGTGCTCAAGCTTCCTCATCTTCTTGAAGTTGTGTGTGCATTCCTGCAACCCTAATTCCAACAATTGGTATCAGAGCAGGCTTCCTCCTCCCGGGCAGCATCACCGGCACCTGCCGCTTCATCTCCTCCGATTGCGACGAGGTTTCACGAGCGTCTGCAGGTTAGTATATGCCGTGGGAAAGCCCGTAGGGCATGTTCGTTTCAAAATTTTGATCTGAAGTCATTTCGCCCTCCGTTTTTGCATTCCAAGTACTGCGCAGGCAAAATCGTCCTACTGTGCAGATTTTCTGTCAAGATTAAAATCTGCAGGACAGGTGCCCATTCGTCTGTTTTGGGCTGTGCTACATAGCACAGGTCGATTTTATACAGGTTTACCTCTTACAGACAGCATTTACATCTAGTAGTACAGTCATTGGCCATGGCTGACAACAATGATGTATTCCGCATGTTGGCTGCTGAGGATAAGTTGGATGGCACCAACTATCCATTGTGGGCATATATGATGCGACATGTATTGGTAGCAAAGGGATTATGGAACATTGTGCAGGGTATTGATGCACGTCCTATTGTGGCTGGGAATGCTGCAAACACATCAGAAACAGGTACTGTTGATGATGGTGCAGGCACAAGTGCTGTAGCAGCTGTTCGAGAACCACCACTTTCAGCAGAGCAGATTCGTTGGGATGGTAGAGATGCGCAGGCTCATGCCTTGATTGCGCTGTCTGTCAAACGTACCATTATCCCACATATTCGCTCCTGCAGGACTTCTAAGGATGCTTGGGATGTACTTGCCACATTGTATCAGGCAAGAAATGAGGCTCGTGTTGCTTACCTCCGAAAACAGTTGGAGAGTGAGCATATGAACGAAGGTGATTCTATGGATAGCTTTTTGACAAAGATCAAGGATTTCAAAGAGCAGCTCATTTCTGCAGATGAAATCCTGTCAGACAGTTCACTTGTGCAGACTGTTTTGAATGGTCTACCAGATTCTTATCAGGGTTTTGCTTCCACTCTTCGCTTGATGATGAAAGGCAATCCCAATGCCTTATCATTTGAGGAGTTAGTTTCTGTTTTGCTGCAAGAAGACCAGTCAAGGCAAAACAGGAATATTATGCGTGTCGCAGATCAAGCTTTCGTTGCTAGTCAGAGAAGCGGGAAAGGTAAAGCTGGCTTTTCTTCTAGTAAGCAGAAATCTGCAAATGCTGCGCAACCAAAGAAGGAAGACAAAGATGAGAAGAAGGGTGACAAACAGAAGACATTTTGCAAGTACTGTAAGGGAAATGATCATGTCATCAAAGCGTGTCCTAAGCTGGCTGCGAAAGAGGCTAAGAAGAAAGAGGCTGGTATGGCTGTTGCAGATGCCTCTCCTTCTAACAATGAATCTGCTAATGTTGTTCAAGATACAGAATGGGCATTCAATGCGCAGTGCAGTTATGACCCATCTTTGCATGACACATGTATGTCTGCAGTAGATTCAGATGTATGGTACTTTGACAGTGGTGCCACTAAGCATATCACCTCGCAGCGCAGTTTATTCACTTTCCTTGAGTCTGCTCCCACAGGGAATACTGTCACTTGTGCCAATAACTCCTCTTATCCCGTTAAAGGAGTTGGACAGATTGTGCTGAATGTTGCAAATTGCAACACCTTTACACTTTTTGATGCATTGTATGTGCCAGGGATCAAAAAGAATCTGCTGTCAGTCTCCGCATTTGCCAAAACAGGTTTGGTTGTAAAATTTGTGGATGACAGATGTACTGTTCATGATCTCTCTTGTGGTGACATCATTGTAGCATCTGGTTCACTATGTCGAGGACTGTATAAGCTCAATATGGATGGCAAATGTGTAGAGGATTCAGCATGTGCTATTATGGATACGCAGGCTATTTCAAATGCAAAACTGTGGCATGCACGTTTTGGTCATCTGAATTTTGCAAGTTTGCTGCGCCTGCAGAAATCTGAAATGGTGTCTTCTTTGCCTAAGCTTGAGGCACCTGTCAAGCATGTTTGTGAGGGCTGCATATTGGGTAAAATGCAGCGTGCTTCCTTTCCCAAAGATGGATCAGTGAGAGCTGAACGCAGATTGCAGCTTGTTCACAGTGATGTTTGTGGTCCCATGCAAACTCCATCATTTGGAAACTACCTTTACTTCGTGACTTTCATTGATGATTTTACCAGGCATGCATGGGTATATCCTTTGAAGGCAAAGTCCGAAGTGTTTTTGTGCTTCAAACAGTTTTTGGTTATGGCTGAAAATGTGTCAGAAAGTAAGATGGGCACCCTCCGTTCAGATCGAGGGGGGGGGTATATGTCTTCAGAATTTAATGCATTTCTGGCTGAGCGTGGGATAAAACACCAATGTACAGTGCCGTATACACCACAGCAAAATGGTGTGGCTGAGAGAAAAAACAGGTCTCTCATGGAAATGGCAAGATGTATGGTTAAGAGTCAAAGTCTACCACATGGTTTTTGGCTTGAGGCTGTCATGTGTGCCACTTATGTACTAAACAGGTGTCCCACCAAAGCATTACAGGTTGTCACTCCATATGAGGCTTGGCATAGCCGCAAGCCATCTGTTGGCCATTTACGTGTTTTTGGTTGCCTGGCATATGCATTAGTGCCTGTGCAACATCGCAGAAAATTGGATGACAAAGCTGTCAAATGTATTTTTGTTGGATATAGTGCTGAGAGCAAAGGCTATCGTTTGTATCATCCACAGACAAAGCGCATTTTGGTTAGCCGTGATGTTGTATTTGTGGAAGATGCAGTTCAGTCCTTGGTTTCATGTACTAAGGAGACAGATATCAGCTCACGTGATGTCTATGATACATTGTTGCCTCTTTTCAGTGGTGCACAGTCAAGTGCAATACCTCATGAGGCAGTTTTTCAGCCTATGCAGGTTTTAAATGATGGCACAGATCAGCCTATATCTGATGCAGATGTGCATGATGCACTTGAGGATGAGAGACAAGAGATTGAGGGCTCTAGGAACATGCCTAGATGGCTGGTGCAGACTTTGCGTGACAGCAAGTTGGATGCCCCTTTGTCTAGTCGCACTCGTTCTGGCTCTCATGGAGCCTCTTATGCGTCAGATTGTTATGCATTGGCTGTTTCTAGTATGTGCGATGAAAGTGAGCCTGTTTCATTTGATGAGGCACAAAGTTCAGAAAATTGGATGGCTGCTATGCAAGCAGAATACGATGCTATTATGAAGAATAGTACATGGTCTTTATGTGACTTGCCCCCTGGCAAGAAGGCCATTGGCACTAAGTGGGTATACAAATTGAAGCGTAAGCCTGATGGCACAGTGGATCGCCATAAGGCTAGGCTTGTTGCAAAAGGTTATGCTCAAGAGAAGGGCATTGATTTTGATGAGACTTTTGCTCCCACATGTCGTATGACCACTGTTCGTAGCATCTGTGCATTAGCAGCTCATAATGGTTGGAATGTACATCAGCTGGACATAAAGACTGCGTTCTTAAATGGAGATTTGCATGAGGAGGTGTATGTATCGCAGCCTCGTGGTTTTGTTCAAAGAGGGTAGGAAAACAAAGTGTGCAGGTTAAAAAAGGCTTTATATGGTTTAAAGCAAGCTCCACGAGCTTGGTATGAAAAAATACATGCATATTTGACTGCACATGGGTTTCAGAATAGTCCAACAGAAAGCACTTTGTATGTTAAACGTGTGGATGGTGTACATCTAATCATTGCTCTCTATGTCGATGACATGCTGCTCACAGGACCAAATGAGAGTCATATTGCTGATTTTAAGGCTGATTTGAATGCCTCTTTTGAGATGTCAGATTTGGGGCATTTGCATCATTATTTGGGGATACAATTTAAGCAGTGTGATGGAGGTATTGCTTTGTGTCAGACAAAGTATATTGAAACATTGTTGTGGAGATTTGGCCTTGAAGACTGCAAGCCTATTGCTACTCCAATGGAGACAGGTTTGAAGTTGAGTCTTCATGATGCTGGAGATCACTTTGATGTCACACTCTATCAGACAGCTGTTGGTTGCCTCATTTATGTATGCATTACGAGGCCAGACATTCAGTTTGCAGTCTCACAGGTGAGCAGATTTATGCATAGCCCAGGCATTAAGCATTGGCAGGCAGTGAAGCGTATCTTTCGCTATTTGAGTGGTACTCGGCATCTTGGGTTGTTTTATCCCAAGGGGGGATCATTGCCGCCAGATTTACATGTTTTTTCAGATTCTGACTGGGCTGGTTGTTATGACACACGCGTGTCCACGAGTGGTTTTTGCTTCATGCTTGGAAGCTCATGCATATCATGGTTGAGCAAGAAGCAGCCTACTGTGGCCACTTCTAGTTGTGAAGCTGAGTACAGGGCAGCTTTCACAGCTACGGTTGAGTGTGTGTGGCTCAGACGCCTTATGGCTGATTTGGGTGTTGGGCAGCCATCTGCCACCACCATCTTCACTGACAGTCAGAGCGCATTGGCAGTTGCGCGGAACCCAGTGTTCCATGCTCGTACGAAGCACATTGAGGTGCACTACCATTATGTCAGGGAGAGACTCTCTGCAGGAGAGATCAGTTTGGCTTATGTGCCAACACAGGATAACCTTGCAGACCTTTTCACAAAGGCTCTGCCTTGTGAGAAGTTCGAAGCTTTTCGCAAAGCTTTGGGCTTACTCCCTTTTGTGGATTCGTCCACATAGCTAGACACTTCCCTATACATGAGTGCTAGCTCTTGTTCACCGCATCACTCCAGGGGGGATTTGTTACCATATTATAGTAGTGATGTGTGTGAACACACTTAGGACCGCCGGGGCACTTTTTCCCTCACTAGGAGGTTTTTCCCCCGTGCATTGTATATACGCCTATTATCTTCTAGGGCTTGTTATCTTTCATTTTTGGCACTCATAATACACTACTGTGTTGTGCTCAAGCTTCCTCATCTTCTTGAAGTTGTGTGTGCATTCCTGCAACCCTAATTCCAACAAGATACGTATGAACTTATCTCTGTAGTATAGCATCTTTGGCGGTAGAGGCTGACTAGGTGTAATCCAAGTCTCTTGAGTGTATCGCTACCATAAATCCTACCGAAGGACTCTGTTCCTCTCACTGTGAGAGAGCTGGATGTGTGGTGCATGTATATCATACTGGAAAGGTGGCAGGTGATCTATGTCAAGACCATGCCGAGTGAGCCACTGTATCATCTGTGAATACCATGATCTCCTATCTTCACTCTCTGCGAGCTGCTTGGACGCCTCAAAAGCTCTATGTGAGAGTCGATCTGATGGCATATCTCTGATCCTCTGTATGAAGCAGATCGTCTGGAAGAGGGCCTCTACTAGCATAGGAGGTGCAGCAAACTCCGTGGGGACAATGTCATGTGGAACGAAGGGTTTGCTCTGCGGATCATCTGTGAGAGCATGAGAATCTGCCTCTCTATCTGAGACCATGTGGAGGTGGCGTGCCTAGGTGCCCATACTGTAGCATACATCAAAGCAGGGATGACGTGCGTCAAACAACCACCCCTTCGTGCGGGGCTCCTAGAAGTGTGCCTGGTGACACTGTCTCTTTAGCATGGCCAGAACTGCATACCCTCGTGTGAGTCTACTATCCCTGGCTGCCTGTGCCATAGTAAATCTTCCTGGCGGAGTCATAAATGTAATCCCCAGGTACACATATGAGTCTACCACCTCTACCTGTCCTCCTGCTAGTGTGAAGATGGCCTGTCATCGAGCCAGCCCTGAGGTGTGGAAAATCATGGCCTTGGTTTTCCCAAGGTTCATGTAAGCCCCCTCTGTGTGCAGAAGTCATCGAGTGCATGGAGATGGTGATGTAGTCCCATCTGCGACTCAGAGACCAGAATAATATCATCTGCATATAGCATAATGTGGACTGTGGTACTGAGATGTCTACCCCGTCCCCACCACCATGACCAACAATGAAGTCAGCCACCTCATCGATGTATAGCCCAAATAGTGTAGGAGAGAGTGGGCATCCTTGCTTCACACCTATGGTGCTACCAATAACATCAGATAGTTCCCTGGGGCATCGTATGTGCCCGAAGACCTACTCATATAAAGCATAGATGTCCCAAACCATCTCTGATGGGATCCCCAATAACTGTAGGCGCTCGAAGAGTCTCTCTCGTGGCACCGTGTCAAATGCTTTGCGGAAATCCACAAAGCAGCATTATAATCTCTTCTCCCGCGCCCTAGCCTAGTCAATCAGACATCTCAAAATAAATATATGGTCAATAGTGGAGAAAGCTCGTCGTCGAAATCTAGCCTGCCCCGGTGCTCGCAGTCTCTCCTTCTCTACATATGAGCTCAACTCTGTCTCAAGCACTGCGCCATGAAGTTTGGCCAATGTATGACCAATCATGATAGTCCTGTAGTTGCTGGGGTATAGCATGTCTCCCGCTTTGTGGAGGCAAGATGGTGTGCATAGTCCACTCAACTGGTAGACCCTCCACTAATGCCCTATTAAAGAGGTGAGCAACAAAGGGTCCCAGTGTGTCAACTGCATAAATAAGATGCTCACTCTGTATACCTGTGTGATCAGCCGATCTCCCATGCTGTAACTAGTGGATAGCTCTCTCTACCATCGAGGCGGTAAAGAAAGTAGAGGTGGTAGGGCGGGATTCCTGTGGGTGTGGTATGGGCGACTGCTGAGGGATATGGTAGAGGCTATGTGTGTGGATCCTCAATCGGTGTACGAGAGCGAGGCTCTCTCATCCTACACCATGCAGTGGCTGCATCTCTACTCATGGAGTAGGTGGTATATCCCCCAGTACTGTGCCTCCTCATATGCACGCCTCTTACGGCATGTGAGGATCCTGATATGTTGGCTCGCCTGTCTCTGTGTAATGGTCCCTAGTGCTCTCTAGGCCCCAGAGGTGTCTATATAGCTCTCTGCACTCATCATCATACCATCAATTCCGGGGCATGCTCCCAGATCTCTATGTGTGTGCAATGTGTGTATGATGGGGGAAGCTGCAAGTGGCGGCCGTATGTAGTAGAGATGACAACTGGGTGTGGTTAGTGTGTTTAGAGGTGACAGGGGATCCATCTGGAATAGCCCGTTATATACATGATGCTCATATATGTCTGCCAAGTCATGGGTGAAGTAGAAGGTTGTATGCGATGCCTGTGTGGGCTGTGTGGGCTATGTGGGTGCCGGTGTGGAGCTTGCCAGTGACAGTAAGAGGTACGTGTGATCCGCACCAATAGGACAAGGGGGGACGGTGAAAGATGTCACTGCCTGTGTGGTCTACATGGGACCCCATGATGTAGTTCACTGTGCTACCCCCTGATCGTGGAAAGCATGTCAGTGCTCCTGAATCCTGCCACTGTCTCATCCTGTTATAAGTGATGACCATATATCTGGTGTTATCCGGCCCCATGTCCTCTGACACCCTGTAGGCTCCTGTGTCCTCCACCTCTAGTGTGTGCATCACCTCGAGGTGCTCAAAATCATAAATGTCGCATTGTCGGCTTTGTGTTCGTGCATTGAAGTCCCCCATAAGGAGGACTTCCCCCAGGTTGGAGTAGTGTATGATCTCATCTGAAAGGGCTACATATGGTGACTCTCCCAATGGCCCTATGTCCTCCTCCTCGCCTCTACTCTCATCCTCTGCTGTCATGGCATATCTCGATCCTCTAGGAGAGAAGTAGCATAGAGCAATGTATAACACCCTGTTTGCTGAGAGCTGCAGTCTAATCCACATGTATCTGGCCTCTTGGTCACGTGCTACCACCTGTAGGCACTCCTGTAGCTCTCGCTTGAAGAGTACCGCGATACCTCCAGATCCTCTCGATGTGCTCTGCCATGTGGTCCCCTGTATGTAAACTCCCACTGATAGCCCTCTACTTTGGGTAGCCCCCCTCTCTGGGCTTTGGTGCGTCTCTGTAAGTAGTATGATGTCCCGTCCCTCCATGACCTCCTCCATCCTCCCAGGATGTGTCCAAAGTGCTCCATTGCAGTTCCACCTCAACCCATCCTGACTGCGTGGCTTCGAGTTTTCCCTCCATGTCCTTTGTGATCTCCTTGGAGATCTCTTCTTTGATGGCCATGAGAGTGTTGTCATTGATCTCCCCTTCTTCTTCTTGGTGTTCTTGACGGCTACCAGTTCCACTTTCAATGCACTCACCTCCTCCTTGAGTGCTATGTTCTCTTGTTCAAGGTCCGTGACCCGTGCTTCAAGGGCCATGATGTGCCGGTGTAGTTTGTTCTCCACCTCATTGAGGTTGGAATCGGATGTCTTCTTGTTCTCCTTGATTAGTGCCTTCATTGCCGTCTCAAGGGCCTCGAGCTTCTCTTGGAGACTCGGAGCCATTCCGCGAGCTTACTCTGCAAGCAGCACTTCCCACATGCAGGGAGGAGAGAGAGAGAGAGAGAGAGAGAGAGAGAGAGAGAGAGAGAGAGAGAGAGAGAGAGAGAGAGAGAGAGAGAGAGAGAGAGAGTTATGTTGCTGCCTTGGGGGCCTGAGGAAGGGTGGGTAGGAAGAGGGAGGTAGAGGAATGGGCCAGCATAGTAGCGAGCCAGCCCAGGCGGAGAGAGGGCGATGAACAGCGAGGTGAACAGCGAAGCGAACAGAGGCGGGAGAGAGGGCGGCGGACAACGAAGAGAACAGAGGCGGGAGAGGCGGAGAGAGAGGGCGACGAACAGAGGCAAGAGAGATTGAGAGAGAGAGAGAGAGAGAGAGAGAGAGAGAGAGAGAGAGAGAGAGAGAGAGAGAGAGAGAGAGAGAGAGAGAGAGAGAGAGAGAGAGAGAGCTAGACAAAGAGAGCTAGAGAGTGAGCTAGAGAAAGGTAAAGATAGTGACTTAGAGAAAGTTAAAGAGAGTGACTTAGAGAGAGAGAGAATTGGCCAGTTTGAGAGAAATAGAGAGAGTAAGAGAGATTGAGTGTTAAAGAGACAGAGTTAAAAGAGAGAGTGTTAAAGAGTTAGAGAGAGAGTGTTAAGGAGAGTTAAAGAATCACCTACTGGTGGATTAGAGCAACTACCTCAGTGTGACAAGAAGTGCGAGAGGACGATGGTGACGAGCGGCTACGGTGGAGCTCTTGAGCCTAGTTCGAGCTCAGCGGATAGGCAACTTCCCACGACATGTTAGGATAGGGTTTCCTTAACAAAGGGAAGTAAGTTCAAAGATTTGTGAAAAGTTCAAAGATTTGTGAAAAGCTTCAAACTTCTCTCATGAGAGAGCCTTCATGAGAATAAATGTGCCATGTTGTCATGTGTTGGCACATAAGCCAAGTTGATTTTCCCTACGGAGTTGGCCAGTTTGAAAGAAATAGAGTTAGAGAGAGAGAGAGATTTAGAGAGAGAGAGAGAGAGCGTTGGCCAGTTTGAGAGAAATAGAGAGTAAGAGAGATTGAGAGAGTTAATGAGAGAGAGAGTGTATTAGAGAGAGTTAGAGAAAGGTAAAGAGATTGAGAGAGAGAGAGAGAGAGAGAGAGAGAGAGAGAGAGAGAGAGTGTATTCGAGAGATTTAGAGAAAGGTAAAGAGAGTTAGAGAGAGAGAGAGAGAGAGAGAGAGTGTTAGACAGAGAGAGTATTAGAGAGAGTTGGCCAGTTCGAGAGAAATAGAGAATTAGATGTAAGAGATTGAGAGTTGGAGAGAGTAAGAGAGATTGAGAGAGTTGGAAAGAGAGAATTAGAGAGAGTGTGTGGTAGAGAGAGAAAGTATTAGAGAGAGGGAGAGAGAGTTGGTCAATTTGAGAGAAATAGAGACAGTTTGAGAGTGTAAGAGAGATTGAGAGAATTAGAGAGAGAGAGAGAGAGGTAAAGACAGAGTTAGCCATTGAGTTAGAGAGAGAGAGTTAGAGAAAGGTAGAGAGAGAGTGAGTATCAAGAGAGAGAGAGAGAGAGAGAGAGAGAGAGAGAGAGAGAGAGAGAGAGAGAGAGAGAGTTGGCAAGTTTAAGAGAAATAGAGAGAGTAAGAAATATTGAGAGAGTTAAAGAGAGAGAGAGAGAGAGAGAGAGAGAGTTAGGTAGAGTTAGAGAGAGAGAGAGTTGGCCAGTTCAAGAGAAACAAAGAGAGTCAGAGAGAGTAAGAGAGAGAGAGAGAGAGATTGAGAGAGTGCGAGTGTAAGAGAGAGAGAGAGAGTTAGAGAAAGGTAAAGATAGTATGTTAGAGAGAGAGAGAGAGAGAGAGAGAGAGAGAGAGAGAGAGAGAGAGATAGCCAGTTCGAGATAAATAGAGCGAGTTAAAGACAATAAGAGAGATTGAGAGAGAGAAAGTTAGAGAGAATTAAAAAGAGAGAATTGAAGAGAGAGAGTGTGTGTGTGTGTTATAGAGAGAGAGAGAGCTAGTCAGTTCGAGAGAAATATAGAGCAAGAGAGATATGGAGAGGTAAAGAGAGAGAATTAGAGAGAGAGAGAGAGAGAGAGAGAGAGAGAGAGAGAGAGAGAGAGAGAGAGAGAGAGAGAGAGAGAGAGTCATATTAATGTTTGCAGAATGCCATGAAGATGCCATGAAGGCACACCACTGGCATGGTTGGTGAGATCATGGGAGATATGCGGCCAGTGGGATGACAGGCTGTGTGACAGCCATTCTAGAGACTGGCATAGTTATAGCGCCAGCTCATTTAGTCGGGTTCACACTATAGAGAACCCATGTATGTATTGGTTGAGTACCTTTCATATTATGTGTACTCTTATCTTTGTATATGGTGTGTTGAGTGTGAGAAGAGAAGAAGAAGATTTTCAGCCTCTCACCTTGTGTGTTCTCTATTAGGGTTTTGTGAGTGTGTGTGTGTGCTTGCAAGAGCTCAAGCTCTCTTCCCCCCTGCATCTTTTCACAAGAGTGGTGCACAAGTCACCTAGTAGTACCTCACCTTACTGTGAAGGCTATGGAGAAGAAGAGAATTGTATTGTTTGAGATTTGTAGCTCTAGAGAGCTACACTTCTTGTTGAATTATGCCACCATCTTCTCATTGAATGAGTTCGGTTAAATGCTTTTTGAGTGATTTACTCATTAGTGAGCATAGATTTCCACCAATGAACTGTTGAGTAGATCTCTCTTTCTCTCTCTAATTTGTGACTCAATAACTAAACTTTTTCTAATTGATTGCTAATCAAGACCTCATCTATCCTAGTCAAGAATACAAGCGCAAGTGGCTCTAATGCCAAATGATGGATTACGAGGAGAGATTAAGGTGATGCCAAATGATGGATTACGAGGAGAGATTAAGGTGATGCCAAATGATGGAATCAAGTGGTGAGATCAAGGTTTGCTCATGGGGGATCAAAGAAGGTTTGTACTGAGTAAAGGGTATTAGAGTGTTAATGACACACTACATCACATTTTTTAGGCAAAACAATAGATTCATCCAACACACTTTTTCATTTAGATGGAGCCTCTTATATAGGCTTGAAGTACAAAGCATGTGACATCACTGATGAGGTCAAAAGGTTCCCCTACATTATCTCCCACGAATTTAGACCCCATGTGGGCTCCAAGTCAACATATTCTTGTGCATTGTAGTGGAATCTCCTACAATCCCACTTGAGCTACGCACCTACTTCTAGTAGATTCTTGAGCTTTTTCCTTAACTGACAAAATATTATGGGCCTTTTTATCCCTAATTTCCATGATCACTACCATTACCCAATGTCCATACTATAACCATAATTCGAGATGGCCATTGGGAGCCAACTTCCAACATGTATGTATGTATATATGTATGATACACACACACTCTCATTTATGTATGTATGTATATATGTATGATACACACACACTCTCATTTATGTATGTATGTATATATGTATGATACACACACACTCTCATTTATGTGCTCATGAACCATAAATTAACCTTAATATGGGCATGAGACTCTAAGTGTCTTCACACACTTGCATTAATGCATGGGGATTTTATGCGTGTAGAAAAAACACTTTTTCCCTCCCCTTTGCTTTCCCTCTTCTCTCCTCTGTCCTCTTATATAGGCTTGAAGTACAAAGCATGTGACATCACTGATGAGGTCAAAAGGTACCTCTACATTATCTCCCATGAATTAAGACCCCATGTGGGGTCAAAGTCAACATATTCTTGTGCATTGTAGTGGAATCTCCTACACTCCCACTTGAGCTACACACCTACTTCTAGTAGATTCTTGAGCTTTTTCCTTAATTGACAAAATATTATGCGTCTTTTTATCCCTAATGTCCATGACCACTACCATTACCCAATGTCCATACCATAACCATAATTGGAGATGGCCATTGGGAGCCAACTTCCAACATGTATGTATGTATGTATATATGTATATATGTATGAGAGAGAGAGAGAGAGAGAGAGAGAGAGAGAGAGAGAGAGAGAGAGAGAGAGAGAGAGAGTTTTGTGGTGCTACTTTTTGTGAGCATTTCTTGAGGAGGAAAATAATTGTGAGCACACACACTCTCATTCTCTCTCTATCTCTCTTTGAGGATGGTGATCCTCCATGATGAAGATGATGATCCGTACATATGTACATTTACCTAGGGATTAGTGTTAGTCTTTTTTTTCCATGATGAGATTCCATGAACACATTGTACACCTTTTGTCTCGTAGACTTGTTGGGTCATTTGCAAGACCTTTTTCCATGATGATGTTTCCATGAACACATTGTACACCTTTTGTCTCATAGACCTATTGGGTCTTTTGCAAGGCGTAAATATATCTCCTCCTCCTCCTCCTTCTCTCTCTCTCTCTCTCTCTCTCTCTCTCTCTCTCTCTCTCTCAAACACACACACACACACACAAATGGGCACAAGGGGACTATAAATATGAATTGCATTCTTTTATATGATTTTAGCCTCTTATAGGGGTGTGCGTGCGAGCTTGAGGACATGGAAAAGCAATTTTCTATTACAACCCATGGATTTAATGTAGTAGGTGAATTACTTGTTCCTCAAAGTCTTTAGTTCAATACTCATATCTTATCATGTCATGCTCTGTATTGGGCTTATATTTGTGATGTTAAAACCCTCTTTTTCTTCTTCTTCTTCTCTCTCTTTCTACCCCCAATACACACACACACACACACACATATTGGGCTTATGTTTGTGATGTTAAAACCCTCTTCTT